>NC_069114.1:3119993-3719993 GCF_025612915.1 Magallana angulata
AGTTATATGGCACCAGTTTTGAGCAGTCGGTAGATACACATGTAAAATTTACTGAGACATTTTTAAAACATGAATTCAAATGACAATTGAAAAGTCAGGATAATGTACTGTAAGATAAAATATTTGCATCATTGAGATACATGTATATCAATTTAATAATAATTTAATTGTAATCTTTTTATTAAGAGATGATGGTGGATGTAAACATGTTGTGGCCCTACTGTTCAGTTTGTCACTGTGGTCAGAGAGGCATATTGATAGGAACACTGAAACATGTACTGACAGAAAATGCATTTGGGATATACCTCGTAAAGAATCAAAACCCAAACTGCTGGATGAAATTGAACAGTCAACTGAGCAAACCCGTATTCTTCCATTTGAACATTGTTTTGACCCTACCATCGTTAATCAAAATAATCCTGATATTGATGAAATGCTTTTAGATTTAGTGAAAGGGTTTGACACTCAAATTATTGAAGTTCTTGACATGAACAATGATAATAATAATGATCAAAATGTACCCAAAACTCTTCCACAATGTATTGCAAATTTTGATCCAAATGGAAATACCGGTATATCAATTTTTGACTACCTATCAACATGCTTTGATGAATCAGATTGTACTGAAATCAACAGGCTTACTGACCAACAATCTGAGTCAGTTTATTGGTATGAATACAGATGTGGCAGAATTACATCTTCTGTCATGCACAATGTTTGTAACTATAAAGGAAATGACCCAAACAACTATATTGTAAAGCAAATATTAAGTAATGACTGTACATCATTTTCAACACCTGCCACTATCTATGGTAAGGAAAGAGAAGTTTTGGCAAGAAATTTATATGAAAAAAAGTATGTCTCAGAACACAAAAGTGGTAAAGTAAAAACCACAGGTCTTATTGTTAATCCTTATGTACCATTCCTAGGTGCTTCGCCTGATGGAATTTTGCAGTGTAAGTGTTGTGGAACAGGAGTACTCGAGATAAAATGTCCATACAAATTTAGAAATTACACTTTAGATCAGATTTTCAATGAAAATTATCATATTCAAAGTGATGAGAATGGGTGTATGAAATTGAAAGAGAACTCTAATTGGTACACACAAATACAAACACAGATGGCTGTGGCAAATGTACAGTGGTGTGATTTTGTAGTGTATTTGGAAGGTGGTGTCAAAATTGGAAAACATCAAATTTACAGTGAAAGAATATTTTTTGATCCATTGCTTTGGAATTCATTGTTAAAAAAATCAAAGATATTTTTTGAGAATTTTGTACAACCAAAATTACAAAAAAAGTAATTATTGTGTATTTTGATTAATGCAAATATTTTATGAACAATTATTAACTAGCAAAACACAATTACCGGTATATCTGTATCATGATTGATAAAGTACTTTGATTAAGTACTTAAAAATGCTAATACTATGTTATGATTATTTATCTAATTGAAAAATATTTACTGCATGACTATATAAATATAGATATATATATATATATATATATATATGAATGTTAAACATTGCAGGAAAAATTGAAATCAAAGTGCACAAATATTGGTGCATGCTTTTCCAATTAACAAGTCATTATATAACTCTAAATAAACTGATTCTTGAAAAACAACAACATAAAGACTTCTACTTTCTCACTAGAGTTGGCATTAAGTTACAAAGAAATGCTGAAACTTTAATCATTTGATTAATAACTGGTTTAAGTGACCATGGAATTACATTTCCTATAAGCCTAAATAACTTAAGTCTCTGTATAGCCCTCTCTACATGAATTCTAAGTTTGGCTATCTTGCGTGTCTGCTTTATTTCATTAACATTAAGGCGTTTCTTTTTCCCCCATGGACACTTTCTGGTAAAAGGAGGAATATTCAGGGTGGCTTTCTTATCAGTGAGCAGATCTCTTATTGTAAAACCTCTGTCAGCCATTATGTCATCACCCTCTTCTACAAAATTTAAAAACCCTGAATCTTCTGTAATAAATCTATCAGACACATTGCCACCATAAAGTTTTGAAACAAAAGTAAAATTCCCTGCTGGTGAAATAGCTAGCAAACATTTAGCTGTGTTTTTAGACTTATATGTACTATATGTAGCTGCTTGAGCAGTTGGAGATCTAGGTCGTTGTAGAAAAAATTCAGTACAATCTATAATTGCACGTGTATTAGGGTACTGCTTCCTAAAGGACAATGGCATATACTTTTTTACTTGTCTCCGAGATGGCCATCTCAAAAAGTTTCCAAATGCATTTGACATAAAAGTTATCCAAGTAATAAAAATCTGGGAAACCCTACTTTTAGATACACCAAACAGATCAGCAATACAAAACTCAAATAATCCTAAACGTAAGCGAACAAGTGAAAGAATAAATTCCTGATAAAAAGATAATTTTCTTGATGGACCAGGTTTTCCATGTCTGTTCCTCTGGTAATTTTTCTCCTGGGCACTGGGTGGACCTGACCAGTATTTTAATGCAGAACACTTGGCAGATAAAATATTGAAAATACCCAATAGCATAGCAAGTGACGGTAATCCTGTGTACAATTTAACATTCTCATCATTTTTGGTAACAGTCTCAATAAAACAATCTCTTAAAAGAGTGGTCTTGTCATCAAGTTTTGCTTGAAGTTGGTGGATTTGATCAGACATTATGTTGATATCATTCATGGTCATGTCCGTTTGCACTGCTGTATCCTGGACGTTCACATCAGTAGAACCTGGTGATGTACCAGCAGCATAAACATGATCAAGGAAGGGAGGATTTGTAACACACTCCACTTTCTTCACATGCTTCACACCTGAAAAAAATTAATTTTATAATGAGATTAAATAAAGTGATACAGCCGGTTATAATCAATGAATGGTCATACTAATTATATTTCTTAAAAACTCAAAGCTTAAATTTAGAGTTGAATAAATAATAATATCAAAAGTCAGATATAAAATTATGAAGTTTTTTCATACTCCTTTTTATTGCAATTTAAAAAATTTAACGACAGTTAAAATATGTATGATAACAGGGTAGAAAGCGTGTTTTTGATTGATGAGTAATTACCCTCAGATCTATCATGACTGGTGTTGATTTCATATTCCTCAGCAACGTAGGGGATGTTGTGTTCTTCATAATGATGAAGAAGTATGCCACTATTGCTTTCTGTTGAAGTTTCCTCCTCATCACTGATATCAACTGGCATCTGGATAGAGTTGCTTGTTTTCCTGTTAAATCAATTTCATTTTAGAAAAGGGCTAGGTTTTTTTAACAATCAAGAGTTATAAATAATAGTGTTAAACATATTTTCACATTAACAAGCAGAGAAAATCCTTAATATTTGACGTGAAAACAGCTGAATTTATATTCATGACACTCATCACATTCTATAGATAAACAATGAGCTTGAAAGAAATCATAAACTTTTATATATGAAAAGAAAGAACTGTCGTCTGCTCATTAAGTTTGCCAATATTCAACAGTCAATATTATATTATTATGAGGCATTCATTAAGAAATATACCTAGTATAAGACGATTTTTTAAAATTGTTGTATGGAAATAATGTCGGAGTATTTGAGCCGTGCTCAAAATGGCAAGAACAAATTCTTGTATATTTGTTCGGCACCCAAGACTTCTCCCGTCTGATGAGCCTTATCCACTGATTTCTTCTTCTTTGGTCCGACTTTTTAGGCAATGAATAAAACGTTACATCTTTCATGTGTGGATGTTTATCCAAATCTTGTAGTTTTCTTGTCGAAGATGTGCATTCTGGCACGCAGCAATGATAGACCGGCATAGTTGTCAATATAAACAAATCTGTCCCACCTTCCGGTTTACTCCGAGACAAAATTTACCTCCGCGCGCGAAGAGCTACGCAAAGGGAGGCTATCTCGAAACAGACGTATTACATGTAGGCCCTATATATATAAATTCAAATTCAATTTGTATTTTTCTTAGATTTTCAAACACTTCATTTTCTAAAATCTAATAACTCAGATCAACCACATCTCTTGTTGTTCCTTTACACCTGTTTTGGTTGATCCATCTCTATTCTCTTTTTAGAAGTGGACGGGCATAGCCTACATCCACTTCTCTTCGTAAGCCCTCATATTTTGATTCTGGAAAATGTGTTAATGTCGGAACCGAAGACGGTCTACGCTTCTCCCCATGTTTCGACTCCAGTTTCCCTGAATTTTTGTAACAGACCTCTTATTTCTACATTTTAACATTATTGCAGCCATATATCACAAATGATCAACACTTACCTACTGTCAAATCATTTTCGCAACTTAAATTAACCCTTAGGCAGCTGCTTTAATTTTCGCCAAGATGGCCGCCACTGCAGAATTAATTAATTACAATTCATTGGTAATTGACCATCGAGTTTTAAAATAATATATCTCAGCAACCAGGGACCAACCTAGAGCAAAATTTTAGGGAGACTTTACTTCTCCCTAACAGAAAAATAGGGAGAAGTTTGAGAAATCAGGGAGATTTACATTACTTGACAATGGCATAACACTAATGATGATATACACAGATTCAACCTTTAATAATTTAAATTAGATTAGAAGCTTTAGTCAATAAAAAATAAAACAACTTCTAAAAATAAAAAAACAACTTATCCAATTTATTAAATTTAATTTATTTGATGTATTTATACATTTTATAGATGAAATGTTTTGTAATTGTGTTAGCTAAATGGCAAATAAAATCAGTCTCAGTATTTCTGTGTATTTTGGAGGTATTAGTCCTACCCTTTGACCCAATTACAGTCGTTATGTAGAGGATCTTATTTTTCAAAGATAACTGTTAACAAACGGTTTTATGATTATTTTAGCATTGATTTGGCAGAGTTATTAACTGATTACAAACAAATTACCAACTAATTGTTACATCAACACTAAAAGAAATAAACATTGATTGCACAGTATGTGGTTGCATCACCCGTATTTATAACCCCTAAAGATAAGACAGTCTTGAGTAATTAATCACAACAGGGGTTAACTGAGGCTGTGAAAACGTCTTTAGAATTAGTTAATTATCATTCAATTGCCTTTGGGGGTAATTTACACTATTGTGAACTCAAAATATAGGGCGACTTCAACTTCTCCTTCGGAGGAAATTCCGGCGAAGTTACCGATCAAAAAGTGACTATTTCGCCCAAGTCGCCCCCTAGGTTGGTCCTTGACAGGGGTAGCACGTGGACTCTGAGTGCATGAAATCTATCGCAATTTTAGGGAAAAGGTTTCAATATAATGGAAACTATAAAACTAACTTATTACACTGAATTACAAGTAAAATTTACTTAAAGTTAAGTCTAACACTTACCGGTACTCTCTCTCTCTCTCTCTCTTTCTCTTTCTCTCTCTCTCTGTCTCTCTTATGATGATCATTAAACAATCAAACAGTAATTTTTGCAATACTGGGTAGTTTCTTGGAGCACAAATAATTTCGATTCCTTAACTAAAGTTCCTTGATAAAGATGAAATAAAAAATTATCTAGTACCGATTCACTGATTCTATGTGCAATGAATATGTACTGTGCGTTACTACATGGACAAGTACATCACACATCTGTACAATAGAAAGAAAATTGGAAATTATACTAAATATAAAGCTGTATAATCATATCATTTAGGGAAAGTACAGTTGTTTTCAACAACCCGATAGATTTGTTATCATTGAATAGAGTATACCGTAATCCGGTGAATATAATACACACTTTTTTTCCAGGATTTTTTACTATGAGAAAGGGGTGCGTATTATACATCCCTATAGGATTTTGACATATTTTTTTCCCTAGATGAAGCACAGGGTATCATACTACCGTATTACCTATGCTGTTCACAGACAAGACCGATACCCCGCTATACATCGTAACATTACTTCATTATCACATTTATATTATTATTTAACCCTTAGGAAATGATTATCATAGCATGTAAGAACTGGGTACGCTAAGTATAACATATTGGCCCTGTCGAAATGTGAAAAATCAAACACATGATATCTTTAAAATGTTCGCCGGAATAATTCATGTAGGACACCCCATGCATGAAAGTAACTTTCGTTTGCTAAAATTCACGTGCGTTTGGTAATTGTAAACTCCGAAACCGGACCTTGTTTACGGATTTTGTAAAATATATGGGTTTTTGTAATGTTTGATCTGATATTTCTATAAGGCCGCATTCGAGTACATACACCAATCTTTCAGTATAGCACAATTTTAGACTGCTTATTAACATAGAAACGGAAAAAAATATGTACAAGACTGCGGCCACTTTCGTTTTTTATTTTTTTCTATTATCAAGATGCACAAAAAATGAATGTTTTCATTGGTTAGCTAAGACGTAAGATGAGTTTCTTTAATATGACAATGCCTAAATAAATACTTAACTGTAAAAATAGACTTATGTTGGCAATTGACTTTAATTAAAGAAAAATAAAACCGTTCCATGGAAAAATTGGAGTAATTTTATTAGTTTATTAGTCCTTAGACACAGTGTATTTAAATTACTCACAATTACATACCGTGTATTGCAGATAAAATTGTCAACATGGCTGTGTAGTAAAAACAAATATACAATATTGATTTCAGGATGGATATAAGAAGAAATATTTTTTTTAAAAAACCTCAACATGTCTTATAATTTGCTGTGTAATGAATATAAAGTTATCTGTGTGTCGTTGTACTCTACATAAATGACGTAACAAGTGTAAACAAATGACGTCATAAAGTAGCTGAGAGAGAGAGAGAGAGAGAGAGAGAGAGAGAGAAGTTTATACAGATACATTTAAAATTTCAAAACAGTTTTATTATCAAATCAGAAGTCAGATTCAAAACATTATATTTGTGTAGATTTATATATTTGGTACAAAGTTATTAGAAATATATACTAGTAAATCAGACACTGCATGTTTGCTGATCCTGTTGAAGTAATTAAAACAACCTTTAAAAAAATATTTTCACAAGAAAAATATAATAGTGATCATATTCCTATATGCATGCATTTTAAGCGCCCAGTATATTTACTAGTACATGGATGTCATTAGTCTCTGTAACGGGACATGTGTCTAGGGGTTAGTCGCGTACATATTCTACAGTATTTAAAAAAATACAACATTTTGCGTAAGAATGTAGGAAGTCAAAACCAATGATAGATCTAGCTGTGTTTAGCTTTTTAAATGATAACTTTAATTCTAGAAAATACATTAAATACTTTTTTTACATCGTTCACGGATGTCTTGCGTTAATTATTTCTTGATAGATCTAAACTATCTATTACGGTAGAATGTTGGTAATAATTGGTGTTGGGTTATCATTATTAATAAAAAATAATCAGTTTAGATTAAAACATTGTCAAATATATATTCATGTCGCTGTAATATATACTGGAGGAATTAAATCGCCGAACAGGGGTATGTCCCAATTTTTGATCAATTGATCGATTTCATTCATCTTGAAAAGATATAACTCGCGTGTCTTACAAAATGTACATTAATCAATTAGTAGTCAAGTGTGCATAGTGTTTCTTAGATAAATTTCTTCTAAAACATTCAATCTAAAATATATATAGTTGTTACAAAACAAATGTAAAAAAAAATCATTTGACCCCCTCCCAATGGATTTATTCAAAACATTGGAGATCTAATCCTTTTAGTGTTGGGTAATTTAAAAGCAGGTCTTCGCGCGATAACTTCACATGAATTCATAATGTTTGCGTGCCGATTAGTGGACGGGATCATGAGAGTACCCCAGAGCACACCGTGTGTACACATGCAGCTTTATAAATATTTGAATAACAAAAACTGTTTCTATTACTTTCCTATCGTTGAAAATGACAAAAAGGCCTTTGATATAACAAATACAATTTAACTGCTTTATCTTTCAAGCTTACATGCAAATATTTGATACATGTACACTTCAAAATAATTTGAAATAATGAAATAAATTAATTTCAAATAATATACATGTACATGTTCCAGCTATTATGGTGTTCCGATGGGGCCACTTCGACTTTCGCCTTGAGGGCGAAGATGCGAGAGTGTGAAGTTGCGAAGGCGAAATTGCGAAGGTGCGAATGCGAAGGAGCGAAAGTGCGAAGATGCGAAGGCGAGAGTGCGAAGGCGAAGGAGCGATACAACTATCGCTCTTTCGCCCATGCAACTTCGCACTCTCGCCTTCGCAACTTCATCTTTTTTTTTATTGCATTCAGAATGAGGTATCGGTCGATTCCAATGGAATCGAATTTGTTGCAGGCACCGTACTCGCCCGAGGTTTGCCGATTAATCTCAGATGTTATTGATACCCATGCGCTATAGGCCATCGTGCTTACTATGAAAGTTTATTAATATTTTACTGTGTTATGTGACATATATGTTTACCGGTGCTCACTATGCCTAATCATTATATATTCCTCATAAAATGTAATGTCCGCAATAATGTGTACACATACACTTCCAGACTCCCGTCACTTATCAGCTGTCTGTTTACCTTAAACCAACATCGTGGTTCAAACACAATACCATTTTAATTTAATTATGCGACATTCCTTTTTCATGCACGGATGAGCTGGAGAGGGGCCCGGACCCCCCCCCCCCCCCTTTCCCCCACGGAAAATTGATTTCACACAGTAATGGAGAGAGGGTCGGACACCTCCCCCCCCCCCCCCCCCTCCCTCCACCCCTGGAAAATTTAGTATTATTGATTTCACATAGTAAAATTACCAAAAATATGCCTCGGACCTCCCCCCCCCCCCCCCGACTAGTACAAAAGTACAATTATCCCTCGGATCCCCCCCTCCCCACTAGAAATAATGAAAATATTGATCTGCGCGGAGTGTTGAAAATAAATTTTCAAAAGTTAATCTTCTGCCAAAGACGTTATTTTATACAGCGACAAAAAATATCTTTAAACGATAGAGAGCTCAAAAAACATATAAGTGCGAAGGCGAGAATGCGAAGTTGCGAAGGCGAAAGAGTGATAGTAGTATCGCTCCTTTGCCCTCGCAACTTCGCACTTTCGCCTTCGCAATTACGCGCTTCGCCGTCGCATCTTCGCGCTTTCGCTCCTTCGCCTTCGTACCTTTGCCTTCGCCCGAAATTGCAAAGGTCGAAGTGGCCCTATCGGAACACCATAAGCTATATGTCGAAGAAAAAGACTGAATTTTCTACTTCCGTTAATGAATTTATGAACAACAGCGAAAATTAAAATTCATGTCATAAGATACGGTAGCCCTTGAATTATTTTGTTTAGTCGAGCAAGCTTTTTGGAAGGCTATTACTTGTACAGCTTACACTTCTGTCAACACTGGAGAAATAGTATGTCACATGCTCAAAACAAGGATGACAGGCACGTGTTATTGCTGTTTTCATTCTCTTGTCTAATCATCTCAAAGAGAGGACAAGCATTGTGGGCAGGTTTATAAGATTATAGGAGTTGACACTGTTGCTGATTTCTATAAAACCAGCGATCAATCTGGAGCGGGCAAAACCTGCCCTTTCAATTTTTCAAAAATCCGTCAAACTAGATAATGTAATCATGCAGTTTTTAATTTTTACCTCGGCTAAAAAGCTCTTACAGTAACTTTGAAAGAAAGATCTTCACATGCATTAGACATTTAAATTGATTTTAGATATTTAAAAAAAAAAAAAAACAAAACTAAAAAACTACATTGATTTTAAATACATTTTGCCCATCGTCTCAATTTGTACATTAATCTTGTACATTGGGCGTTGTCAGAGGTGCAAGCGAAAGTTGCGTAACACGACCTCTGGTGAGAGAATGCAAACTATTATGATGATGGTGTATAAATTCATATAACATGAAACATAATTAATTCCTTACTGCAAAAGGCAAAGAAATAATGGATTAAATATGTCTTTATTTACATTATATACCAGAACATCCTTTCTATAATAATTATTATTTGAAGAACGTTGTCAATACATTTCATGACGTCATGACGTTTTGGTTAACTGAATAGCTATAAACAATGCTATGTTTAGATAACTATTATATGGAAACCGTAAAAGATATTTTCAAAAATCAAACTGTTTTGAAACCAGTTAATTCTCCGAATATTTCACTTGAAATTTCATTAACTTTGAAAACAGGGCCGATTTTGCTGCTTACCGTACCCAGTTCTTAAAGAAAATGTATACTTAATGTCTGTTAATAATGTCTGTTTCAAAGATCGGTTACAAATAGCACGTGGCCATCCAAGCCCGTGGATGGCCACGTGCTATTTGTAACAGATCTTTGAAAACAGCTTACACATCATTTTGCTCAGTTTTAACCATTTTCATGTAATGCTAATTGATTTATTGCAAATAATTATGAATATAAATAATTCTATAACCTATTCCGTTAATTGAAGCCATTGTTGTGCTCCCCCTCCGCTAACACTTGACACCTTGGGTATCTTCAGACACTCCCTTTAGGCTATGTGTACTTTACACAACACAACTATTTGTGCACATATTTTATTATGTTCCAGGCCTCTAATTGATCACTTTGATCGGCGTCAATTAAGAATTTAATTAGGTCCGTTATCTCTATACCTGTACCTGTACACCGCCCGTTTTTCACTGCACGGGGGTTGTAAAGACTAAACAATTATATAACACTTTTTAAAAGTAGCTGATTTTATTTACGGTAGAATATTTAATACTAGGTCTATTTAAAACATTGATTAGGAAATAAAGATATTACTGCGATGCATAAGTTACGATTATTCATATCTAAGAAAATATTGTGTTTTTAGCTCACCTGAACCGAAGGTTCAAGTGAGCTTTTCTGATCACCCGTTGTCCGTCGTCCGTCCGTCCGTCCGTCTGTCCGTCCGTCTGTAAACTTTTCACATTTTCAACTTCTTCTCCAAAACCACTCATCCAATTTTAACGAAATTTGGCAGAAAGCATTATTATATTAAGGAGATTATAAATTGTAAAATTCAAAGGGCAATCCCTTTTTAAACGAGAAGTAATCATGAAACTGTGAAAAAGGGGGGGGGGGGGGTCTTTTAAAATCTTCTTCTCAAGAACCGCTGCTCCAATATTACCAATATTTATATGACAACTTCTATATATAAGGCAGATTCTAAATTGTAAAAATGGTGACCCTCAGTCTAATACTGGGACCCTTAGAAGGGTTCAAACTATGTGTTGTAAGCGTGTTCTGATTGTGTGTTCATTTATATAAGATCGGGCTTGTTATTCGGAATTACGAAACGGAAGCTCTTTGTTTGTACTAACTAACCGCCATTTTGAAGAAGATTTCAGACGTCAATTTTGATAAAAGAAAAGTTTGTGATTTGCCGGTTTAACTATAAAAGTAACGTTTTTAACGAAGAATGATATAAAGAATATTTTATGAAATAGTGGTAAATCGTAGTTCCGAATTCAGCTTTACAGTAAACTATCAGCATAATCACCATGCCATTTGTTTTTACACCGCGTTTTCAAGATTCTTTTTTTTTATACTTAAAGCTATTTAATTTGTCATCGATTATTGGAATAATTGTTGCGTAATTCAATTGTAAAGTTTACCGATCGAATCAAACAAGTGCAACCACGACCTTGGTAAATATGAATGGTACTGATATCGGAGAACAATGTTACTACGATTTGTTTTTGCAATGAAAGATTAAAATCGGGGTTAGATGTTCTACAGACGTTTATATCATGTTGATGCTACATTTTGACAAGCATAAAATGAAATAAAAGAAATTGTTTTTGTTTTTCAATGTTTTGTTTATTATTAATAATTAGTTTGCATGACTGTATTGCATTTGGAGTAAACATAATTTTAATTTTAAGCTGTGATAGCAGTCTAACAATTTTTACGATAAATTGTCAGGCCAATCAACATAAAAATTGTTAGACTGATTTTTATGGACCCTTATTTTTAAAATATGAACTATAAAGAACAATATTTATTGTTATATTACTGGCGTGCGACCAGTTCTCGCCGAGTACCATTTCTCGCCGGGACATTGTGGCGTCATTTTATCAACACATAAAATTATATACGAAAACTGACGTCACAATATACTGGCGAGAAATGGTACTCGGCGAGAAATGGTCGCACTCCAGTAAGGTTCTCGACACTGCTAAGGCAAGAAAAACAAATATGTGTGTTTCCTATTTCATCAGATTTTAAAATAGGGTAGGTAGTTTTTTTTTATGAGCTTTTCAGTTTTCCCCTTTCCTAGCATATGATTTTTCTATACATTAATAAAATGTATTTTACAGGTGGAGCAATTGTGAATAGTGACAACATGCGAAAGATAAAATTGTTATTATCTTCTTTTTATGTATTGTTTAATATATGGCAAAATCTTGAAATATATAAGTTTTACAATATTTATTAAGAGTTCACATCATAATAAACCCTTTCGAAAAAAAATGATGCAAGGACTATTGTTCAGGTGAGCGATTTGTGGCCCATGGGCCTCTTGTTCTTATTTCCGGTAGCGTATTCCCGCGATGAAGTTGAGTGTGCATACAAAGTATAACTGCTTTGTTGATACTCAAGATTACCATTTGGTGAATTTTTTTGATGCGTATTATACATCCCAACAAGTTTTTTTCACAACTTTCAGGCTCAAAGTGGGGGGTGCGTATTGTACACTACTGCGTATTATATTCACCGGATTACGGTAAGTGTATAAAGATCACCGGTATGATTCTATACAATATTCGAACTGTGGAACCACTACGATTTCTACTGCGTTTAAAAACGGACTGAAACAAAAACTTATTAAAGTGTATATTTCAATTTTAAAAAGGAAAAGAAAGTGTTAGTTTCATTGAACAAACCTTTATGTGGGCGATATCAATTTTTGTTTGTTTGTTCTTAATATCAACAAAAATCAACTGTAACAATCGCATAGGTCTAAAAAATTGCGTGCCCTAAATTTTTTATTTATTTTAATTTTCTATTTCTTTTTCTTTAATTCTCTTACGTACATCAATGAATATTTTATTCTTTATAAGTTTAATTCCTAAACTTCCTAAATACCACGTGTTACACCGTGTAACTGTCCGTGTTGCATCCCGTTGCACCCTGTCACATCGTGTTTTTTCTCATTTTGAGGCCGCAACAGAGAACATTAGATCAAAGGTACCGACACTTCCACGCTCAGGGTGGACTTTTGAGCACAGTGGTCAGTGTTTTTGTTGGGATACTCGTGAGCTGTACTGTAGCGTTGACTAAAAAATGAACAGGCCAGGTCAAACTCTGGTCGCCAGCGGGTATTTGAAGGTGTGGAAATGTCACGTCGGCTCAACTGATGCATATTCTCCTATTCATTTGAAATGCACATGCTTAGAAATCTATTAACTGTCATGCATTTTTGGATTACAAGTACGGAAAATCTGAATTAATTAATGCCAGTTGTGTATTTCAGCTAAGTCGGGAAATGAACAAACTGAAAGAAACTGTAAACTTTATTCATATAAAATTGGGGTCTGGGAAGGAAGAGTTTTCTTTCATAGAACTTCAACACAAGTCGTCACAGGTTGCTGATAGAAATGTAAACACATATTGAGCATGAATTTATTAGATACAAATATCGAAGCGTTAAAATTTCATTTCTCGTGATGATGGTTTGTTGCCACTGGAGTGGATAATTTTCTTCAATATGGTTCATTTCAATTACAGAGTTTTTGAAATCCGCCGGTCCCACCGGCAAAACCGGTAAATATTTCAAATGTCCGGTAATTATTCTTATTCAATCGGTCTTAATGACCGGTAATATAAAAACGACCGATTTAAGTCTTTAACCTCTTTACAAGCAGAAATAAAATATTTGCAAACACCTTCAATTTGATTTAACAAAGCGATTCACACTCTATCGACAAGATTGACTTTTACGCGCATTGTAAGGGAAGGCTAATTAACGAAAAAATGCCAGATGACATACTTGTGATGAGGTCTCTAACTGCTATTAACCGACAACTATGATTTTCAATCTTTTGTTAATTGACTAACTATGTTTACATTTTATTACTAAAAATTAAAAAACACCCAAAAACTAATTAAAAACCTAATTATTTGTTGTTGTGAATTTCTATCCTTTTCTCAGTTTCGTCATTTAGTACGACCGTACTCCGTAAACAACATGGCTCCTGCCAAACACGGGAAACACTTTAGTTTGATTTCATTTTATGCGAAAATTTGACAGAGTTTGAAATATTTGTAACAGTTTAGAAGTGCAAGTAACTTGATCAAACAGCCTGCGCATCAAGCACGTTATTATATCTATAGTACTATTGAGGTTATTATATAACATATGATTACGTTTTTAATGTAAAGAAATTAAAAGTAAAGAGGAGAGATTCAGAGGAAATTTCCCATACTAACATGATTTATGAATATAAACTTGTTAGTTTTATTTAATGGTGTTTTGTTTCTTTTATATGAAAGTCAAATATTGACCTGTGAATATTTGTTCAGACCGGTAAATTTCATAAAATCACCGGTCCACTTGACCAGTGAATTTTTTTTTTATTTCAAAAACTCTGCAATTAGATTCAGGTGTGAGAAACAATCCCATGAATTTTCATTAAGTTCTACAGAGATTTACTGGAGTTCAAATGTCGAAGGTCAAGTTCATTTAAGAATTCAATCCTTGTACAAAAGAAGGGAAAAAGGAGGGGGGTTATTGTATATATAACTGAATCTGATATATATGTTGCATATACTTAGAACATTTCGGGTTATAGAGGTCAAAGGTAAAAAATAAGGGTGGGGGTGTTGATTGAAAGAGCTAATTGAACATATAAATGAATCTGATATGCATATGTTAAATATACTTGTAACACATCAGTGCTTAAAGGTCAAGGTCAGGTCAAAGGTCAAGGTCAAATGTAGAAATAAGGGGAAGGGGCGTTTGAAAGAGGTAATTGTACATATAAATGAATTTGATATACATATATGATGCTGATACTTAAAACACTCCAGTTCTTAGAGGTCAAAGGTCAAGGTCAAAAAGTCAAAGGTCAAGGTCACACATAAAAAGAAAAAAAGAAAAAGGGGGGGGGGGTATTTCGTATGTGTTTGTGAATTAAATGAAATTCATAGGGGAATTACTGATAGAAGGGGACGTTGGGTCCTTTTGGGATTAATAGATTGAAGAAACTTCTAAGTTTACTGAAAGCATTGGTAAACATCTCAAGCCTCTTTCTCTTATAGTTTCAGAGGAGTAGCGATAACAAGCATTTCGTACAAAAGGGGCAATAACTACTTCAAGGTGGGAGCTGAAGGGCTACATTTTGAAATGTCTTAAGACGTCCTACTACAACCTTGACAAAATGTCTCTATATCACCCTAAACAAAAGAGATACAAAAACTTATGAATACACAGATTTTCAAGTGACCTTGACCTTTAACCTTTATGTCATTTTGATCGGCAAAGGGAGATGCTTTCATCCCAAGTGGTCCAAAGTCTCTATGACAAATAGTAAAAAAGTTGGAAGTGCTTTTATGGAAATTTAAATACTTTTAGGGGCAATAACTGTTGGACCTTTTCGGTATGAATAGATTAAAGAAGTGTCTAAGTGAACTACAGACGCAAGTCTCTATTTCTTATGGTTTCGGAGGAGTAGCGATAACAATCAGTTCATACACAAAGGGCAATAACTTTGTACGTTCTGGGAGTTATCGAGCAAAGGGTCATTAGGTACCATAAATTTTCATGGTCAATCACATAAAGAAAAAAATGTTTCAATATCTTTAGAAATAAAAAAGCTGTCCCTGGAAAAAAGAGAAGAAAAAAAAATAAAAAACATACGAAATACAAAAGGTCTTTCACCTGAAAGGTGGAAAGACCTAATTGATGCCTTTTACTGTTCCACTCTTCAATTTTCATATTTTAGAACCCAAATGACTGTGAAAGTTCCTTAATATATTAATAAGTCATACATTGTGGGATTCATTTTTAATGTCTTCCGTTTCCAACGAAAGACCTTCTTGTTATTGCTTTGTTTCTTTTTCACTATTATTATTATTGTTTTTTTTTTCTGTCACATTTTCTCAAAATTTCTTCAGCTGATTTTCATGAATCTTTCAGATCTTATTCATGACAAAATTTGTAAGAAAATTACGAGAGCTTTTTTTGGTCGTCACTTTGGTACCGAGATATTAAAGATTTTATGTTTTTGCTTGTTCACGATTTTTCTCAAAAAGTATTTAGGCCAGCATTTTTTAATTTTTAGATTTACGAAATATTTTTCAAATTATTTGGGTAGGAGGAGGGAAAAAAAATAAAAATAAAATTGAAAAATTTGTCCGTCGAGAAAAAAAATAAAAATAAAACAATTTTTCACCAATATATTTTTTATTTTTAAAATAAGAACACATGTCCAGGAGCTGCCATTTTTTAAATATATAAGTAATTTTGGTTGTTGATGATGTTCTTATCATAACATATTTTATCCATGGGCACTGAAAATTTGTGTTAATATATTGTATATGCATGTATAAAAACGAAGGTTTTTTTTTATATATATAAGTACATACTGTACATATACATTAAGACCAAAAAAATTAAGGGAGTTTTCACTTCTTCCTTGCAGAAAAATAGGAAGAAGTTTGAGAAATCATTTCTTTGATTAAGTTAACAATGCTATTCACAAATTCAAAATTTAAAATATTGTTACTGAAAATAAATTGGATTAGAAGCATGTCCATAAATGTCAGTAAAAAATCAAACAAGTTTTTTTATTTAAAAACGATGAACTAATTTTAAAAATTTTATTTATGTAATTATACCTTTAATAAAGGAAATGTTTCGTTATTTTGTTAGCTTATTGACAAATAAAATCATTCTCTTTCCTTCAGTCATAAGACTCCTGTGTTCAGTGTGTTTAGGGTTATTAGTCCAACCCTATGACCCACTTACAACCGTTATGTAGAGGATCTATTTCCAAACGGTTAAATTATGATTATTTTAGAATTTATTTTGCAAAAATGTTTTTTAGATAGGTAACTTATCATTTTCTTGCCAAGGATTTTTTTTTAAATTTACGGAATTGTGATAGAAAAAGACTTCAACTTCTCTTACTTGAGGAAATTCTGGCTAAGTTGCCGATCACAAAACTTAAAAGGGTCGTAAATTGTAGGGTTGGACGAAAGCAATAAGGAATAGGCCCTATGGTGTGTTTTTTTTGTGACTTCTAGTGCCTGTGACTTGATCGGAAAGAACTTGGTCTTTTTAATCAATGCATGAATAACAATAATTCAGACTACACATATGTGATTGCATCAACATTATTTTTATTTTTACCAGAAAGAAAATTTCGGGTCGGAGGAAAAAATAAAATTAATAGCTAGTTTAGGTCTTTTTATTTTTATTTGAATTTTTAAAAAAATAGGGTCGGCGGGTTTGTAAATCGAAATTTCAAAAAATGCTGGCCTTAAGATAGAACCTTCAAATTTTCAGAGATGGTAGAGAGTGAACGGCCGCAGTGCCCTTTACACATCCGAACGTCCGCTGTCACTTCCATCCGTCACTGGTAAGAAATGAAAAACCTTAATTTTTCAATTTTTTTAAACTTGAATTTTATTTATGGTTTTATTCGATAGAGAAGCCTTAAACACTTCAGAATATGAAATTTGTTTTAAAATCGATCAAAGCATTCCTGAGATTTTGAGCTCAAAAGTTCTGAAGCGAGAGTCCGCGTAGCTCAGTTGTTAGAGTGTTGGACTTGTGCCCAGGCGACCCGGGTTCTGTCCCCTAGTGCCGATTATTTTTTCTTCCCTAATTTTGTTTTCTTTAACGATTTTATCTTTAAAATGGTGGTTTTTATTGTTTTCTGTTTTATTTTTATCATAAATAAAAATAATAACAGCTTTTTTAGTACAAATATAGTTCTCATTTCTGTCAGCAGTTGGCTTAATTCAGACGCTCGTCGCATCGCCGGCATCAAAGACATGCCGCCGAAGCGCCCCTGCAGTGCGACCGCATTAGAGTTCACTGGGTCTCTTTGCCGGCATCAAAAATATGCTGCCATCTCCATGATTGTATGCACACAACATTTAGCAATGCACCAACGATATTCTACATGGCTTTCAAAGGAGGACATATTAGTATTTATTCACATAATTATATAGATACACGCATGCATGTATACATGCGTTTATTGACATATGTTGCTAATATATTGATTTCCTGAACACTGTAAAACACTATGAAATCTATCTCTCTCTTTCTCTCTCTCTCTCTGTCTCTCTCTCTCTCACCCTGACAACCGGGTGACTGCGATACGGTGTGAAAACTGACTACCCTTGTATCTGTGTTTGGGCCTATGTATTAACAGATGTAAACACTGATCATTGAAATACACTGTTAAAACAAAGAGTCTGATTATTCACCTTTGATTTATAAAAATCATTACGGCAGGGTGGATTGGGATTATAATCACTTACAATCAGTCTTATAAAGTTTATATTTATTTACAAAAGTCTACAAACATATACATGTTCGCCCAAACAAGGGATTAGTGATTAAGCAGTGGGGTCAAAAATTCATAAATTTCCTGTTATTAACTGATTGCTTAACACTGATCGTTTAGACATAACACTGGGGTATCAAGTGGATTCGGGAAAAGAGGGGATAATTAACCATGCTACATTTGTTAGATGTATGTTTTTTTTTTCTGACTTTGCAGAATTTTTTTATCACACAGTGTTAGTCGGCAAAGATAAACTTGAGACAAAAAAAAAAATAATAGATGTATCAAAGAAGCAGATAAAAAATTTAACAATTTCTTTACTGAATCGATTTTTCATTAACTCATCTCTCTCTCTCTAGATCTCTCTCTCTCTCAATCTCTCTCTCATTATAGCTAGATAAACAATGAATGTGCATATCCGTATAAATTAGCCTAGCCAAAATTTTTATCTAGGTATAATATATGTATTGATTTATTAAATCGGAATTTGAATTAATTATTCTCCCCACGGAATAAACCCCGTTTCAAAATCGCCCCCACTTGGTTTCAGACTTTTGACGAGTCATCGGACAATATGCTTTGCCCTGTGTATAATCTCTCTCGGATGGGGATCCGATTACTATTGATGAAATAAAATGATTATTATGGATGAAATAAAATGTTTTTCTATTAATTTTTATAACGAGTTAAAAATGCTGAGGTGGATTGAAAATACGCTTCTTATAACAACAGTTTCAATCCAGTGTTTTCTCAGAGGTCCGCATCAATTTGTTCCCGCCCATTTCAAATGTTTTGACTGTAACATGTGACGCGCGTTAGCTGTATATTTCCAATCTTGTCAGTTAATGTTCTGCGGTCTTTGTTTTGTATCCTTGCTGGTGAGGAAGATGTATTCTTATATGCATATTACTGCCAGTTTACAAAATTAACATATTTATTATATGAAATTCATGCACTTTTTTAAAAATCAGGTTCAGCATGTAAAATTTAGATTTTTCATCTTCTAGATGTAGGAAAAATGTCTTTAAGAACATATCATTATTTTGTGATCCTAACATTAAAAATCGATGAAAATTAGAAAATTAGAAAACATTAAATAAATTTAGCGACCTGATGCATTCTTCTCCATGTTCCTAATGTTAATGCTATACATATATTAGAAAAGTGAATATTAATGCAAAAATTCATACTGAAGATTTTGAGAAAGATTTTAGTTTTCAAATCAAGAGTACAGTGGCATACAGTGCTGGTCAGTTCTCTGTACAGTGCCATACAGTGAGGGTACAGTGCTTCAGTAGGACTGTATAGTGGGGTACAGTGGTAGTCAGTGAAAGGTACAGTGAGGTACAGTTAATGTACAGTAAATGTCACGCAATGTAAGTCAATTTTTTGCAATATTATTGGATTTTAAATTCAGTAATCTTAAAAATACTGCCTACTTCTCTCACTCTCTGTATCAACATTTCAGTGATGATTGTTATTCTTCAGCTGCAGTGTAGTTCGCAAATCCAAACGTCCACCGTCACTTCCGGTCGGCA
Source organism: Magallana angulata (assembly GCF_025612915.1). NCBI lineage: Eukaryota > Metazoa > Mollusca > Bivalvia > Ostreida > Ostreidae > Magallana > Magallana angulata. The sequence continues at coordinate 3,139,995 of NC_069114.1, forward strand.
CTGGAAGAAAGCAGAAACATTTATTTTTCATTATTTCTTGTTTTTAAATATTTTTTCTGCCATATTACAATGCAGACACTTTAATAAATGCAGAATATGTATTTTTGTTCAAAAATTGATCCACATTAGAAAAGTAGACTTTTTTCCAAGCGGCATGGGTTCAATCCCCGAGTGCCGACCCTTATTTCTTCCTTAATTGTGCTTCGATTCAAAATGTTGTCTCTGAAATAATGGACTTTAATTATTTTTCTTTGAATTTTATCAAAAATCACAGTAACATCGCCTTTTCCTAATATGAAGATATGTCTGTTGAAATCCTTAGAGAGGCTTACTGGAATTTTGGAAAGTGTTTAGAAATAAAAAGAAAATGAAATGTCCTGATAGCCCTTTTAAGGTGTTTTCTAACGGAAGACCTCTTGTTGCTCGCAACGAGCATCTAGTTATTCATATAATTTTTGAACATCGGGTAAACAATTTAAAGGTAAAAAATAACTGAAAAAAAAGAAATACATTAAACACTTTATCAATGTTTTTAGCTCACCTGAACTGAGGTTCAAGTGAGCTTTTCTGATCACCTGTTGTCTGTCGTCCGTCCGTCCATCCGTCTGTAAACTTTTCACATTTTTAACTTCTTTTCTAGAACCACTGAGCGAACCGAAGGTTCAAGTGAGCTTTTCTGATCACCTGTTGTCCGTCGTTCATCCGTCCGTCCGTTCATCCGTCTGTAAACTTTGTACATGTTTAACTTCTTTTCAAGAACCACTGAGCATGATTTAACCAAACTTGATACAAAGCATCCTTATGGAAAGGGGATTCAAAATTGTAAAAATGAAAGACACAACCCTTTTCAAAAGGGAGATAATTGCGAAACGTGAAAATTGGGTGGGTGTCTTAAAAAATCTTCTTCCAAAGAACCACTGCACCAGATATGCCAATATTTACACCAAAGCTTGTGAATATATAGTGAAGATTCTAAATTGTAAAATCGTGATCCGTGGGTCAATACTGGGCTCCCAAGAGGGGTTCAAAGTTTATTAACTGAAAGACAAATTAACATAGAAATACAAAGGGAAAATTCAAAGCATTTCTCGGAAGTTTACTGCTCTCTAGACTTTATTTTAAACTATGGAAAACTCTAGAAACCTTCCGAAAATATCAATTGACCAATCATATTTCATTTTTAAGAATAGCCAACGTCCGGTGTTTTTGTTCAAAGCGAGGCTCGGGGAAATCTTAGATAACTCGCTCTTGGAAAAACGTCAATAGCCCCGCATAGCAGTGGCGGACCTGAAATTTCGGTGCGACAGTTGTGTAGCGGCCTAAGCGATAAATCGCCCACACGAAATCTTGCAAATGGCAAGTTAGTGACTGTTTAATTAATAATTTCAAACCCTGAGCATATGTAGAGTCATTTGGCAAGTTAGCGACTGTTTAATTAATAATTTCAAACCCTGAGCATATGTAGAGTCATTTTAGCGTCAAATCATTTTCGCAACTTAAGGTCAAGATCTAGTAAAGGTTTATGAAATTCAAGACATAAATTCTTTTGATATGCTTCACAACAATATCTTTGTTTCATAAGGTGTACCGGGGCTTAAATTTTTGGTAGACACATTATGAAAGATCATGTTTTAAACAACCATTTTCTATGAAATATGAAGGATAAAATTAACAAATCTCAGAGTTTTGTCCATTTTTGTCTAATGAAATGTATCTAAAATGCCTACAGTCTCTCCTAATAAACGGCGTTAAACAAGCTCTTGACCTCCTCTGTAAAGGATATAAGCCAAAAACTGTCCATTCTGTGAGAGAAAGAACTGATCGAGGCCCGAAGGGCCGAGATGAGTTCTTTCTCTCACAGAATGGACAGTTTTAGGCTTATATCCGACTTAAAACATTCTCCTCTTTTGTTTTAAGAATGGACTGCAACAGGTACACCAGTAGACAATGAAAATAAAGAGAGCTATTTTAACCACCCCTAACAAAAAAGGCAGCCCTGAGTAGAATTCTGTTTCTATTGTCTACTTAGTGGACAGGTACAGGTGACTTTTTAGGTATAACTTGAACTGCATGATTTTTCATTCATTCACACAACTTGTGTTTTAGTATCGAGATGTCTCCCTCTGATGGAGAAAGCATTTTCTAGAAATAACTCAGTCAAAATGCAAGGATGATTATGAAAATCATCCAAACACGGATGGTGTTCTAAGTGACATTCTAGATATGGGGCCTGGGCCAGATTTTGATTTAATTCAGAACTGTGTCTTTTCTGATATCTCTGATGAAGATATGATTAACGCCAGTCAAGAGGTAGAGAGCAATAATAGGTTTTTAAAACCTCTGAATCAGCAGGATTTGGATGACTTAATACGGAGTGGTTTATCTAAGAAAAAGGAGGCAAAGTCAAATCTGGATTTTCCTGATTCCACATATGTCTACAACTGCATTTGGATTATTTTCCACTCATGTACCAGTGCATTTGAATTATTTTACAGAGTTGTGTCAATTCATTTGGATTATTATATTTCAAAGCATGCTTGATTAAATTTCATTTTGTTCTCAGATGTATGGCTTTGCATGGTATTTGTTTTATTACACGTCATCTGTACCTGTTCAATAAGTTACAATTACTATCCATTATTTTTTACTGGGCAGATTTCACTGTCCATTCTTTAAAATAATGGACAGTTTTTTAAACTTATTGGACACTTACAGGTAACTTTTTGGATTTGTTTTCAAATCTACAAGTACTTTATGCTATATAATAGTTTAAAATAACAAAGGATTGCATAACGAAAATGTTTTAATTAAAATGATGTCAAATTGAATATAGGTACCGGGATTACTTTTCCCAGGATGCGTCTTTTTACCCTGGGTTAAGGTTAGGGAAAATGTATATAGGAATCACCTTGTCTGTCCCTCCATCTGTTCGTCCGTCTCTCTGTGCAAATTCGTGTCCGGTCCATATCTTTCTTATGGAGAAACATTGGAAGTTCTTACTTCACACAAGGATTGCTTATGACCTAAGGGTGTGTCATGACCTTGACCAAAGGTCATTCCAACAAGGTCAAGGTCACTGGCAGAAAAAGTGCAAAATTCGTGTCCGGTCCATATCTTTCTTATGGAGAAGAAATGAATGTTCTTACTTCATACAAAGACTGCATATGACCTTAGGGTTTGTCATGATCTTGACCTAAGGTCATTTGGGCAAGGTCAAGGTCACTTTAAAAAATGCTTAATTCCAGTCTGTGTCATGTCTTGTATTAATGGAAAAAATTAGAAGCTAAAATTTGACACAAAGCTTGCTTGTCTCAGGTCATATGAAATTATTTTTTAGATTATCATCCCCATCTCTCTGAAAATGGCCTGCCCGGATGTATTTTTTTTTTTGGAAAAAAAATATGTGGAAAAAAAATTTCGGAAAAAAATTGGGCTCAGTACTAATAATTCAAAATGTTTATATTAAATGGCTGCTTGATGTGTGGATTTTCGTTTGATTTGAGTCATGTGTATTAACATAAGGATGCAAATGTCCTCATGCATTAATTAACAGTTAACTTACAATAAAATGGAATTAAAGGATGGAAATTGGTTTGTGTACTCATATTAGCATTAACAGTTTTAAAAAATAGTGCAGTTGTTATTTATAGACAATGGACGATGAAATAGATTCAACCAATATTTTCTATAATAGCAAAAATACATGAGTTATGATTTTAGACGGGGTCACGTGTCAGTTAACTGTCAGCCGAAGTCTCAAACTGGAAGGCACACATAGAACACATGAATTGAGGCTACGCATAAGAAAATAGTGCAGAAAGTTTACATGCATTTCAGTTAATATTTATTATAAAAACACGCATTAAATCTTTTTAAGTCCTCCGTGTATAAACCAAATTTTATTTAAAAAGTAAACAAATAGTTTTATTGATTTAAATATTCTTACTCAGGTTCAAATGTGGAATGAGTTATGTAACTGAATGCACAACGCTGTTGATGATTCAGTTGGTGTACAAGCTCATAATCATTAATCAATAGAAGAGGTTGAATGTTGAATCGAAAGTAAAGTTCCCAAACGAAATGTGCCATTTTTGAAAAGTCGTGAATTTTATTATGACAATCTTTCACCTGAATACTACCGAATTAAATGCACAAGCCGAAGTTAAAATCAGGACGGATTATACAAAGATGTCTTACATATTAAATAGGTGTTTCACTGGCTACCAGTGTACTTGCGGTATGACTGCTGTTCATCTCTGAAGGAATTTTGTACATAGAAAATAAAAACAAGTCTGAATTTGCCTTCTCGTTCGTTGGCTCTTTTATTAATGAAACTGGATTTAAATTTTGAACAACGGACTGTAAGCAAAATCTATATACATGTAGATTATACATTTTGGTGACCAGTACATCAAATGATATATACTATCTTATCAATGAAGAACCAAGTTAAATGTTAATGTTCATGTTGTCCGGTTTAGTTGGAATCAGGCTTGGGGTGAATTACATTGTAAAGTAATGCATTACATTACCATTTTTCATGAATTAGGGCATTAAATTACCATTACTTCATTTTCTTGAAGTAGTGCATTACATTACAATTACATGAGTAAAGTAATGCATTACCATTACTTTGTGAAAAGTCAATAAGTTTTAAGAAGTAATTTAAAAGCTAAATAAAGACTTTTTGTAGATTGTTCATAAATAAAACATGCTTAAACATATTGACAGGTTAATGTTCAATATCAGGTTCAAATTTAATGACTTATACAAGATTCCTGTGGCACTTGTAGTGCTCAAAGTAAGCTTAGTCCTGTAACATTTACACGCTAATTGCGGAGTTGCCAATCTCTGTTAGTTATGTCTCTGATTTTCGGAAAAAGATTCTAAATGAACAGAGCGGTTGTATCGTAATTCATGTAGGTGATGTTCGAGTTTACACAAAAAGTAGTAAGTAGCGAACGGATTTATTTTTACCTAAGAATTTTGCATGAATCGCTGCAAGAAAATTGTGTCAAATAAGTGGGTCTAAAAAATCAAAATGGCGACCGTGACAAACATTTTTATTGTTAGAGTACTTGGAATCTTATTGTAAAAATAAATATTTCTAACGTCAGGTGTCTGTGTTTGTTGTCGGTATACAAATATTAACTTTGTTTGTTAATTCAGCAGTTTGAGAGATTTTGAGTTTTTTAACCGGGTTTTCCAACGGAAAAATCCGGTTATTAAAATGGTGAAAATGGCGGGCGGGCGGGCGGGCGGGTGGGTGGGCGGGCGGCTGCCAAAAGGGTACCCTCATTGTACGGATAACTCCTCCTACAGTTTTCAAGATAGGAAGTTGTTCTTTTGCAGATCAATTGTACATATATCAGAGGTGTGCATATTGCTAGGATTTTGATTTCTGATCATTTATGAAAAAAATACCAGATTTTGAACTTAGTCATTTTTTGGGAAAATATTGCATATAGAGTACCCTCATTGTACGGATAACTCCTCCTACAGTTTTCTAGAAAGGAAGTTGTTCTTTTGCAGATCAATTGTACATATATCAGAGGTGTGCATATTGCTAGGATTTTGATTTCTGATAATTTATGAAAAAAATACCAGCTTTTGAACTTAGTCATTTTTTGGCAAAATATTGCATATAGGGTACCCTCATTGTACGGATAACTCCTCCTACAGTTTTCAAGAAAGGAAGTTGTTCTTTTGCAGATCAATTGTACATATATCAGAGGTGTGCATATTGCTAGGATTTTGATTTCTGATAATTTATGAAAAAAATACTAGATTTTGAACTTAGTCATTTTTTGGGAAAATATTGCATATAGGGTACCCTCATTGTACGGATAACTCCTCCTACAGTTTTCAAGATAGGAAGTTGTTCTTTTGCAGATCAATTGTACATTGATCAGAGGTGTGCATATTGCTAGGATTTTGATTTCTGATAATTTATGAAAAAAATACTAGCTTTTGAACTTGGTCATTTTTTTGCAAAATGTTGCATATAGGGTACTCCATTTCACTGGATACATGTTGACATGGATTATGGATACAGTTCACATAAAAGAAAACCCGGTTTGCTGTCACATTGACAGCGTTTCTCTTGTTTATAAACCTTGTATAACGGATACCGTCCGACTTGTGGATATTCTCTTGGATCACAAAATTGAATATTTACATTCCAAATACTTTTTGCATGTTAAGTGTGTGAAAAGATACTGCCGTTATAAGACCGTAACACACACAGGGTACTTAAAGGTTAGAATGACTAGTTTTATTATGACGTCACAAACGTTGAACGCTGTAAAATGCAACGTCACAAGTGGGAATCAAAGTTCGCGCTTGGGGCTGTTACAGTGGCTCTTCCATTAATTTGAACTTATTAGGATAAAACAGAAATTTTGACCTAAAAATCACATTTGCAGACAAAGCAAGAGTTAAAAAATGTAAATATAAGCATTTAATCATTATTTTTTGAAGTATACACTAACGCGCGTTCCATAATTTGTATGCACACACCGCTGCAGTTATGAGACTATATCTTTCAAAAAATAATGATTCAATGCCTAAATAAATCTAATGATTTAAATTATCTTCGTTGATATAGTTGTTTTGATTTTCCCGGTTCGTAGTAATTTTTTAAGATTTTCCTTGGGGTCTTATTTTACATAAAATACCGTTGTGTCAATTTTCTACAATTATGAAGGCTGGGATTGAGTAAAATTAAGGCAAAGTACAAAGTATCAGACAATTGCAAAAAAGCCGAATAATCATAGATTGAAGTAACTAATTCAAACTCATAATTTTTAGAATCATATTCGAGGAAATCAAGTCCAATTACAAATTCAAATTTCAGGACCCCGTCTTTCAATACTCTCAGTACTTTGATTTTCTTAGCGGGGGTATCAATTGTGAGCTTGCTCACAGTACCTCTAGTTTAAATTTAATTGAATTTACCAAATTTTTCCGACAGTATTTTTTTCTCTGAAGCAGGGCACCTGACTTATCATCTAAATTGACTTATCTAAGGCTTGAGGTCAGAAAACTGTTAAAAATAGCATTAAAAATCTTGGTTTTAATCATCTTGAGTTGGCTGTGTGATTGGAAATTACCTTATTGAATTCATTGTTCATCTTTATTATTTATCGTTTTCTCTCATTTGTTAACAGTAGTATACGTAATAATAACAGTTACTGTAATTTAAAAAATGGTTCATGTCTTTAATGAATTAAAAATTTTACTGTTCCATTTTTAGCTCACCTGAGGTGAAAACTCAAGTGAGTTATTCTGATCACATTTTGTCCATCGTCCGTCTGTCCGTCCGTCCGTCCGTCTGTAAACTTTTTACATTTTGAACTTCTTCTCTAAAACCGCTTATCCAATTTCAACCAAATTTGGCACAAAGCATCCTTTTGGGATGGCGAATATAAATTGCAGAAATAAAAGTCCGATCTGTATTCATAGCGGAGAAAACCTTGAAACTGTAGAAAAAGGGGGGTGCATTTTTAAAAATCTTCTTCTCAAGAACAACTGAGTTCAATTCAACGTAGTTTAGCATAAATTATCCTTATGGGAAGTAAAATATAAATTGCAAAAATTAAGGTCTAATTCTGTTTCAAATCTGAGTTATTACGAAAATAATGATAAAGGAAAGGCGTGTTTCAGCTTCGGCATCTGGTAAAATGGGTAGGCAAGACTTGGCCTGGGCAAAACAAAAGATTGGCAGTTATTAATCTGCCAATCTCATTAAAATTTCAGGATATTTGATGGACCAGTAATATTTGTATTCGCTGTAAATATTGCCGCAAAATAATGTGTATTTGGAATTGACAATTGCTGATCTGCCCCGTCTTTTATTTTGCCACGGCCCGGGTATGCATACCCATTTTACCAAGACTCGTATTCCATACTTTTAAAACGAGGTTCTATGTTTAAAGCAGCCATGAAATTATACGAAAAAGGGTCGATCTGACTATGATGAATTTGCTTGTTATGCAACAGTTCGCGTATGAAGGGAAATTTTTGAAACATGCAATATATATTGGTGCCGATTTTGTGAAGTAAATTGAGGCTAAATATTTCAATGCTTTGACAGTTTTCACACATGACGTTGGTGTTAGCTTTCTCTTATTTTCGTTTCGTTTTCATTATTTATGCTTTGTAACCTGGGAACTATCGTCTGTATTTCGTGATTTCTACATATCAAATCAAACAGAGACTTAGGTAAATCAAACAGTTAACTGTTTACCTGCACAAATTAAGCAAAATCTGATGTATCAAAAAAGTACTGAAATACAATTCATTCTATCGGTAATTCGGCATTATCTTTTGCCTAATGGTAGATTAATGCAGTAGGTTTTGTTGAGATGCTCAGCATTTTCTTGAGTTTATTAGGTTTAAATAGAGTATGATATCGCTGACGGAAATATGTAGGTATATACATGTATATATATGATTCATTTCGAAAAAATAAATTGTGTTCTTTATTTGTTATAGTGAATGTGTCTTGTGTTTAATTGTTTACAATTTCTATTTACTAACCATATTTGAGTGTTAAGCTTCGAATTATAAGCAGGATACAGAGATTTGCTCACAATTCTATGTTTGTACACAGATCTTAAAAACTAAAGATTAAAAAAGTAAAAAATTTGTCAATATTTATTAAGAAAATTTTCAAAGTCTGTTCTTCCAGAAACCAACTTTAAAGCTGAACACCGCTCGTAAATAGGCACTGTCCGCCATATTTCTCTTTCATCACTGCTGTCCCTACAACCCCTATATAAGGCACAGACCTCTAAACAGTTCAAAGTACTTTGCTGTAGAGGTCTCACCTGTGTGGACATACATATATATACTATATATATTACCTTTAATACCATTACTTTGAACTACATCTGCTGCATTATCTTCTTGCATGTTCCATGCTTAATTAATCTATCGCTCATGTTGAAGATCCGTCTGCTTTCATTCAAAATTCGTAATCACTGGGCGGAAGTGACGTAATGGAATCAAAACAACTCGCTGACTGTGTATTCTGAGACTCTTTTATTTGGTTAAATAATTTTTTTAACATATATTAATAATAATCAAAAAATATCTTTAAATGAAACTAATTATAAAATGCTGAAGTTTTCATTATTATATTTTCAGAGATTGAAGAAGCGTACGATTTAATATCATTCAGTTTACACAAGTTGTGTCTGTTAAATTTCAACCCCCTCCGTTTTTGAACCCTCAAGGTTTTGGAACTTAAAAAATAATTTACACTCAATTAAATATTCTTTCATACTTTATTTCTATAATTTTGCATTAATGTTTTGAAGTAATATCTTCATTATTGCTTAACATTAGGTTAATTGACAAATTGAAGTTCAGTGTGTTTTTGTAACGGAGGCGAATTGACATGACACCTCATAAACAATGGCGGACTCCTTGAAACTCGGAGTAACGGTAGTTGTCTGAGTTTAAACAGCTAATCATAAATGCATTGTTTGAAGTTTCAACGGAATATTTACCTAACGGATTTGTAACTTCTTAGAATGAATTGCTTTCAAATGTGTGCAACAGTAATGCCTTTTACAAAGAAACAGCAAAAGTTCTAAACTTTACAGGGTCCAAATTTCAACCAAATGTGCTCGGAACATTTTCTCTGTCGTTCTCCCAGGAACAGACGCACTTCGTCTTGTGTGTATTTATGCTTCTATGATAGACCGACAACCGACCACGTCTTTAATAAACTTGATATACTTCAAACAAGATGGAAATCAACGTATACTAAATCTTTTTTCCAAAGAAATATGCAAATTTTTAAATTATTTCACTTTTTCAGTTTAGTTTACAAGATTTTTAACAACATAAAACAGCCATAGTGTATCATCTGCAAAGACTGATTATTCACTGATAAATTATGTCATTTTTAAAAGAATATAAATTGAACAATGAAGAAATTAAGCGTCAAATTTAGGATCTAGTAATGACCATTTGATCATGATGTCCGAGACCTTCGTTGTTGTCAATGAATGAAATGGGTGCCCATTTGCCGTGAATGATGAGGAATGCATACATTCTGACTAAAGTCAAAAGTTTAATGGACGAATCTGTCTGGTGAATGGTATGTGTCTCGGGACCTTTTCACACAATTGTTGTACACATTCCTTTCAGCCTGTGCTTGTGTAATGTGTTCCTGCATCTTTCTTGCTGCCTCCAACTTTTTCTCCTCTAAAACTGCATCTAAAAGACTTTTTTTGAAGTTTTTCACACATGGCACATACATCGTCCCTTGGATTGGCTATTCTATGCAGAAGACACCAGGGTTGGCCGGGAAATACCAGTGCCGGGAATTACCGGTGGTAAATACCGGTATTTCCCGTCCTGGTAAATACGATTGATTTTCACTAAACTGGGAAATACTGGGAAATACAAAGGACTATATATGGTTTGAGCCTAAAATGGCCCCCTTAAATGAACATTGTCATTTTACTGTAATTCTTTGTTTTATTTGTACAAATATACATTTGAAGTTTTTTACATAATTTTTATTTTGATTTTAGTGCCCACAATTTAAAAATATGACATCATAAAGTTTACCTTTTCCCGCCATTTTCTCAATTTAAGCATAAGAAGGCTTGTTTTGAAGCAGTTTTTCTTTAAGGAAACATTGAGCGACTGCTTGAACAAACAAAATATTTTCATCAAAGATGTATCTCTCCAATACTTATAAGTGACAAAAAGTTCGTTCTTGTTCAAAGAGTCGCTCTATCTTTCCCATTCGAAAAAAGATAAGGAAAATGTCAATTTTTGACTGATTTTGACCGAATTATAAAAATAAGCGTCACTTCTGACGACATATACTGCCAGTGAGTGCATATAAATCAAATACATAGGTGAAAAACATATTTTATATCAACTCTTATATAAAATAACACAACAAATACATGTACCTGAATCAATTTAGAAATAGCGAATTATGGGGGCCAGATTTGACTAATATCATATATAGTTCTTTATAATCTTTTTTTGAGGCGCATCACTATCAGCGATGTAGCCTCATTGCTGTCAGCTCGCTTCTCTCGGCTTATATACAAGCGGCGTCATAGAACTCAAGTATCAATGCGCCAATGAATATATAGTGCCGTTCTGATTGTTACGTATTTTCAACCAGGAACATATATTCAGTATGCGTTTTAAAAATATCAACAAATCATTACAACAGATATCTCCTTTACACATTATAAAAACATCATCAAAGAAAGAACAAAACTAAGATTTATACGCAGGTGAGATAGACTGGTACGATAGGGACAGAGGACCAGTCAACCGATGAGATAATTTGCATAACAACAGTTCGTTCTTCAATTTAAAAGCGGTGACCTTAATTGTTTGAATATCGGAGGTAAAAAAAAAATGTAATAATTTCGTATATAAAAATTTTATATTTAAATGAAAGTACGTGACTGTCTTCCTCTAGCTAGGAGTACATTTCGTATTTTATCACTTGATAAAACGAATAAGGCGATGTCCAACTGAATGAGGAAAAGCGCGCCACCTTCCCCATGTAGAATGGCAATATTTTGAGACGAAATCGTTGTTGGAGTGAATCACTCCCGCACTTGCACCATTACGGAGATCCTGTGGAGTTGTAGCCCTCTCCCAAAAAGAAAATCGGGAGAGGGTTCCATTATCGCAGCTAAGCTACCCTCAATGCGATGCGCCACTCAGGCCTTCAGGCCTTTGATTTCTTTACTTTGCTCAATGTAAAATGTATGTTTAGGATATAAGATATTAACAATAAGCATCAAAACACCATTTAGCATACTTCGCCATTTCACAGTCAGTTTGTGAATGTTAAATTCACCAGATCACCTATTCAAAAAGACTTCTACAGCTGCTAGAGTACAAATTTTAGCCTAGCGTTTTGTACCCCAAGTTTAGTGTTTTACAGATTTATAATTCAAAGCACAAAATAAACTGTGTGTCACAATTACTATAGGTGTTACAAATAACAATTAAATAATCACACATGTTGTTTTAATAATTGACTCTTGACAGTTTTGTGCTCCTGTTTTGGGGAGATATATACTATGACTATGAGTGGGGCTAATTGGCTTCTCAAGTGTGTTGCATACTGAGAAAGTGACACAGGTCACACCTTATATTCATAACTTTCTTGGCCCATTTTCACATAGTACTAACACTAAATAATTAGAAAATGGAACTTTTGATATCATGTTTATGATAACTGTATACATGCACCTATACCTGACTTAAGTCTTATTAAAAACAAATAACAATTGTGTATGAATGAACCATGTTTGGAATATTCATCAGAACATAACCAATGAATTACTGGCCAGTCAAAAATTGTTAAAATTAAAGACTATTATAAAATTTTATAGCTGACAAGGTGTACTCTTGTCTACATCCTAACAGATTTGATTAAGACTAAGTATGAAGTACTTTGATATGTAGTTAAACTTTATTTCCCAGTATTTCCCAGGAAATACCAGTAATTCCCGGAAATTCCCAGTATTTCCCACCGTACTGGGAAATATGAGTATTTCCCGCTTTTTTGCCAACCCTGGAAGACACTGGTTCCAGATGTTGCAAAATGTGAACTATTCATGTCTGTTCAAAGTCATCTGCATAAATAGAGATGAACTGTACAACCAACTTAATGTCATCATATTTTAGCGATTGACTAGGTTTCTTTCCTAGGTTCCCATTCTTGCGTGGTGTTACTCCATGTGTATTCTTATGGGTGCTGATGTTATGAAGATAATGCTTCACTATATCATAGACAAGCAATGACTTATTTCTGCAAACCTTTTCTCCAGAAAACATGAAAGTCTGCCTGCTAAAATAATATAATTTATGAAGGTTTAATAATATATGATATTGTGTCAAACCACACATTAATATATGATATAATGATAAAGATTAAAAACTATGATTTTCATAGAAAATGATGAGAGTGATCTCGTAAAGGTATTGCTCCATCTCGGTGAGCTCTATGTTTTGTACTGACTTTGATACAACTACTTTGGTCCCTATTTGTATTTCACGCGCAAAATCGTCGTTTACGCAAATTTTCCCCCTTAGCCATGTTGGTGAGATTCTCCCACATAGCAGCAGTGAAAGGTTAACAGGACCTGGTATATATTTTGTAAACTTTCCTCCTGTTTATTATATTTTAGAGCTGCCATGTCTTCTAAGAGAAAATCCATTCTTTGATGACAGATGGAAAAGCCTCATCACTCCCTTTGCTAAAGACCTTGTTATCTTAATCACTAGCCATAAATCAGTGACCATCGTTATCAAAGCTCCAGGTACATTATGAAAGTCTCTTCAGGCACCATTTTTTTTGCAGTCCCTGACTTTGTCTTAGAATTGAAATTATTCACTTTTTGCTATTAATTCCTTTAGTAAACTTCTTGTTTGGTATTTAATTCTATTAATAAATGTTGAATTGGTACTCATAAGTTCAAACATTTCAGGTTTAATTATATTTAATTTTTTTTTCTCAACAATTCTCTGATTCAATTTTATTGGACATTAAATTATTCCGTTTACTATACAGTAGATGAATTTTAGAAGACATTTTCTCCAGAATTCAGCAATATCTTAAGAGTAGATCATGATCAGAATACTTTTTCATCCCTTAGAGCCAGAAGTAGATTTTCTTACACAAGCATACTGTAAATTCCTAATTAAATGTGAGGAATTGATATCTGCCTAATATCGTGAGTAGCACATCTCATGGAATTTAAAATTTCAATTTTATTTTTCGGATGAATGTACATGTAGATAATTAGAAATCAGGATACGAATTTGCTGTTTGCAATTTCATATTCTCGTATCTTAATAAAAAACAGTTGAATTGCAGAATTAAGTACTTGCATAAAATACGGAATCTACAGTATGAGAGATTAATGAATAATTGATAAATATTTTCTGCAAATTTCATTTAATTTCATAAAATTTTAGTTGACTTCTTAAAGGTCTTAAGCAAGGAAATTGCCAATCAAACTTAACTTTGTTAATAACAGTTATTAGTCATTCCATATATATGTATATAGTCACAATTTCTTTTTATATCTTACCTTCTGCTGAATTGTAAAGAAATCATTGGCCAACAGCAGTCAGGTGGAGACCGTGTATATTCCGTACACAGTCAGTACGAAATATATCTTCCCTTTGAGCATTATGACATCATTCTTAAAATATTGTGACGTCAAGTTTCGTACCCAGATTGAAACTTGTAACTTTGTTATAAGACGCTTGATTTTCATTGTTTAATTAATTTTATGTCATTAACACAAAGGCAGTCGGTAAGATATAATCATTACATAGTCATGTAGAGACCGGGTATGGGATGATACTTGGTTAGTAAATTTGCCTCACCAGGTATGAAATTTACTAACCAGGTATCATCCCCTTCCCGGTCACTACATGACTATTAACTAATAATACTCCCGCTCGGAAGGAGAGGGGGTAAACTGTTTACCCTTGTGTGTCTATCTGTCCTTCTCTGTGTATGTCCATAACAATTTTTAGCTCACCTGAGCCAAAGGCTCAAGTGAGCTTTTCTGATCAAAATTTGTCGTTGTCGTTGTTGTCGTATCGTTGTAAACTTTTCACATTTTCATCTTCTTCTCAAGAACCACTGGGCAGATTTCAACCAAATTTGGCACAAAGCACCACTAGGTGAAGGGGATTCAAGTTTGTTCAAATGAAGGGCCACGCCCTCTTTAAAGGGGAGATAATTGAGAATTATTGAAAATTTTTTGGTATTTTTCAAAAATCTTCTACTTAAAAACTATTCGGCCTGAAAAGCTTAAACTTGTGTGGAGGCATCATCAGGTAGTGCAGATTCAAGTTTGTTCAAATCATGGTCCCCAGGGGTAGGGAGGGGCCACAAATGGGGAATCAAGTTTTACATAGGAATATATAGAGAAAATCTTTAAAAATCTTCTTCTCAAAAACTATTAGGCCAGAAAAGCTTAAATTTGAGTGGAAGCATCCTAAGATAGTGTAGATTTAAGTTTGTTCAAATCATGGTCCCCGGGGGTAGGGTGGGACCACAATTGGGGGATCATGTTTTACATAGGAATATATGGAGAAAATCTTTAAAAATCTTCTTCTCAAAAACTATTAGGCCAGGAAAGCTCAAATTTGAGTGGAAGCATCTTCAGATAGTGTAGATTCAAGTTTGTTCAAATCATGGTCCCCGGGGGTAGGGTGGGGCCACAATGGGGATAAATTTTTATATAGGAATATATGGAGAAAATCTTTTAAAAATTTCTTTTAAAAACTATTTGGCCAAGAAAGCTCAAATTGGCATGTAACCATCCTCAGATAATGTAGATTTAAGTTTGTTCAAATCATGGTCCCTGGAGGTAGGGCGGGGCCACAATGGGGGATAAATTTTTATATATAGCGAAAATCTTTAAAAGTCTTCTTCTCAAAACTATTAGGCCAGGAAACTCAAATTTGAGTGAAAGCATCCCCAGATCATATAGATTCAAGTTTGTTTAAATAATAGTCCAGGGGTAGGGTGAGGCCACAATGGGGAATGAATTTTTACTTAGGAATTTATAGAGAAAATCTTTAAAAATCTTCTTTTTAAAGACTATTTGGCCTGAAAAGCTTAAACTTGTGTAGAGGCATCCTCGGGTAGTGTAAATTCAAGTTTGCAAAATCACAGTCCCTAGTGATAGGGCGGGGCCATGATGGCAGTTGGAATTTTTAGATAGGAATATATTGAGAAAATCTTTAAAAATATTCTGGGAATGTTTTCTGTCCAAAACTCAGTACTTAGTGTGAAAGCACAGGTTATGCAGATTTAAGTTTGCTGAAACCATGATTCCCTAGAGAAACGTGGGGCCACGAAATGGAGGGGGTGGGGTGGGGGGGGGGGGGGGTATAAAGGAATAGAGAAAAATCTTCTTACAGGTACAACAACAAAAGGGGCTTGGTATTTACCAAAAAATAAGAGGTGGATAAAAATTGGCAGATTTTCAATTTTTATTTTAGCAAGATCTACTGTACTCAGTTGTCAAGATATTTTGATACTGTAATGCTAATTTGAACAGAATTAAGGCAATTGTTGCTCAGGTGAGCGATGTGGCCCCTGGGCCTCTTGTTTTTATTGCAGATGCTTAAAATTTTAACACACTCTTTGTTTAGGCATGTTTTAATTGGTGGGATTCATTTTTGTACTAATGAGATGTCAACTTCCTGTTAAATGACACATTTATTTATTTGTAGGCTAATTTTCAAAGAAATAGTCATTAGAGATTTCTCAGCAACTATTCATCGGAGCTGCTTGAAATTTTATCACACTCTTTGTTTAGACATGCTATATAATGGTATGATTTGTTTTTTTTTTTACAAAACAAACATCAACCTTCTGTTAAATGATGACTTTGCCTTTTGTGTGGGGTATCACTAGGGGTTATCACAGATGTCTTGTTTCCTTTTATGGCATCTTATCTTAGGCCTATAGTATTGATTCTGGACTCATTTGCTAGGAAAACTATCACTTTAGTGGAATTATCACATTGAATTAAATGGAACTATTTTTTTTAGACGCGCATTACAATGCAACTGCCTGGATCGTGTTGAGTCTGTTTTTCAGCATGTGAAACCCATTTGTTTTTAGGGGTGGGTATGCTTATATTTAATTTTCTCTCTTAGAAACCAAATAAGTCATTATTTTCCTGGTCTCAAGTTAGTCTCAAAGCATTTAACAGTAATTTCTATTTCATTTATAATATACTGAGAGTTTAGTTAATGAACTAAGACCACATAAAGTTGAAATAATGGTTCTTGGGTAAAATTTACTAGAAATGGATGTGAGATGGCAGCATTTTTCTCCTTTTTTATTGTTGATGAAATAGATGAGGGAGGCTTTTTTAAATAATCATTGGCCATCTTGGGTTCCAAAAGCCTAATAGTATGTCTTATAAAACTGTTAAAATACAGGTTTCGTTGATGCCACTTATTCGTTTTCATCACGATCTAGCTCATTTGTGGTCTTACCTAAGTCTACAGAGACCGGAATACTTAAATTATCCAACTTTTTTTATGATTTCATGTCTTTGTAAAGGTGTAAGAAATTACAACCCTCCAAGTACCTTCCCTTCCTTTATCATCAATGGAAAATCACTCAATGAAACCAGGTCTAATTTGTTCTGTCCTAGCTTTTTTAATGAAATTTCTTATCTGAATTTCTACTACTTATACCTCATCTCAAAGTTTGTTAATTTTCAACATCAAAACTCTATAGGATTTGAAATTTGATTTGTTTTGAAATTTGTCAATTTTGCACTTTTTTGTCAAAATTTGTTACTTTTTGCCCTAGGGATTTATTTCTGTTCCACATATAAAAGTTATTGCTAAAAGGCATCAAATGATCGAATAAAAAAGACCTTTTACCTCTTGGTTTGTTCCACAGGTCTTATCGAAGTTTATTTTTCATGCCAAATTGATGAATACCAGTAATATAGCTGTAAAGTTGCTCTCAGTGGACTAAAGCAATTGACCAGTATTCATATTAATAAATATAATGTTGCTCCCATATTGACAGTTTCAATAGCCTGAGTATAGGTACATAGCTGTTGGGTTGCTCTCAGTGGAAAAAATAAATTGTGTCGGGTACGAATGAATGAGTGTTTTGTTGCTCTTAGTAGACCGTACCAATAGCATTGGATACTTGGTATCAACTGCATCACATATATTGCATTGAGGACTGGATTGTGAAATCTGGATTGTACAACTGTTCAGTTGCTTTCAGTATTGCTACCAATGGCCTTGGTTCTTTAGAATAATGTTGTGTTGCTCTCAGTTAACCATATCAGTGGCTTAGGGTTCTGATGTATTACTATCATGTTGCTCTCAAAGGACAGTGTAAATCATATTGTGTAACATAATTATGTGTAACTTATGTGTTGCTCTGATTAGACGGTATCAATTGCCTGAGTTACCGTTGTACAGTTGGTAGCTTTTCCAATGACATTTGATCAAAAGGCTAGATTACTTATTAAAAACTGTTGTGTTAATCCTAGTGAACTGTATCATTGCCTAAGATGTTATTATGAAATGCCATGTTGGTCTGATTGGATGATAGGAATTTGTTCTTAGTGATTCACATCAATAGCCTAGTGTACTATTGTACAATTATTATGTTTATCTCAGAGGACCTTATCAATAAGCTAAGGTATCATGCATAACATAATATGGTGTTCTTAGGTGAACATATGTTAAGCCTTTTGTACTAAGGTTCAATGGTTATGTTCTAACCAGAAGGTTTATGAATGGACAAGTTATATTAATGTATAGATGTTGTGTTGCTCTCATAAGACTAGCAATTACCTTGGGTACCAATATTGATGTTAAGTTTCTTTCAGTGTAATTATCAATAGACCAAAAATACCAACGTGTGGCTGTTTTATTTCACTCAATAGACTGTATTCATAGCTCAGTGTACTGATTAATACAAGGTATAAAGATGCTTAGTTGTTAAGTTGCTTTCAGTGGAAAGTATGAATTGTGTCGGGTACTAATGTATGAGTGTTTTGTTGCTCTTAGTAGAGTATACCAATAGCATTGGATACTTGGTATCAACTGCATCTTCATTTGCCTTGAGTACTGTTTTAAACTGGATTGTACAACTGTTCAGTTGCTTTCAGTATACCCATCAATGACTTTGGTTTTTTAGAATAACTGTTGTGTTGCTCTCATTTGATTATACCAATAGCTTAGGGATCTGATGTATTACTATTATGTTGCTCTCAAAGGACAGTAAAAATTTGATTGTGTAACAAATGTGTAACTTATGTGTTGCTCTGATTAGACGGTATCAATTGCGTGAGTTACTGTTGTCCAATTGGTAGTTTTTCCAATGACCTTTGATCAAAAGGCTAGAATACTTATTGAAAAGTGTTGTGTTAATACTAGTGAACTGTATTATTGCCTAAGATGTTATTATGAAATGCCATGTTGGTCTGATTGGATGATAGGAATTTGTTCTTAGTGATTCACATCAATAGCCTAGTGTACTATTGTACAATTATTATGTTTCTCTCTGGGGACCTGATCAAAAAGCTAGGGTATCATGCATGACATAATATGGTGTTCTTAGGTGAACATATGTTAAGCCTTCTGTACTAAGGTTCAATGGTTATATTCTTACCAAAAGGTTTATGAATGGACAAGTTATATTAATGTTTAGATGTTGTGTTGCTCTCATAAGACTAGCAATAACCTTGGGTACCAATATTGATGTTAAGTTTCTTTCAGTGTAATTATCAATAGACCAAACATACCAATGTGTGGCTGTTTTATTTCACTCAATAGACTGTATTCATAGCTCAGTGTACTGATTAATACAAGGTATAAAGATTATTAGTTGTTAAGTTGCTTTCAGTGGAAAGTATGAGTTGTGTCGGGTACTAATGTATGAGTGTTTTGTTGCTCTTAGCAGAGTGTACCAATAGCATTGGATACTTGGTATCAACTGCATCATCAGTTGTCTTGAGTACAGTTATAAAACTGGATTGTACAACTGTTCAGTTGCTTTCAGTATACCCATCAATGACCTTTGTTCTTTAGAATAACTGTTGTGTTGCTCTCATTTGATTATACCAATAGCTTAGGGATCTGATGTATTACTATTATATTGCTCTCAAAGGACAGTAAGAATTTGATTGTGTAACAAATGTGTAACTTATGTGTTGCTCTGATTAGACGGTATCAATGGCGTGAGTTACTGTTGTCCAATTGGTAGTTTTTCCAATGACCTTTGATCAAAAGGCTAGAATACTTATTGAAAAGTGTTGTGTTTATCCTGGTGAACTCTATTATTGCCTAAGATGTTATTATGAAATGCCATGTTGGTCTAATTGGATGATAGGAATTTGTTCTTAGTGATTCACATCAATAGCCTAGTGTACTATTGTACAATTATTATGTTTATCTCAGAGGACCTTATCAATAAGCTAAGGTATCATGCATAACATAATATGGTGTTCTTAGGTGAACATATGTTAAACCTTTTGTACTAAGGTTCAATGGTTATGTTCTAACCAGAAGGTTTATGAATGGACAAGTTATATTAATGTATAGATGTTGTGTTGCTCTCATAAGACTAGCAATTACCTTGGGTACCAATATTGATGTTAAGTTTCTTTCAGTGTAATTATCAATAGACCAAAAATACCAACGTGTGGCTGTTTTATTTCACTCAATAGACTGTATTCATAGCTCAGTGTACTGATTAATACAAGGTATAAAGATTATTAGTTGTTAAGTCGCTTTCAGTGGAAAGTATGAATTGTGTCGGGTACTAATGTATGAGTGTTTTGTTGCTCTTAGCAGAGTGTACCAATAGCATTGGATACTTGGTATCAACTGCATCTTCATTTGCCTTGAGTACTGTTTTAAACTGGATTGTACAACTGTTCAGTTGCTTTCAGTATACCCATCAATGACTTTGGTTTTTTAGAATAACTGTTGTGTTGCTCTCATTTGATTATACCAATAGCTTAGGGATCTGATGTATTACTATTATGTTGCTCTCAAAGGACAGTAAAAATTTGATTGTGTAACAAATGTGTAACTTATGTGTTGCTCTGATTAGACGGTATCAATTGCGTGAGTTACTGTTGTCCAATTGGTAGTTTTTCCAATGACCTTTGATCAAAAGGCTAGAATACTTATTGAAAAGTGTTGTGTTAATACTAGTGAACTGTATTATTGCTTAAGATGTTATTATGAAATGCCATGTTGGTCTGATTGGATGATAGGAATTTGTTCTTAGTGATTCACATCAATAGCCTAGTGTACTATTGTACAATTATTATGTTTCTCTCTGGGGACCTGATCAAAAAGCTAGGGTATCATGCATGACATAATATGGTGTTCTTAGGTGAACATATGTTAAGCCTTCTGTACTAAGGTTCAATGGTTATATTCTTACCAAAAGGTTTATGAATGGACAAGTTATATTAATGTTTAGATGTTGTGTTGCTCTCATAAGACTAGCAATAACCTTGGGTACCAATATTGATGTTAAGTTTCTTTCAGTGTAATTATCAATAGACCAAACATACCAATGTGTGGCTGTTTTATTTCACTCAATAGACTGTATTCATAGCTCAGTGTACTGATTAATACAAGGTATAAAGATTATTAGTTGTTAAGTTGCTTTCAGTGGAAAGTATGAGTTGTGTCGGGTACTAATGTATGAGTGTTTTGTTGCTCTTAGCAGAGTGTACCAATAGCATTGGATACTTGGTATCAACTGCATCATCAGTTGCCTTGAGTACAGTTATAAAACTGGATTGTACAACTGTTCAGTTGCTTTCAGTATACCCATCAATGACCTTTGTTCTTTAGAATAACTGTTGTGTTGCTCTCATTTGATTATACCAATAGCTTAGGGATCTGATGTATTACTATTATATTGCTCTCAAAGGACAGTAAGAATTTGATTGTGTAACAAATGTGTAACTTATGTGTTGCTCTGATTAGACGGTATCAATGGCGTGAGTTACTGTTGTCCAATTGGTAGTTTTTCCAATGACCTTTGATCAAAAGGCTAGAATACTTATTGAAAAGTGTTGTGTTTATCCTGGTGAACTGTATCATTGCCTAAGATGTTATTATGAAATGTCATGTTGGTCTCATTGGATGATAGGAATTTGTTCTTAGTGATTCACAGCAATAGCCTAGTGTACTATTGTACAATTATTATGTTTCTCTCTGGGGACCTTATCAATAAGCTTAGGTATCATGCATGACATAATATGGTGTTCTTAGGTGAACATATGTTAAGCCTTCTATACTAAGGTTCAATGGTTATGTTCTAACCAGAAGGTTTATGAATGGACAAGTTATATTAATGTATAGATGTTGTGTTGCTCTCATAAGACTAGCAATTACCTTGGGTACCAATATTGATGTTAAGTTTCTCTCAGTGTAATTATCAATAGACCAAAAATACCAATGTGTGGCTGTTTTATTTCTCTCAATAGACTGTATTCATAGCTTAGTGTACTGATTAATACCAGGTAAATAGGTGCTAAGTTGTTGGGCTGCTCTCAGTGGAAAGTATGAATTGTGTCCAGTACTAATGTATGAGTGTTTTGTTGCTCTTAGCAGAGTGTACCAAGAGCATTGGATACTTGGTATCAACTGCATCATCATTTTCCTTGAGTACTGTTATAAAACTGGATTGTACAACTGTTCAGTTGCTTTCAGTATGCCTACCAATGACCTTTGTTCTTTAGAATAACTGTTGTGTTGGTCTGAATTGATGATACCAATAGCTTAGGGATCTGATGTATTACTCTTTTGTTGCTCTCAAAGGACAGTGTGAATCGTATTGTGTAACAAATGTGTAACTTATGTGTTGCTCTGATTAGAGGGTATCGATTGCTCGAGTTACTGTTGTACAGTTGATAGCTTTTCCAAAGACATTTAATCAAAAGGCTAGAATACTTATTGAAAAGTGTTGTGTTAATACTAGTGAACTGTATCATTGCCTAAGATGTTATTATGAAATGCCATGTTGGTCTGATTGGATGATAGGAATTTGTTCATAGTGATTGACATCAATAGCCTAGTGTACTATAATTGTACAATTATTATGTTTCTCTCAGAGGACCTTATCAATAAGCTAAAGTATCATGCATAACATAATATGGTGTTCTTAGGTGAACATATGTTAAGCCTTTTGTACTGAGGTTCAATGGTTATATTCTTACCAGAAGGTTTATGAATGGACAAGTTATATTAATGTATAGATGTTGTGTTGCTCTCATAAGACTAGCAATTACCTTGGGTAGCAATATTGATGTTAAGTTTCTTTCAGTGTAATTATCAATAGACCAAAAATACCAATGTGTGGCTGTTTTATTTCACTCAATAGACTGTATTCATAGCTCAGTGTACTGATTAATACAAGGTATAAAGATTATTAGTTGTTAAGTTGCTTTCAGTGGAAAGTATGAGTTGTGTCGGGTACTAATGTATGAGTGTTTTGTTGCTCTTAGCAGAGTGTACCAATAGCATTGGATACTTGGTATCAACTGCATCATCAGTTGCCTTGAGTACAGTTATAAAACTGGATTGTACAACTGTTCAGTTGCTTTCAGTATACCCATCAATGACCTTTGTTCTTTAGAATAACTGTTGTGTTGCTCTCATTTGATTATACCAATAGCTTAGGGATCTGATGTATTACTATCATATTGCTCTCAAAGGACAGTAAGAATTTGATTGTGTAACAAATGTGTAACTTATGTGTTGCTCTGATTAGACGGTATCAATGGCGTGAGTTACTGTTGTCCAATTGGTAGTTTTTCCAATGACCTTTGATCAAAAGGCTAGAATACTTATTGAAAAGTGTTGTGTTTATCCTGGTGAACTCTATTATTGCCTAAGATGTTATTATGAAATGCCATGTTGGTCTGATTGGATGATAGGAATTTGTTCTTAGTGATTCACATCAATAGCCTAGTGTACTATTGTACAATTATTATGTTTATCTCAGAGGACCTTATCAATAAGCTAAGGTATCATGCATAACATAATATGGTGTTCTTAGGTGAACATATGTTAAACCTTTTGTACTAAGGTTCAATGGTTATGTTCTAACCAGAAGGTTTATGAATGGACAAGTTATATTAATGTATAGATGTTGTGTTGCTCTCATAAGACTAGCAATTACCTTGGGTACCAATATTGATGTTAAGTTTCTTTCAGTGTAATTATCAATAGACCAAAAATACCAACGTGTGGCTGTTTTATTTCACTCAATAGACTGTATTCATAGCTCAGTGTACTGATTAATACAAGGTATAAAGATGCTTAGTTGTTAAGTCGCTTTCAGTGGAAAGTATGAATTGTGTCGGGTACTAATGTATGAGTGTTTTGTTGCTCTTAGCAGAGTGTACCAATAGCATTGGATACTTGGTATCAACTGCATCTTCATTTGCCTTGAGTACTGTTTTAAACTGGATTGTACAACTGTTCAGTTGCTTTCAGTATACCCATCAATGACTTTGGTTTTTTAGAATAACTGTTGTGTTGCTCTCATTTGATTATACCAATAGCTTAGGGATCTGATGTATTACTATTATGTTGCTCTCAAAGGACAGTAAAAATTTGATTGTGTAACAAATGTGTAACTTATGTGTTGCTCTGATTAGACGGTATCAATTGCGTGAGTTACTGTTGTCCAATTGGTAGTTTTTTCAATGACCTTTGATCAAAAGGCTAGAATACTTATTGAAAAGTGTTGTGTTAATACTAGTGAACTGTATTATTGCTTAAGATGTTGTTATGAAATGCCATGTTGGTCTGATTGGATGATAGGAATTTGTTCTTAGTGATTCACATCAATAGCCTAGTGTACTATTGTACAATTATTATGTTTCTCTCTGGGGACCTGATCAAAAAGCTAGGGTATCATGCATGACATAATATGGTGTTCTTAGGTGAACATATGTTAAGCCTTCTGTACTAAGGTTCAATGGTTATATTCTTACCAAAAGGTTTATGAATGGACAAGTTATATTAATGTTTAGATGTTGTGTTGCTCTCATAAGACTAGCAATAACCTTGGGTACCAATATTGATGTTAAGTTTCTTTCAGTGTAATTATCAATAGACCAAACATACCAATGTGTGGCTGTTTTATTTCACTCAATAGACTGTATTCATAGCTCAGTGTACTGATTAATACAAGGTATAAAGATTATTAGTTGTTAAGTTGCTTTCAGTGGAAAGTATGAGTTGTGTCGGGTACTAATGTATGAGTGTTTTGTTGCTCTTAGCAGAGTGTACCAATAGCATTGGATACTTGGTATCAACTGCATCATCAGTTGCCTTGAGTACAGTTATAAAACTGGATTGTACAACTGTTCAGTTGCTTTCAGTATACCCATCAATGACCTTTGTTCTTTAGAATAACTGTTGTGTTGCTCTCATTTGATTATACCAATAGCTTAGGGATCTGATGTATTACTATTATATTGCTCTCAAAGGATAGTAAGAATTTGATTGTGTAACAAATGTGTAACTTATGTGTTGCTCTGATTAGACGGTATCAATGGCGTGAGTTACTGTTGTCCAATTGGTAGTTTTTCCAATGACCTTTGATCAAAAGGCTAGAATACTTATTGAAAAGTGTTGTGTTTATCCTGGTGAACTGTATCATTGCCTAAGATGTTATTATGAAATGTCATGTTGGTCTCATTGGATGATAGGAATTTGTTCTTAGTGATTCACATCAATAGCCTAGTGTACTATTGTACAATTATTATGTTTCTCTCTGGGGACCTTATCAATAAGCTTAGGTATCATGCATGACATAATATGGTGTTCTTAGGTGAACATATGTTAAGCCTTCTATACTAAGGTTCAATGGTTATGTTCTAACCAGAAGGTTTATGAATGGACAAGTTATATTAATGTATAGATGTTGTGTTGCTCTCATAAGACTAGCAATTACCTTGGGTACCAATATTGATGTTAAGTTTCTCTCAGTGTAATTATCAATAGACCAAAAATACCAATGTGTGGCTGTTTTATTTCTCTCAATAGACTGTATTCATAGCTTAGTGTACTGATTAATACCAGGTAAATAGGTGCTAAGTTGTTGGGCTGCTCTCAGTGGAAAGTATGAATTGTGTCCAGTACTAATGTATGAGTGTTTTGTTGCTCTTAGCAGAGTGTACCAAGAGCATTGGATACTTGGTATCAACTGCATCATCATTTTCCTTGAGTACTGTTATAAAACTTGATTGTACAACTGTTCAGTTGCTTTCAGTATGCCTACCAATGACCTTTGTTCTTTAGAATAACTGTTGTGTTGGTCTGAATTGATGATACCAATAGCTTAGGGATCTGATGTATTACTCTTTTGTTGCTCTCAAAGGACAGTGTGAATCGTATTGTGTAACAAATGTGTAACTTATGTGTTGCTCTGATTAGAGGGTATCGATTGCTCGAGTTACTGTTGTACAGTTGATAGCTTTTCCAAAGACATTTAATCAAAAGGTTAGATTACTTATTGAAAACTGTTTTGTTAATCATAGTGAACTGTATCATTGCCTAAGATGTTATTATGAAATGCCATGTTGGTCTGATTGGATGATAGGAATTTGTTCATAGTGATTGACATCAATAGCCTAGTGTACTATAATTGTACAATTATTATGTTTCTCTCAGAGGACCTTATCAATAAGCTAAAGTATCATGCATAACATAATATGGTGTTCTTAGGTGAACATATGTTAAGCCTTTTGTACTGAGGTTCAATGGTTATATTCTTACCAGATGGTTTATGAATGGACAAGTTATATTAATGTATAGATGTTGTGTTGCTCTCATAAGACTAGCAATTACCTTGGGTAGCAATATTGATGTTAAGTTTCTTTCAGTGTAATTATCAATAGACCAAAAATACCAATGTGTGGCTGTTTTATTTCACTCAATAGACTGTATTCATAGCTCAGTGTACTGATTAATACAAGGTTTAAAGATTATTAGTTGTTAAGTTGCTTTCAGTGGAAAGTATGAGTTGTGTCGGGTACTAATGTATGAGTGTTTTGTTGCTCTTAGCAGAGTGTACCAATAGCATTGGATACTTGGTATCAACTGCATCTTCATTTGCCTTGAGTACTGTTTTAAACTGGATTGTACAACTGTTCAGTTGCTTTCAGTATACCCATCAATGACTTTGGTTTTTTTAAAATAACTGTTGTGTTGCCTTCATTTGATTATACCAATAGCTTTGGGATCTGATGTATTACTATTATGTTGCTCTCAAAGGATAGTAAGAATTTGATTGTGTAACAAATGTGTAACTTATGTGTTGCTCTGATTAGACGGTTTGAAATGCGTAAGTTACTGTTGTCCAATTGGTAGTTTTTCCAATGACCTTTGATCAAAAGGCTAGAATACTTATTGAAAAGTGTTGTGTTTATACTAGTGAACTGTATTATTGCCTAAGATGTTATTATGAAATGCCATGTTGGTCTCATTGGATGATAGGAATTTGTTCTTAGTGATTCACAGCAATAGCCTAGTGTACTATTGTACAATTATTATGTTTCTCTCAGGAACCTTATCAATAAGCTAAGGTATCATGCATAACATAATATGGTGTTCTTAGGTGAACATATGTTAAGCCTTCTGTACTGAGGTTCAATGGTTATATTCTTACCAGAAGGTTTATGAATGGACAAGTTATATTAATGTATAGATGTTGTGTTGCTCTCATAAGACTAGCAATTACCTTGGGTACCAATATTGATGTTAAGTTTCTTTCAGTGTAATTATCAATAGACCAAAAATACCAATGTGTGGCTGTTTTATTTCACTCAATAGACTGTATTCATAGCTTAGTGTACTGATTAATACCAGGTAAATAGGTGCTAAGTTGTTGGGCTGCTCTCACTGGAAAGTATGAGTTGTGTCCAGTACTAATGTATGAGTGTTTTGTTGCTCTTAGTAGACCATACCAGTAGCATTGGATACTTGGTATCAACTGCATCTTCATTTGCCTTGAGTACTGTTATAAAACTTGATTGTACAACTGTTCAGTTGCTTTCAGTATGCCTACCAATGACCTTTGTTCTTTAGAATAACTGTTGTGTTGGTCTGAATTGATGATACCAATAGCTTAGGGATCTGATGTATTACTCTTTTGTTGCTCTCAAAGGACAGTGTGAATCGTATTGTGTAACAAATGTGTAACTTATGTGTTGCTCTGATTAGAGGGTATCGATTGCTCGAGTTACTGTTGTACAGTTGATAGCTTTTCCAAAGACATTTAATCAAAAGGCTAGAATACTTATTGAAAAGTGTTGTGTTAATACTAGTGAACTGTATCATTGCCTAAGATGTTATTATGAAATGCCATGTTGGTCTGATTGGATGATAGGAATTTGTTCATAGTGATTGACATCAATAGCCTAGTGTACTATAATTGTACAATTATTATGTTTCTCTCAGAGGACCTTATCAATAAGCTAAAGTATCATGCATAACATAATATGGTGTTCTTAGGTGAACATATGTTAAGCCTTTTGTACTGAGGTTCAATGGTTATATTCTTACCAGAAGGTTTATGAATGGACAAGTTATATTAATGTATAGATGTTGTGTTGCTCTCATAAGACTAGCAATTACCTTGGGTAGCAATATTGATGTTAAGTTTCTTTCAGTGTAATTATCAATAGACCAAAAATACCAATGTGTGGCTGTTTTATTTCACTCAATAGACTGTATTCATAGCTCAGTGTACTGATTAATACAAGGTATAAAGATTATTAGTTGTTAAGTTGCTTTCAGTGGAAAGTATGAGTTGTGTCGGGTACTAATGTATGAGTGTTTTGTTGCTCTTAGCAGAGTGTACCAATAGCATTGGATACTTGGTATCAACTGCATCATCAGTTGCCTTGAGTACAGTTATAAAACTGGATTGTACAACTGTTCAGTTGCTTTCAGTATACCCATCAATGACCTTTGTTCTTTAGAATAACTGTTGTGTTGCTCTCATTTGATTATACCAATAGCTTAGGGATCTGATGTATTACTATCATATTGCTCTCAAAGGACAGTAAGAATTTGATTGTGTAACAAATGTGTAACTTATGTGTTGCTCTGATTAGACGGTATCAATGGCGTGAGTTACTGTTGTCCAATTGGTAGTTTTTCCAATGACCTTTGATCAAAAGGCTAGAATACTTATTGAAAAGTGTTGTGTTTATCCTGGTGAACTCTATTATTGCCTAAGATGTTATTATGAAATGCCATGTTGGTCTGATTGGATGATAGGAATTTGTTCTTAGTGATTCACATCAATAGCCTAGTGTACTATTGTACAATTATTATGTTTATCTCAGAGGACCTTATCAATAAGCTAAGGTATCATGCATAACATAATATGGTGTTCTTAGGTGAACATATGTTAAACCTTTTGTACTAAGGTTCAATGGTTATGTTCTAACCAGAAGGTTTATGAATGGACAAGTTATATTAATGTATAGATGTTGTGTTGCTCTCATAAGACTAGCAATTACCTTGGGTACCAATATTGATGTTAAGTTTCTTTCAGTGTAATTATCAATAGACCAAAAATACCAACGTGTGGCTGTTTTATTTCACTCAATAGACTGTATTCATAGCTCAGTGTACTGATTAATACAAGGTATAAAGATGCTTAGTTGTTAAGTCGCTTTCAGTGGAAAGTATGAATTGTGTCGGGTACTAATGTATGAGTGTTTTGTTGCTCTTAGCAGAGTGTACCAATAGCATTGGATACTTGGTATCAACTGCATCTTCATTTGCCTTGAGTACTGTTTTAAACTGGATTGTACAACTGTTCAGTTGCTTTCAGTATACCCATCAATGACTTTGGTTTTTTAGAATAACTGTTGTGTTGCTCTCATTTGATTATACCAATAGCTTAGGGATCTGATGTATTACTATTATGTTGCTCTCAAAGGACAGTAAAAATTTGATTGTGTAACAAATGTGTAACTTATGTGTTGCTCTGATTAGACGGTATCAATTGCGTGAGTTACTGTTGTCCAATTGGTAGTTTTTTCAATGACCTTTGATCAAAAGGCTAGAATACTTATTGAAAAGTGTTGTGTTAATACTAGTGAACTGTATTATTGCTTAAGATGTTGTTATGAAATGCCATGTTGGTCTGATTGGATGATAGGAATTTGTTCTTAGTGATTCACATCAATAGCCTTACGGAAGCCCATATAGGACCTATCAAAAAATATTTTTGAATTTGTTATAACGAATTCTTGAATTTGTTAAAACGAATTTAAATCGTTATAACGAATTGTTGAATCCGTTATAACGAATTTAATTTGTTATAACAAATTTTAGGAATTCGTTATAACGAATTTAATCTGTTATAACAAATTCGCTGAATTCGTTATTTCAAATTTTGAAATCTGTTTTAAAAAATTAAATTTGAAATAACGAATTCTTGAATTCGTTATTTCAAAGATTGAATTCGTATTTTCGGTTTTTTAAAATCTGTTATAACGTATTTTCATCCAATTCGTGATAACAAATTCCATAAATTGTTGGAACAAATTAAACAGTGTCAAAATGTCAATGTTATTAATCCGTTCTCACGAAGTGTAATCTGTGATAACAAATAAATAAATTTGATAAAACGAATTATAAAATTGTTATTTCAATTTGCAAACCGATATAACGAATTTATTTATTTATGCGATAGCCATATTATAAGCGAGGCTGTCATCGAGGAAGCCATTACCCAAAAAGGTAAGTCACGAGTGTAGTTTAACATTAATTTTAGTTATATATTGATCAATATTCATACGTGGTTTATTCTGGAATTGACAAGAAACGTCATTAAAACTCTCAATGGATGAAAAAAATGTATTTGTTTTTTAATACAGGGTGTCCCAAAATATCGGAAACCTGTCTTTTTTCTGAAGGATGCATGACTGCAGTTAAAACAAACATTTTAATTGCCAAATAACTGCAAAGTAACTAAAGTTATCTGTCAAGCATTTGTACTTTTCCGTGCTTATAATTTTAAGAAGTTAAGAAATAAGAAAAAAATGGGATCATTGCTAGAAAACTGCACTGAAAAAAAATCAGTAGCTTTAACTTCCAAAAAAAAAGGAATGTTTATATATTTCATTTATGGTCTTAAAATCTATTATCATTTAAACTTTCAAGGATTCAGGGATAAATACAGTTAAAATTATGTTTTCCTTGCGTTCTGTGTGAACTTAGTTAATGGATGGTTTCCACTTAATAAAATACACAAGGCATTTATTAGCCGCACCATGTGAGGTCACTTGTTTTCCAAAAACAATTCAAATTGTTATTTTAATCTACTCATAGTCAACTCAAATTGTTATAAATTGAATACTTATCTTGAATTACTGAAGTAAGACAAAATTTGTCTATTCTAAAAGTTAAGCAAAATACTATTACAATATGATTAGATTTCACTAATTGTAGACTTGATGGTTTTTTAAGTATAAACCAAATGTCAAGTTAAGGCATGTTTGGGGGATCGTATCTCACTCAAAATGTTACACAATCAGCTAATCGACGGATCAAATAATATTACCCATATATACATTGTATATATATATATCATCATTTATTAACAAAAGCAGGTACATGTACTCTTTGTCTAAAACTTTTGTAGGGCGATGGGTTTATATCGAAAATAAAAATTTAGGGTATCGTGTGCATGAAAGAAAACGACAGAAGTTCCCATTACTTGAGTACAAACATGATATTTGAATGATGAAACTGAAAATAAATACTGTATTAATTAACTTAGATTACATCAGAAAAATATAATAAGATGTATACATAACTAAGTGAATGATTTCTGTTTGTATTACAAATTGCAGCTGTTAACAATAAATAAGCAGACGTCAAGTATTTGAAACAATATGATCTATCGATAATCGCGACATCATAGCAACATGGCTGGTTTTAAAGAAATTAAAAGTAAAAATATTTCATAGGTGGAAAAAACTTCATTCTTACATTTACATTTTCAAACTACTAGTTTTTATTGTATATCATCGCCCTACAAATTTAAGTTTATAACAATTTTTAAAAACATAATATAGCGGTGCCTTTTTAGCCAGCTCTTTTTTTGATACAAGCGTTAAGAAAATACTTAGACTTGGTAAAGTTGTCTTTCTTAGAAATGGATTAAAAAAAGTATATTGTAGGAGATAAATGAAAATGTTTTTGTAATTTTGCTTTACCATAAATTGTATTTAATGAATATATCTTATCTTATCCTAATTTTGTTTTGAAAATATAGGGAAAAATACTTTTAATTAGTATAGTAACGTTTAAACACTATCAATCGATATAAAGTTTTGCTGTTAAGTTTAGCATTTCATTAGCGTATGCTTAAATGTGTAGATAAGGTAGAGTGACGGTACTTAAAGAAAATTGTCTCAGAAAACTCAATTTAGTAAAATTTTGCAAAATAATGGAATCATCTTGTTTAAATTGATGACAATTTTTTCCACAGATGGACGAATCACTAGAAAACTTCCTAGAAGAACGAGGTATCCCGGCTGAAAAAATTGAAGCTATGAAGGATCAAAAGGTTGGATGTTTCTTATCCTACTTTTTTATATTGCTTTGTTAATTACTCTGATTCCAATTTGTGCATAAAAGACTAAGAGGGTTGGGGGGGTGCATATACGTTGCATTTAGAAGAGCTCCATATGTAATATAAAAGAAAGTCCTGAAATTTTAAATATGAAAAACATGATATCAAATTAATCTTCACAAAACAATATTTGTCAGATTGAAATATCTTATAATTAAAATTCAGTTGGTTCTGATGGTTTTGTTGACTTCCAGGATGTTTTTGACAACTGTAATCCTCATACTATTAAATTAAAAATTGTCGCACCCCACATTTATTATGCACACAAATGATTCTATTCATTATTTAATCTTCATCTTAATATTATCCCTTTGAAAATCCAAATGTAATATCGATAAGCCTAGCACTGAGTATTTTGAAAATTAAACTTGATAAGAGATGAGAATGGCAAGACACGTTTTAAGGTTTTCTGTTTAAACATTTTATATTCTTCACAAGAATATCTTGCTATTGTATATTATATGATGATATATTGACTGTATATTATACGAATATTGACTGGGGTTGAGGGTAACATTGATTATATTAGCCCCCGAGGGACGAAATATTGCCCGACGCGAAGCGGAGGGAAATATTTTCGTCCCAAGGGGGCTAATATAATCGATGTTGCCCAAAACACAGTCAACATTTGTTTTGTAAAATATGAGGAAACACTCCAAAATTCAAAAAAGTAATTGAAAACAGATCACTATAATTTTCTCAGTTCAACAATGAATTCACGAATTCAATTTGTTCAAAGTTTATTTCCAAAATATCCTCGGCATCAAACGGTCAATGGTGATATTCCGCCGCCCGTAAGAATTAACATACCGATGTTCTACCTGATTTTACTTCACAGTAATAATTCACGAATCCTTATATCCGTTATGATACCAAACCGTCGCATTGTGCGTCCGTTGTTTACTTGCCCTGACTGACTGTCTCTTATGACGTCACCTTGTTTTGGTGTTGCATAGAATTATTTACGTCATCGTTTACGAATCAACAAATCAGAAGCAATTAATTGAAATAAAGGGAATATTCTCAAGATATTATTCCGAGCCGGTCAATATAAAAAAATATTGACCGGTCAATATTTTTCGGACGAGCTAATATTACAATTATTGACTAATCGTCTACATAGAGTTATATAGTGGGAGTATACTACTGAATATAACAAAACATTATATTGATCAAATGTTTATTGTGACCTTGTGAATTGTGAAAACTAGGGAAACAAATTTATTCTCTCTGTCTAATCTGATTTCTTTATTAAAGTACTAAATCATTTAACTATAATAGAAGGATAAAATAAGATACCATTTAACAATGAACACATTTTAATTGTATGGATTATGATAATTTAAACGCTGTTTCTTAATAAATAAACATTTCTACATGTTATTATCACACTTGAGGGCAGTATTCAGTAATTAAAAAAAATGATTGTATTCTTTTGCTTAACTTAGTATTTTTTCAGAAGTTATGTGAACACAACTGGATTTTTTGAGAAAACTAGTAGAAAAATTTATTTGTTGTAGATATACATCTCTGTTAAATCATTTTAGTAAATTAATGGACCTAATGAATAATAACAAAAATAAATTTAATTTATAATGAATAAATCAATGAATTCAAAATAATGAGTTTTCAATGATTTTCAAAGTGTGAAAATAACAACACGTCTGAATTGTCGTTACAAATATCATACTATAGACGAATTTTAACACTCAAATGTACTCTTTCTATGATTTTAATCATTCTGTAGATCATTCTTAAATAATATATTTCTGATTATAGATTGATAAAGATGTAATAGCAGAAATGAGCAACGAAGACCTATCGAAATACATCGTCAAATTTGGAGACAGATGTGCAGTTCGTCGGTTTTGTACAAAAGCCACATCAACAACTCCCAAGGCGGGAAATTTAAAAAAAACATCTCTGCTACAGAAGTTAAAGAAAAAACTGCACGCGCGATCTTC
Source organism: Magallana angulata (assembly GCF_025612915.1). Taxonomy (NCBI): domain Eukaryota; kingdom Metazoa; phylum Mollusca; class Bivalvia; order Ostreida; family Ostreidae; genus Magallana; species Magallana angulata. The sequence goes on from NC_069114.1 coordinate 3,174,183, forward strand.
AAAAGATGAATCACAAAGCACAGAGAGCGAGGACGAAAATGTTAAGGATAAAAGACGTAAAACATTAAAAGGGAACAGCAATGCCGTTAAAGACGGAAGAACGATAAAAATGGGGTGGAAACATTTTGAAAACTCTGACTATATTCAAGTCAGATCCGACAAAGGGGGAGGGACGGATGACATTTTTGTGCCAAAAAGTTTCACAAAAGCAGATCTATTAGAGAGAGCAAAGTATATGTTTTTCCAGGAAGGATTATCATCAAAGGGTCGAGAAGAAGAGCTAGAATTTGACATGGCGGACTTCAGATCTCAACCTTTAGATGACAATGTAACTATCGGAGAATTGTTTAAAAAAACTAACAGGAAAAATCTCAGGTATTATTTGTTTACAAAACCAAAAAATGAGAATCAGTCCAAAAAACTAAAGAGAAATGAAAAAAGGAAAAGTCAGAAACACTTGAAACCAATTCCTCCCCCACAAGACTCGGATTCAGAAGATGACAGCAGTATTCAGAGAGAAGCAGCAATGGCCGTCAAATCTGAGAAAGCTTGCTCTTCGCGTCCAAGCAGCAGTTTGAATGTGCATTTTGTATCAGATCCTGATATACCTGGCCCTTCAGGTGAACAAACCATCAAGGCATCTAACATGACATCCAACAAGTCTGAAACTCCAGGACCTTCAGGTCTTTGCACATCTGCAAACTCTCATCTACTATCACAGGAAGATATACCTGGTACATCTGGATTCCACACTTCAGAGTATGTGACCTTTCATGAATCAGATAGTGACACACTTCCTGATCTGCATGATTATTTTGGAACTGTCAGGTCAATGCAAGTTACAATGCCTGACGGAACGCAAGAAGAGGTTATCTACAGTATTGACCCCAATGACAGTGGTATTGTTCAGTTAAACCTCAATAATCAAGAGATTGTGTCGGATGAGGTCCTTATAAGAGTCCATAGGGGACATGCCTTAAAAGAGCTGCTAGAGGCATTTTCCAACACATTATTGTTACCAAACAGCAGAATTAAAATCCAGATGATCCTTCCAAATGGCTCGGTTGAACAAGCGCAGGATGAAGGTGGTGTTACAAGGGACTGCTTGACTGAATTCTGGGAAGAATTTTACGCGACGTGCACAGTTGGTAAGGACTGCAAGGTTCCCTATTTACGGCATGACTTTGGTCATCAGCAATGGGAAGCTGTTGGGAAGATTATAAAATATGGATTTGAAGAATTTGGACATTTCCCCGTCTACATAGCTCGTCCATTTATGGAATACTGCATCGTAGGAGAAGCAAAAACAGACTTGAAGGATACGTTTCTATCTTATGTCAGTCCATCTGAAGCTTCCGTTCTGAAACAAGCTTTGGCAGAGTTTGACAAAGTGGATCTTGATGAGCTCAATGAAATAATGCAGTCATATGACTGTAGGAGATTGCTTACGTCTGACAACATTGAAACAATCGTGAAGGAAATTTCCCACAAGGAAATAGTGCAAAAATCTATGTTCGTAATAGATTCATTCAAGCTTCATTTGCATGGTCTTATGTCAGAAGCAGCGCTTTGTGAATGTTATAAAAACCTAGTACCGAACAATCGACGAGTCATAGAAAAACTGTCTTTCCCAGAAATCCTGCTAGAAAAAGGAGCAGAAATTAAGAGATATCTTCAAAGATTCATACGAGAGCTGGACAAAGAGCTTTTGGGAAAATTCTTGAGATTCTCCACAGGATCAGATTTGATGTTGAAAGAAATAAGGGTCCGGTTTTCAAGCCTTGATGGTTTTGCTAGAAGGGTAATAGCACACACATGCGGTTGCGTATTAGAGATACCTATCTCGTATGATAATTATGTGGAATTTCGGGCAGAATTTATGTCCGTTTTAAAATCGGATGTTTGGGTTATGGACATGGAGTAATATTCGGAGGTAAAAGAAGGTAAAAGAAGAAAACAAAAGGATGCATGTGTTAATATCGAATTTGTTAACTTTCGTAAACTACAGACAGAAGTTAAAAATTCCAAAAAGTAAAAAATTAAAAATATACTTTTTAATGTATATTTTTTTTTAAGAAAATGTTTGTTTTTATTCACTTAAACCACTAAATTTGTGTTCACAGTTTATTTGTTAAGTATTTTGACTACACAAACGTGTGATTGTTATGTTATTTTGGAAACGATCCAAATAAATATTTTCATTTAGTATGTCTGCCTTATTCTTTCTACAAGAACGTTTTAACTCATGAATACATGATTTGTTGTAATGGTTATGTTATATAAAAATATGACTCAATGAATACCATCAGTAATAATTGACAACCACAGATTAGATTTGTATCAGCTATTGACTTTATATGGAAGCCAGATATAGTATTGTTTTAATGAAATCATTAGGCATCAATATTAGAATTTGAACTTCAAAATGTAATAAAGCAATCTTTGGCTTATATACGTATATCGGTGATTAAATGAGCATTGTCATGACTTTGGTCAAAATTATTTCTAAAGTGTGCTTCTCTTATCAAGATTTGTCCGTTGGTTATCGTTGTCGTGGTAAACTTTTCATAGTTTCATCTTCTCCAGTGCCACGGAGCCAGTTTCAACCAAACTTCGCAAAACGCATCACTGGATGAGGGGAATTCAAGTTTATTCAAATTAAGGGCTACGCCTTCTTGAAAAGGGAGATAATTTAGAATTTCTGAAACTTTATTGGTAGTTTTGAAAAAAAAATTCTTCTCAGAAACTAGTCTGCCAGAAAAGCTGAAATTTGTGTGAAAACTATCCCAGGAAGTGAAGACTCAAGTCTGTTTAAATCATGGTCCCAAGGGGTAGGGTAAGGCCTCGATGGGGGGGGGGGGGTCAAGTTTTACATATATATAGAAATATAAGACCGCGGAACATTAACTGGCAAGCTTTGAGATATACAGCTTACGTCAGTTTCACTCATTTGAAATGGGCGGGAACAAATTGACACGGACGTCTGAGAAAACATTGGATTGAAACTGAACTTATAGAAAATGTATTTTCAATCCACCTCAGCATTTCTAACTTGCATACTAATGTAAAGCGATCGAAAAACATTTTAATTAGTATCAAAAAAGCGGTTAAAAATCATTTTTTTTCATCAATAAGTATATAATCAGCAAATGTGAAAAAATACCAATTCGAAGATATCATACGCAGGGCAAAGCAATGTCCAATGACTTCTTATATGAAATATTTTATATATTCTATTATTGGATATAATTTTAATCTTATTAATGGGAACTTTGATTGTTCTTCTCTGTGAATAAATAAAAAAATACAAAGATAATGGGAGGTCAGTGTTCATCCCTATGAGTTATGGCCAATTTAATTTGATCTTTTTGCACCTAAAATGCAATTTCAGTCTCATTAGGATTTGTTGTCATTATTTTTGATAAGCAAACAATATTCTCCAGACATTGCTTTTTTAATAGCGCGCAGATATAGTATTGTTTTAATGAAATCATTAGACATAATAGCGCGCAATAGTCACACTGAATAAAGGGATTACGAACAAATGTACAAAGCTGCATAAATATTTTTGTGACATTTTTACACTTAAAATAGGCAATTTCTATAATAGTTACAATTTGACTTGAAATAAAAACATTTTGAATATCAGGAATTTTATAAGTTTAATCCAGTTTGTCTACGTATGTATTCAGTATTTGTTGACAAAATAAAACACGGGGTCATTGATATCAAATTTAAGATATATGGATTCAGGGGTACATGTATAATTTTGCAAAATTTGGGTTTTAAACAATTAAGACTTTTTCAATATGTTTGCATGATTTCATGCCAAACGTTTATCACTCTCAAAATTTAATTTTGTGTTAGTCACACAGGACATATAGAACACGTCAAAAACCTAGCAAATGTTAAAAATGTGAATAATGAATAAAGTATAATAAAAAGAAAAGTATTTTGAAAATACCTGAAATTGCCTGTTTTTGTCATTTTCATCTAAATAAAAAAAAAAAAACTTCCGCACGAAATAAAGTGTCTCCAAAATCCTGTTTGTTTCTTAACGAGATCGGGTCTAATTTGTTCTGCCCTAGATTTTTGAATGTAATTTTTTACATAAATTTTTACTGATATAATTATAATTTTAAAATAAAAAAAAAACCATTTACCACACCGTTTGTTTAAGGGGTCATCTCAAAGTTTGTTAATTTTTAACATAGTACCCTATGGGATTTTGCTTGAAATGAGTCAATTTTTTTTAAAATTTTTTTTAAAAACTTTTACCCTACTGTAGGGATTTTTTTTTTCTGTTCTGCATATTAAAGTTACATGTATTGCTAAAAGGCATCAAATGATCAAATAAAAAAAACCTTTTACCTCCTGGTTTGTTCCAGGGGTCTTATCAAAATTGATTTTTGTATGCCCAATTTCCAAGATTAGTCAGATAATGGCTATTTTTTATTTGACAAAGGCGGAAAAGATGATCTATATAGTATTATTAAAACATTCAGACATATTTAAGTAATAAAAAAATATATAACATCACATATTAAGGGTCATTAATATAAAATACATGGTTAATTTCTTGAAATATATGAATTAAGCTATATTTAGGCGGGTTATGAAAACGTGACAGAGGGCTAGGCTTGCTGAACCCTCTTCACGTTTTCGACCCGAGCCCAAATATAGCTTATACTTCGAGACATTTATGTTTATTCCACAATATAACATTATTTTTACGCATCAAACGAGATATTTTCAACAATTTTCGCTGAATATCTGCAGTTGAAACTATCACGCCATGGCGTCAACCAAGCAAAAAGATGACGTCACAATACAAATGAAACGCTGCGCGAAAGCGTGCGTACTCGTTCTGTACTCGGCCTCGTTAAGTTTTTTCTCAAATTGAGTAAAAACACGACTATATTCTTTTTTGTGAAATGCAAAGATTTGAGTTTTCTCAAATTTGAGAAAAAACTCAAATATTTGAGAAAAATCTCAGATTTAAGTTTTAGAGATTTGACTTCAGTTTTTTTTTTGTGCTTTCAGCAGAGCCCGGCTAAAATAGTAAATTATCTTCCCTTTTGTCGAGATGCATAATCATCAAATAGCTAAGTCGAATGTTTAAATAATATACATGTACTGATGCTCACAGCCCTATCACATAGCTTATGAGATGTTATTGGATCTCTACAAAATTATTTTGTAAAAACCATTCTAATTGGACACACGGGTACTCTGAAGTTGATATCAAAAAAATGTTAAAATTTCTGTTCAAAAATATCTATGTAGTTTTTGGAGAGGTCTTCCAACAAATTTTTCGAATTCTGATGGGTACCATTTGCACCCCGCTGTTGAAAGATTATTTTATATTTATTTGAAGCAAAATTGATTCAAAATCTTTCCAAGATAAGAATAAAACACTTTTTGTTGATTAACTCACATCCTAATGCTTGCTTTTAAATTTACAATAATTTAATGTTCGTTAACGTTAATATTCTTTTATTGAAATGATTTATTCGATTAGAATACGAAAAGAGGGTTACTGTTGAAACACATAGATTTTTTAACATACCAATGGAGAAATTATTGTTCGGCCAGCTCGTTTTTTTAAATAACACTTCATGTACTTATACAGAGCATATTTCTTTTTCCGATCTTAAATGTTTATCCAAAGTTACTGAATATCATATGTTTTGGAAGGAAAATGAGGCGTAGGGGACCTTCTTTTTGTAATCAATTAAATGATGCACTGGTATTTGACCTGTATCTTTGGTTAACTCCCACCCCACCTCCATCCCCGTTCTAAATACGTTAGATTAGATTCACGAGTATTAACAAATCATCATACTAACAACAAATTAGAAATTCAGTTCCAGAATTTGTGATGTAAAAATATTTTTTCAAAGTGCGTTAAGAGTGCCGATACTAAAAAATGTTGATGTACATTCATAATGCACTTTGAAAAAAATGTTCACAGTGCGTTGATTTTGTCCAAAATTTAACGCACTTTGAAAAAAAAAATTCAAAGTGCGTAATTTTTTCAAAGTGCGTTGCCACACACCACAGATTCTGTCGCATCTAGTGTCATATTTTGATGTTTTAATTAAAGAGGACATCATTGGTAACCTGACAACAAAACTTTTTGATAAACATTATGACTCAATTTGACTCAATTTAAGTCAACTTTCCTTAATAATGTACATGTATCAACATGTCATCATCACCCCTAAGGGGGTTATATTAGATATATTTTATTAGATATGCAAGAGTGTGTTCTACATATGAGCTATGTTTATAACGAGGCAATAATCAAGTACATCACTAAATGCCATGCATATATGTATAAAAATAGTCACATTCAGGAATAAGCTAATCCAAATCTACGCCAACTTGTTCAAAAACTAATTTCCGCGAAATATCGTACAGGCCAAATATAATAAGTTTACAGTATTTCATTAAGTCAAATGCTTACCGACTTTTTTCATACTTGCTATAGTCTGTCCCAAGTTATTGCTTCCATCAATTTTTTTAATATTTTTAATAAAAATACACATACCTGTGAAAGAAATACAATTGGAAACGATGAAAGGGAACATATCTTCATTGAAAAATGATCCCTTTTCACTCATGAAATTTCACAGGAACGAAACAAATTTTCTTACGGAGATTTATAATGGGAAATGTTTACATCTTTTCTCCATTCGGAAATACTCGGGATATCTCGCGCAATTTTCTAACGTTATCATCCGGGCTTATTAATGGCTGGTGCAATGCAAAATCTCTGTAGACTTTCAATTTTGGGATGTGTATTGAAACCTGAAGCGGTAGAGGGGGCGTTTCAAAACAGATAATCTGGACATTCTTCATATTAGTGGATGAATGTAGTTTGAGCACAAAGGTATTTACTATTATTGAAATATCAAGCAAAAAGTAGTGGAAGCAAAAACTCGGGACAGAGTATAGGCTATTATTTACAAACTGGATGGACAAGTTTTCTTCAGTTTTTTTTTATCGATCTTGTCAACGAGCACACGGTGGGCGTGAAAATCCGCGCGGTATGCTTACTCCTCCATGGCACCTGATCCAACCTGTCAGATAATCGGGCACACAACACGCCGTTGCGCTAATACATTGCACAATACGCCGTGGAGCTAACATACAACAAAACCTATACGGTTTTATGGACCAACATTACTAATACATTGCGGGAACGGTTTTAGTTTTTTTCACAGTTATAGTCGTTCTATTTAATGTAATATTTATCAGAAAGACAACAATTGAAATATCAATGGTTCTGATAATTCTCGCAGGCAATCATGCATTGTTCGTTGTGATATCTCCAAAGACTGTGTGTGATACAACAATATATGTTACTGTAGCTGTCAGATGATTGGTATGGTGGCATATTTCTGAAACCAGAAAAGTATCTTGACTAGACAAGATAGTTATGTCGACTTTAAGTGATATGCTATGTGTAACAAAAATAAGATGGATGGTAGAAATATGCCACCATAGCTGCAACCATGTAGATGCAATATGCATATGCTGATGTGCATTTGTAATTGTTGTAATTGTGTGGAAGACCATTTCGCGGCAAATCATTTGCTGATCCAAATTTATCTGAGTTGAACAATCCGATATTAGTGAGCTTGCCTTCTTAATATCGGACCGATACATATGGTTACGATACTAATATCCTTCAAAATAGACTGTCTCATGTAAATCAACAATGAAATTCAATATCAGTGTTTAAGTTTGATAACAATGCCACATCCAAAATATCAAATAGTTCTCGGCCCTAACGGGCCTCGAAACTCTTAATTTTTTTTTTTCATACAGAACTTTTTTAAGTAAACGTAAAATAGTGTAAATAGTGCAGTGCCTATGTGCATGCATGTACTGAAATTATGTATAACATTTTACCTTCACATGCATATACGAGTAGATAAAAATAACGTTATATACCCGTGTATTCTTTGAAAACGGTATTTTGTTAATCGCAGTATACGGTATATTCCAAAATGGAATACAATACTCACATGCGGTGACAAGTAAGATTTAGAATCGAAAGATGTGGAACTTTTAAACTAAGTTTAATGTAATGAGTTTTTTCTTGTAATGGTTGATATAAGAATTTTTTTTACAAAAGGAAGCATCGCAAATAAATGCATCTTGGCTGATAGAGGAAGTGAGGATAAAAAGCAAAAATTTCTTAATGAAACAGCAATCCCATGGATGATTTAACATCGACATAACTTAACCACTTGTAGGTCACTCCTATCTCTCCCAACAAAAACTGAAATAAAGAACCCCTCACCCCACCGCAAAGAAAACACCTCAAATTTCTTTCGTAAAAAGAAGCTTATTAGGTGGATGGATATTATAAATCATCCAGTCATTCTGTATTTTGTATTGAGTTTTACTTAGTATTTATTCCTGTTTTTATCAAACTGCTTAAGATATCAGTGATTCTCGAGAATGACTAATTTCATTATCATGAGTGCACTAGCTATACAATACCCGCTACCCATCTGCGCGTGAGATTAGATAATCTAAAAAATATTAAAATTAAAAGTCTACACGAAAGATATTAACAGAAGAAATATATGTATATTTCGATAGTTCTAAAGTTTTCAGTTAAGAGGTAAAGTGAACAAGTCCTAATGATTTGTGTATTCTCATATTTTTGTTTAACTTTAATGTATTCATTTTCACTTTAATGTAATTCATTTCAATACAAAATAAACGGTCGCCATATTGAGTTTGTTCCTAAGACATCTATTTACCTGTCTTAAACTTAAGACATAACTTAGGATTTCATAAGATAACTTAAAGACAAGAATAGTGAAACGGATAAGCAATGAACATAGGAAAAAGTTCTTTTCTAAGACATAACTTAGTCCTAAGTATGCTTTGTGAAACGGGCCTAAGGCCGCCATGCTATTAATAGTGAAATGAGTTTCCAATCCAATATCTTTATTACGTTTTATGTAATTTAAGCATAACAAAATCAGAAAAGTTACACAGACGAACAATGATCCAAAAACCTTAATGTCAGTCAAACAAATCTTCATATAAAAGTTGTCTCAGGTTTCGATACAATATTAGAGCTTCGTCAAGGTTGCTAGGTTCAACCCAAGACTTCTCTGCCATGTAAATAATACATAAACGATAAATGTCAACATCGCATGGTTCATCATCCCGAAATTTGCATTCGCTTTTACATACAGCAATTCTATCTTCAGAAACGTTTATCATGTATCCTCTTGCACTGTAAAGCTCTGGAAGATAGTAAGTGATCATTGGACGACCAGCTGGGGATGTCGGATTTGAAGATCCTCGAATCCTATGCGAATTCCAAACACAAACGACTTCGTCAAGTTCACTCTTCAATAATAATTATAGCATGAATTGTTTAATGCTCACTTACTGTAAAAGTTTTTAAAATATTTTGCGTGTATGATATTTAGCAGGAATTTATTTTTCAACAACTTAGGAAGGTTTTCTTAATGTACGAATGTATAAATATCCATACTTTAAATTAAGCTGTGTTAAAACTGATTCAAAATATAAATATAATGTAAAATAATGAATGATTTATAAAAAAAAAAAAATTGTATTTGATCATTACAAAAATAAAGGGTTCATTATACCTGCAGAAGATCCATACAGCAAAATTGCAGAATATTTACATCCAAAAATGATCCATCAAAATCACCATCCATTTTCAGCTTTGCAAGCGATTCTATCCAGTGCCCACTTGCCTCTCTTCTTAAGATACACCACCAACTTTCAATCCGCGTATTGCAGCAACTATGGCCATATAAAAAACTATTTTCCCCTGCCATTAGAGTTTGCATAGCAGCTACATGTCCATTTTCTGTTCCTCTGTCACCTCGGATACGCTTTGGGCATCCTTTCCTGGCATCAATAGCATTAATGAAATATCCAGCAATGATTGTTGGATCACTACTAGTTCGATAGCACTCTAACCAAATTATGTTCCTTGAAAAGCCGTCGATACATCCATTAATGCATAATCCGTACGGTTTCAATTTATCATACGAATCCATGTGCCATGTGTAATCGGGGCCCATACTTATATATTGTCTCCTTTTTAATCGTCGTTTTGAGCGACGTTCCACACCATTTGGATCGAGAATCTGTTGCAAAATTCTAACCGTTTCTCTGTTGACAACCAACCCGTTTTGTTGACATTTCATGTGCATCCATCTATATCCATGTAATTGGCCAGACTTTGATAATTCATTTTCAATAAACAAAGCGATGTTCAAAAGATCTGTGTAATGTTTTCGTCGATATAGTTTCATTCCTCGTAAAATTCTTCTAAGATGTCGTTCACTAATAATAACTCCCTCACAGTGTGCTAACATCAAAAGCATTTCCTTGTGGGAGAGACCCAAATCAAAGTACAGTTGAATTTCAGTCTTAAAATGAGCCATTCTTTATTTAACTGCAACACAAAGAAAACAATTTGTATGATAAAGTTCATATATTGAAATCTTTTATAACCTTTTAAAACCTAAAACAGTTTTGTCAACTAATGTTAAATGTAGTTTTTCAAAAAGCAAAAGTATATAAACTAATAAAAATATTTGTCTTTCACTTTTTATTTCATTATTCATGCAACTTTTGAAACAAATTGATACTAATTTACTTTACATTGAGTTAATATTTTTCTTATGTTTGCATTGGAAATCTGCGACGTTCAATTAAGAAATAAAAAACATTATTTAGTTAACATGGCGTTATGAATAGCAATTGCTTTGTTGGCATTTAAGAAATAAACAACGTTATTTAGTTAACATGGCGTTATGAATAGCAATTGCTCAGTTGGCTTATTCCATGATGCGCGCTAGCAAATATATAGTAACGCGCGTTACTCAATTTGCATGCACACACCGCTGCAGTTATGAGACTGTATACTTCAAAAAATCATGAGTCAATGCTATATTTTTTGGATATCCATTGTTCTTTCCCACTATAAGTCCATACGGAGGAACTGCAATTATTTTTCTATAATCGCAATTGCTCTGTCTGTATACTATGACGTCATAAAGGTGTGACGTCATATACTTTTCCATGACGTTATAAATTTTTAAGGTAAGGTTTGCGGCTTGCATTTTTTAGAGGTTGTACCAAAGTTACATACCATTTTGTTCACTATACTAATGTCTTTTTTCTCATGAAATTCAAATGAATTTTGCCCGTCCCGTTTTATAACTACAAAAGGTCAAAGTTCATGATTTCCAATTTTCATTTTGATGAAATGTAAACAATTTCGTGAAAATATGTACATTTTATTTGTGACTATTATGGGGGTTATTTATGCTTAAAATGTTCGAAAATAATATCACTATTAATATCATGATTCACTTTTATTAATTTCTGATGAACTATCTAAAAATAGAATAAAATGCAACAAAAGTCTTAATTTTGGACTACTATTATGTAAACGAAAACATCTTATTTGAAACCTTTCCAAGTCCACCGATTTCAGGAAAAACGTATCTTAGAATATGTGTAATCTGATGTTTCTAAAACACTATTCAAAACCATATGATGCGGATTTCGTTTTCGTAGAAATTGATAAAATGCTTGTGTCCTCTTATTTTTTCATTGAAACTAAAAAAGAACGCGAAATAAAAAAAAAACTGAAATCAATTATGACGTCATAACTGAAATAAAAGGTAGTTGGTGTTACGTCACAATGAAAATGTAAAAACACTATACGATACATCATGTGTTTTTTCTCCAACTCCCTAAAATTGATGTATTTAATGTTAAAACATGTTTTATAATAACATTTTTAAGGCATTTCTGTTATATATCATTGATTCTGTTATGTGAATTAAAAAGATACACAACAGTCTGAATGTTTATTTTTCATGCAATAGCTAAATGTCAAGGTCTAGGCTAATACAGGGTATTTGCAAGTGGTAAGATACAAATATAAGTAATACACAACGATTCTTTAGTGAACATTGCGTTATGAATAGCAATTGCTCTTCTGGCATATTTTCTGGCATATTGGAAATGGCCAACAGAGCAATTGCTATTCATAACGCCATGTTAACTAAATAACGTTGTTTATTTCTTAAATATTTACATTTTCTTTAACTTCGTGTTGTCTGCAAATGTGATATATACCTTAAAATTCCTATCTTATCCTAAGGGCAAGTTCATATTAATGGAAGAGCCAGAGTAACAGCAACAAGCGTGAACTTTGATTTTCGCTTGTGACGTTGCATTTAACAGCGTTCAGCGTTTGTGACGTCATAATAAAACATGCGTGTGGCTGTTACATTGGCTCTTCCATAAATTGAACTTACCCTTAGGATAATATAATAATTAGGTATATGTCACATTTGCAAATTAGGTGACATTTTTTTAAAAATATATAGATATAAACATTAAATGCTTATTTTGGATATCGGCTTATTCTTATCAGATTATCTATTTAAAAACAAGTACATTTAGTAGGAGTAAGAGGTAATGGTAATATCCGATTTTTCTAATAAATTTTTCTGTTGTTCATCTACTTGAATCTAATATAAATTATAGTTTGTATAATTATATTTTTATATTATTTATTATTAGAAATTATTTTTTATGAATTTTAATTCAATCATCGCAAGCCCCCGGGCACCATTTATAAATATCTCTCAACTCAGATTATTTAACAATGTTTAAAGAAAAACACATGCATTTGAGGTCATCTTGAAACACAGATTATATAAAAATTCGTGTGTAAACGTAAAGTTAATAACCTATATTGATATCTTTAAATAAACATAATTATTCTCTGTTAATGGTTTCATATCAAGGGAGTACTGTAATGAATGTATACTGCACTTCCCTCAACAATCGCACTGTGAAACATATTACGTCAAATTGTGGTGTTAACAAGTTATGTTATATAAAAAAGCATGTTCCTCTATCCATACTACATGTAGTCTCTTTACAAGAAAAATTAAATATGCAAATATATCAAATTGAGCGTGTTTGTTCATCGGAAGGTTAACTTCAGAAAAAATATTTACAAATGTTAATCATATTTCTAAATGTGTGTGAATTGACCAATGAGTTTAATTTATTCTTTTAAGTAGATGAGTTTATCAAAAGAAAAAAAGTCCACTTTTTCAGTGCAGTTTTCTGATCCCATCTATTGATCATTTCTTATCTTTTTTTTTATTATTTTTCTTATTTACAAAATTAAAGCACGAAAAAAGTAGAAATGCTTGACAGATAACTTTTTTTAGTTATTCAGCAATTAAATTGTTTACAAGTTTGAAACTGCAGTCATACGTCTGAAGAAATAACATATTTTTTATATTTTTGAACACCCTGTATTCAAAAGCACATTATATATTGTTCACCCATTGAGATATTTAATGACAGGAAGCTTCTGGTCAATTCCTGAATGAAACATGTATGAACATTGATCAATAAATAACCAAAATTAATGTTAAACTACACTCGTGCCTTACCTTTTTGTGTAATGGCTTCCTTGATGACAGCCTCGCTTATAATATGGCTATCGCCTAGACTATCAGATTGCATTGGAGATTGAAATAACAATTTTATAATTTGTTATAACAAATTTATTTATTTGTTATCACAGATCACAGTCCGTGATAACGGATTTATAACATTGAAATTTTGACACTCTTTAATTTGTTATCACGAATTGGATGAAAATACGTTATAACAGATTTTAAAAAACCGAAAATACGAATTCAATCTTTGAAATAACGAATTCAAGAATTCGTTATTTCAAATTTAATTTGTTAAAACAGATTTCAAAATTTGAAATAACGAATTCAGCGAATTTGTTATAACAGATTAAATTCGTTATAACGAATTCCTAAAATTTGTTATAACAAATTAAATTCGTTATAACGGATTCAACAATTCGTTATAACGATTTAAATTCGTTTTAACAAATTCAAGAATTCGTTATAACAAATTCAAAAATATTTTTTGATAGGTCCTATATGGGCTTCCGTAATAGCCTAGTGTACTATTGTACAATTATTATGTTTCTCTCTGGGGACCTGATCAAAAAGCTAGGGTATCATGCATGACATAATATGGTGTTCTTAGGTGAACATATGTTAAGCCTTCTGTACTAAGGTTCAATGGTTATATTCTTACCAAAAGGTTTATGAATGGACAAGTTATATTAATGTTTAGATGTTGTGTTGCTCTCATAAGACTAGCAATAACCTTGGGTACCAATATTGATGTTAAGTTTCTTTCAGTGTAATTATCAATAGACCAAACATACCAATGTGTGGCTGTTTTATTTCACTCAATAGACTGTATTCATAGCTCAGTGTACTGATTAATACAAGGTATAAAGATTATTAGTTGTTAAGTTGCTTTCAGTGGAAAGTATGAGTTGTGTCGGGTACTAATGTATGAGTGTTTTGTTGCTCTTAGCAGAGTGTACCAATAGCATTGGATACTTGGTATCAACTGCATCATCAGTTGCCTTGAGTACAGTTATAAAACTGGATTGTACAACTGTTCAGTTGCTTTCAGTATACCCATCAATGACCTTTGTTCTTTAGAATAACTGTTGTGTTGCTCTCATTTGATTATACCAATAGCTTAGGGATCTGATGTATTACTATTATATTGCTCTCAAAGGATAGTAAGAATTTGATTGTGTAACAAATGTGTAACTTATGTGTTGCTCTGATTAGACGGTATCAATGGCGTGAGTTACTGTTGTCCAATTGGTAGTTTTTCCAATGACCTTTGATCAAAAGGCTAGAATACTTATTGAAAAGTGTTGTGTTTATCCTGGTGAACTGTATCATTGCCTAAGATGTTATTATGAAATGTCATGTTGGTCTCATTGGATGATAGGAATTTGTTCTTAGTGATTCACATCAATAGCCTAGTGTACTATTGTACAATTATTATGTTTCTCTCTGGGGACCTTATCAATAAGCTTAGGTATCATGCATGACATAATATGGTGTTCTTAGGTGAACATATGTTAAGCCTTCTATACTAAGGTTCAATGGTTATGTTCTAACCAGAAGGTTTATGAATGGACAAGTTATATTAATGTATAGATGTTGTGTTGCTCTCATAAGACTAGCAATTACCTTGGGTACCAATATTGATGTTAAGTTTCTCTCAGTGTAATTATCAATAGACCAAAAATACCAATGTGTGGCTGTTTTATTTCTCTCAATAGACTGTATTCATAGCTTAGTGTACTGATTAATACCAGGTAAATAGGTGCTAAGTTGTTGGGCTGCTCTCAGTGGAAAGTATGAATTGTGTCCAGTACTAATGTATGAGTGTTTTGTTGCTCTTAGCAGAGTGTACCAAGAGCATTGGATACTTGGTATCAACTGCATCATCATTTTCCTTGAGTACTGTTATAAAACTTGATTGTACAACTGTTCAGTTGCTTTCAGTATGCCTACCAATGACCTTTGTTCTTTAGAATAACTGTTGTGTTGGTCTGAATTGATGATACCAATAGCTTAGGGATCTGATGTATTACTCTTTTGTTGCTCTCAAAGGACAGTGTGAATCGTATTGTGTAACAAATGTGTAACTTATGTGTTGCTCTGATTAGAGGGTATCGATTGCTCGAGTTACTGTTGTACAGTTGATAGCTTTTCCAAAGACATTTAATCAAAAGGTTAGATTACTTATTGAAAACTGTTTTGTTAATCATAGTGAACTGTATCATTGCCTAAGATGTTATTATGAAATGCCATGTTGGTCTGATTGGATGATAGGAATTTGTTCATAGTGATTGACATCAATAGCCTAGTGTACTATAATTGTACAATTATTATGTTTCTCTCAGAGGACCTTATCAATAAGCTAAAGTATCATGCATAACATAATATGGTGTTCTTAGGTGAACATATGTTAAGCCTTTTGTACTGAGGTTCAATGGTTATATTCTTACCAGATGGTTTATGAATGGACAAGTTATATTAATGTATAGATGTTGTGTTGCTCTCATAAGACTAGCAATTACCTTGGGTAGCAATATTGATGTTAAGTTTCTTTCAGTGTAATTATCAATAGACCAAAAATACCAATGTGTGGCTGTTTTATTTCACTCAATAGACTGTATTCATAGCTCAGTGTACTGATTAATACAAGGTTTAAAGATTATTAGTTGTTAAGTTGCTTTCAGTGGAAAGTATGAGTTGTGTCGGGTACTAATGTATGAGTGTTTTGTTGCTCTTAGCAGAGTGTACCAATAGCATTGGATACTTGGTATCAACTGCATCTTCATTTGCCTTGAGTACTGTTTTAAACTGGATTGTACAACTGTTCAGTTGCTTTCAGTATACCCATCAATGACTTTGGTTTTTTTAAAATAACTGTTGTGTTGCTCTCATTTGATTATACCAATAGCTTTGGGATCTGATGTATTACTATTATGTTGCTCTCAAAGGATAGTAAGAATTTTATTGTGTAACAAATGTGTAACTTATGTGTTGCTCTGATTAGACGGTTTGAAATGCGTAAGTTACTGTTGTCCAATTGGTAGTTTTTCCAATGACCTTTGATCAAAAGGCTAGAATACTTATTGAAAAGTGTTGTGTTTATACTAGTGAACTGTATTATTGCCTAAGATGTTATTATGAAATGCCATGTTGGTCTCATTGGATGATAGGAATTTGTTCTTAGTGATTCACATCAATAGCCTAGTGTACTATTGTACAATTATTATGTTTATCTCAGAGGACCTTATCAATAAGCTAAGGTATCATGCATAACATAATATGGTGTTCTTAGGTGAACATATGTTAAACCTTTTGTACTAAGGTTCAATGGTTATGTTCTAACCAGAAGGTTTATGAATGGACAAGTTATATTAATGTATAGATGTTGTGTTGCTCTCATAAGACTAGCAATTACCTTGGGTACCAATATTGATGTTAAGTTTCTTTCAGTGTAATTATCAATAGACCAAAAATACCAACGTGTGGCTGTTTTATTTCACTCAATAGACTGTATTCATAGCTCAGTGTACTGATTAATACAAGGTATAAAGATGCTTAGTTGTTAAGTCGCTTTCAGTGGAAAGTATGAATTGTGTCGGGTACTAATGTATGAGTGTTTTGTTGCTCTTAGCAGAGTGTACCAATAGCATTGGATACTTGGTATCAACTGCATCTTCATTTGCCTTGAGTACTGTTTTAAACTGGATTGTACAACTGTTCAGTTGCTTTCAGTATACCCATCAATGACTTTGGTTTTTTAGAATAACTGTTGTGTTGCTCTCATTTGATTATACCAATAGCTTAGGGATCTGATGTATTACTATTATGTTGCTCTCAAAGGACAGTAAAAATTTGATTGTGTAACAAATGTGTAACTTATGTGTTGCTCTGATTAGACGGTATCAATTGCGTGAGTTACTGTTGTCCAATTGGTAGTTTTTCCAATGACCTTTGATCAAAAGGCTAGAATACTTATTGAAAAGTGTTGTGTTAA
The DNA here is from genome assembly GCF_025612915.1 of Magallana angulata. Lineage (NCBI taxonomy): Eukaryota > Metazoa > Mollusca > Bivalvia > Ostreida > Ostreidae > Magallana > Magallana angulata. The sequence continues at coordinate 3,191,691 of NC_069114.1, forward strand.
TACTAGTGAACTGTATTATTGCTTAAGATGTTGTTATGAAATGCCATGTTGGTCTGATTGGATGATAGGAATTTGTTCTTAGTGATTCACATCAATAGCCTAGTGTACTATTGTACAATTATTATGTTTCTCTCTGGGGACCTGATCAAAAAGCTAGGGTATCATGCATGACATAATATGGTGTTCTTAGGTGAACATATGTTAAGCCTTCTGTACTAAGGTTCAATGGTTATATTCTTACCAAAAGGTTTATGAATGGACAAGTTATATTAATGTTTAGATGTTGTGTTGCTCTCATAAGACTAGCAATAACCTTGGGTACCAATATTGATGTTAAGTTTCTTTCAGTGTAATTATCAATAGACCAAACATACCAATGTGTGGCTGTTTTATTTCACTCAATAGACTGTATTCATAGCTCAGTGTACTGATTAATACAAGGTATAAAGATTATTAGTTGTTAAGTTGCTTTCAGTGGAAAGTATGAGTTGTGTCGGGTACTAATGTATGAGTGTTTTGTTGCTCTTAGCAGAGTGTACCAATAGCATTGGATACTTGGTATCAACTGCATCATCAGTTGCCTTGAGTACAGTTATAAAACTGGATTGTACAACTGTTCAGTTGCTTTCAGTATACCCATCAATGACCTTTGTTCTTTAGAATAACTGTTGTGTTGCTCTCATTTGATTATACCAATAGCTTAGGGATCTGATGTATTACTATTATATTGCTCTCAAAGGATAGTAAGAATTTGATTGTGTAACAAATGTGTAACTTATGTGTTGCTCTGATTAGACGGTATCAATGGCGTGAGTTACTGTTGTCCAATTGGTAGTTTTTCCAATGACCTTTGATCAAAAGGCTAGAATACTTATTGAAAAGTGTTGTGTTTATCCTGGTGAACTGTATCATTGCCTAAGATGTTATTATGAAATGTCATGTTGGTCTCATTGGATGATAGGAATTTGTTCTTAGTGATTCACATCAATAGCCTAGTGTACTATTGTACAATTATTATGTTTCTCTCTGGGGACCTTATCAATAAGCTTAGGTATCATGCATGACATAATATGGTGTTCTTAGGTGAACATATGTTAAGCCTTCTATACTAAGGTTCAATGGTTATGTTCTAACCAGAAGGTTTATGAATGGACAAGTTATATTAATGTATAGATGTTGTGTTGCTCTCATAAGACTAGCAATTACCTTGGGTACCAATATTGATGTTAAGTTTCTCTCAGTGTAATTATCAATAGACCAAAAATACCAATGTGTGGCTGTTTTATTTCTCTCAATAGACTGTATTCATAGCTTAGTGTACTGATTAATACCAGGTAAATAGGTGCTAAGTTGTTGGGCTGCTCTCAGTGGAAAGTATGAATTGTGTCCAGTACTAATGTATGAGTGTTTTGTTGCTCTTAGCAGAGTGTACCAAGAGCATTGGATACTTGGTATCAACTGCATCATCATTTTCCTTGAGTACTGTTATAAAACTTGATTGTACAACTGTTCAGTTGCTTTCAGTATGCCTACCAATGACCTTTGTTCTTTAGAATAACTGTTGTGTTGGTCTGAATTGATGATACCAATAGCTTAGGGATCTGATGTATTACTCTTTTGTTGCTCTCAAAGGACAGTGTGAATCGTATTGTGTAACAAATGTGTAACTTATGTGTTGCTCTGATTAGAGGGTATCGATTGCTCGAGTTACTGTTGTACAGTTGATAGCTTTTCCAAAGACATTTAATCAAAAGGTTAGATTACTTATTGAAAACTGTTTTGTTAATCATAGTGAACTGTATCATTGCCTAAGATGTTATTATGAAATGCCATGTTGGTCTGATTGGATGATAGGAATTTGTTCATAGTGATTGACATCAATAGCCTAGTGTACTATAATTGTACAATTATTATGTTTCTCTCAGAGGACCTTATCAATAAGCTAAAGTATCATGCATAACATAATATGGTGTTCTTAGGTGAACATATGTTAAGCCTTTTGTACTGAGGTTCAATGGTTATATTCTTACCAGATGGTTTATGAATGGACAAGTTATATTAATGTATAGATGTTGTGTTGCTCTCATAAGACTAGCAATTACCTTGGGTAGCAATATTGATGTTAAGTTTCTTTCAGTGTAATTATCAATAGACCAAAAATACCAATGTGTGGCTGTTTTATTTCACTCAATAGACTGTATTCATAGCTCAGTGTACTGATTAATACAAGGTTTAAAGATTATTAGTTGTTAAGTTGCTTTCAGTGGAAAGTATGAGTTGTGTCGGGTACTAATGTATGAGTGTTTTGTTGCTCTTAGCAGAGTGTACCAATAGCATTGGATACTTGGTATCAACTGCATCTTCATTTGCCTTGAGTACTGTTTTAAACTGGATTGTACAACTGTTCAGTTGCTTTCAGTATACCCATCAATGACTTTGGTTTTTTTAAAATAACTGTTGTGTTGCTCTCATTTGATTATACCAATAGCTTTGGGATCTGATGTATTACTATTATGTTGCTCTCAAAGGATAGTAAGAATTTGATTGTGTAACAAATGTGTAACTTATGTGTTGCTCTGATTAGACGGTTTGAAATGCGTAAGTTACTGTTGTCCAATTGGTAGTTTTTCCAATGACCTTTGATCAAAAGGCTAGAATACTTATTGAAAAGTGTTGTGTTTATACTAGTGAACTGTATTATTGCCTAAGATGTTATTATGAAATGCCATGTTGGTCTCATTGGATGATAGGAATTTGTTCTTAGTGATTCACAGCAATAGCCTAGTGTACTATTGTACAATTATTATGTTTCTCTCAGGAACCTTATCAATAAGCTAAGGTATCATGCATAACATAATATGGTGTTCTTAGGTGAACATATGTTAAGCCTTCTGTACTGAGGTTCAATGGTTATATTCTTACCAGAAGGTTTATGAATGGACAAGTTATATTAATGTATAGATGTTGTGTTGCTCTCATAAGACTAGCAATTACCTTGGGTACCAATATTGATGTTAAGTTTCTTTCAGTGTAATTATCAATAGACCAAAAATACCAATGTGTGGCTGTTTTATTTCACTCAATAGACTGTATTCATAGCTTAGTGTACTGATTAATACCAGGTAAATAGGTGCTAAGTTGTTGGGCTGCTCTCACTGGAAAGTATGAGTTGTGTCCAGTACTAATGTATGAGTGTTTTGTTGCTCTTAGTAGACCATACCAGTAGCATTGGATACTTGGTATCAACTGCATCTTCATTTGCCTTGAGTACTGTTATAAAACTTGATTGTACAACTGTTCAGTTGCTTTCAGTATGCCTACCAATGACCTTTGTTCTTTAGAATAACTGTTGTGTTGGTCTGAATTGATGATACCAATAGCTTAGGGATCTGATGTATTACTCTTTTGTTGCTCTCAAAGGACAGTGTGAATCGTATTGTGTAACAAATGTGTAACTTATGTGTTGCTCTGATTAGAGGGTATCGATTGCTCGAGTTACTGTTGTACAGTTGATAGCTTTTCCAAAGACATTTAATCAAAAGGCTAGAATACTTATTGAAAAGTGTTGTGTTAATACTAGTGAACTGTATCATTGCCTAAGATGTTATTATGAAATGCCATGTTGGTCTGATTGGATGATAGGAATTTGTTCATAGTGATTGACATCAATAGCCTAGTGTACTATAATTGTACAATTATTATGTTTCTCTCAGAGGACCTTATCAATAAGCTAAAGTATCATGCATAACATAATATGGTGTTCTTAGGTGAACATATGTTAAGCCTTTTGTACTGAGGTTCAATGGTTATATTCTTACCAGAAGGTTTATGAATGGACAAGTTATATTAATGTATAGATGTTGTGTTGCTCTCATAAGACTAGCAATTACCTTGGGTAGCAATATTGATGTTAAGTTTCTTTCAGTGTAATTATCAATAGACCAAAAATACCAATGTGTGGCTGTTTTATTTCACTCAATAGACTGTATTCATAGCTCAGTGTACTGATTAATACAAGGTATAAAGATTATTAGTTGTTAAGTTGCTTTCAGTGGAAAGTATGAGTTGTGTCGGGTACTAATGTATGAGTGTTTTGTTGCTCTTAGCAGAGTGTACCAATAGCATTGGATACTTGGTATCAACTGCATCATCAGTTGCCTTGAGTACAGTTATAAAACTGGATTGTACAACTGTTCAGTTGCTTTCAGTATACCCATCAATGACCTTTGTTCTTTAGAATAACTGTTGTGTTGCTCTCATTTGATTATACCAATAGCTTAGGGATCTGATGTATTACTATCATATTGCTCTCAAAGGACAGTAAGAATTTGATTGTGTAACAAATGTGTAACTTATGTGTTGCTCTGATTAGACGGTATCAATGGCGTGAGTTACTGTTGTCCAATTGGTAGTTTTTCCAATGACCTTTGATCAAAAGGCTAGAATACTTATTGAAAAGTGTTGTGTTTATCCTGGTGAACTCTATTATTGCCTAAGATGTTATTATGAAATGCCATGTTGGTCTGATTGGATGATAGGAATTTGTTCTTAGTGATTCACATCAATAGCCTAGTGTACTATTGTACAATTATTATGTTTATCTCAGAGGACCTTATCAATAAGCTAAGGTATCATGCATAACATAATATGGTGTTCTTAGGTGAACATATGTTAAACCTTTTGTACTAAGGTTCAATGGTTATGTTCTAACCAGAAGGTTTATGAATGGACAAGTTATATTAATGTATAGATGTTGTGTTGCTCTCATAAGACTAGCAATTACCTTGGGTACCAATATTGATGTTAAGTTTCTTTCAGTGTAATTATCAATAGACCAAAAATACCAACGTGTGGCTGTTTTATTTCACTCAATAGACTGTATTCATAGCTCAGTGTACTGATTAATACAAGGTATAAAGATGCTTAGTTGTTAAGTCGCTTTCAGTGGAAAGTATGAATTGTGTCGGGTACTAATGTATGAGTGTTTTGTTGCTCTTAGCAGAGTGTACCAATAGCATTGGATACTTGGTATCAACTGCATCTTCATTTGCCTTGAGTACTGTTTTAAACTGGATTGTACAACTGTTCAGTTGCTTTCAGTATACCCATCAATGACTTTGGTTTTTTAGAATAACTGTTGTGTTGCTCTCATTTTATTATACCAATAGCTTAGGGATCTGATGTATTACTATTATGTTGCTCTCAAAGGACAGTAAAAATTTGATTGTGTAACAAATGTGTAACTTATGTGTTGCTCTGATTAGACGGTATCAATTGCGTGAGTTACTGTTGTCCAATTGGTAGTTTTTTCAATGACCTTTGATCAAAAGGCTAGAATACTTATTGAAAAGTGTTGTGTTAATACTAGTGAACTGTATTATTGCTTAAGATGTTGTTATGAAATGCCATGTTGGTCTGATTGGATGATAGGAATTTGTTCTTAGTGATTCACATCAATAGCCTAGTGTACTATTGTACAATTATTATGTTTCTCTCTGGGGACCTGATCAAAAAGCTAGGGTATCATGCATGACATAATATGGTGTTCTTAGGTGAACATATGTTAAGCCTTCTGTACTAAGGTTCAATGGTTATATTCTTACCAAAAGGTTTATGAATGGACAAGTTATATTAATGTTTAGATGTTGTGTTGCTCTCATAAGACTAGCAATAACCTTGGGTACCAATATTGATGTTAAGTTTCTTTCAGTGTAATTATCAATAGACCAAACATACCAATGTGTGGCTGTTTTATTTCACTCAATAGACTGTATTCATAGCTCAGTGTACTGATTAATACAAGGTATAAAGATTATTAGTTGTTAAGTTGCTTTCAGTGGAAAGTATGAGTTGTGTCGGGTACTAATGTATGAGTGTTTTGTTGCTCTTAGCAGAGTGTACCAATAGCATTGGATACTTGGTATCAACTGCATCATCAGTTGCCTTGAGTACAGTTATAAAACTGGATTGTACAACTGTTCAGTTGCTTTCAGTATACCCATCAATGACCTTTGTTCTTTAGAATAACTGTTGTGTTGCTCTCATTTGATTATACCAATAGCTTAGGGATCTGATGTATTACTATTATATTGCTCTCAAAGGATAGTAAGAATTTGATTGTGTAACAAATGTGTAACTTATGTGTTGCTCTGATTAGACGGTATCAATGGCGTGAGTTACTGTTGTCCAATTGGTAGTTTTTCCAATGACCTTTGATCAAAAGGCTAGAATACTTATTGAAAAGTGTTGTGTTTATCCTGGTGAACTGTATCATTGCCTAAGATGTTATTATGAAATGTCATGTTGGTCTCATTGGATGATAGGAATTTGTTCTTAGTGATTCACATCAATAGCCTAGTGTACTATTGTACAATTATTATGTTTCTCTCTGGGGACCTTATCAATAAGCTTAGGTATCATGCATGACATAATATGGTGTTCTTAGGTGAACATATGTTAAGCCTTCTATACTAAGGTTCAATGGTTATGTTCTAACCAGAAGGTTTATGAATGGACAAGTTATATTAATGTATAGATGTTGTGTTGCTCTCATAAGACTAGCAATTACCTTGGGTACCAATATTGATGTTAAGTTTCTCTCAGTGTAATTATCAATAGACCAAAAATACCAATGTGTGGCTGTTTTATTTCTCTCAATAGACTGTATTCATAGCTTAGTGTACTGATTAATACCAGGTAAATAGGTGCTAAGTTGTTGGGCTGCTCTCAGTGGAAAGTATGAATTGTGTCCAGTACTAATGTATGAGTGTTTTGTTGCTCTTAGCAGAGTGTACCAAGAGCATTGGATACTTGGTATCAACTGCATCATCATTTTCCTTGAGTACTGTTATAAAACTTGATTGTACAACTGTTCAGTTGCTTTCAGTATGCCTACCAATGACCTTTGTTCTTTAGAATAACTGTTGTGTTGGTCTGAATTGATGATACCAATAGCTTAGGGATCTGATGTATTACTCTTTTGTTGCTCTCAAAGGACAGTGTGAATCGTATTGTGTAACAAATGTGTAACTTATGTGTTGCTCTGATTAGAGGGTATCGATTGCTCGAGTTACTGTTGTACAGTTGATAGCTTTTCCAAAGACATTTAATCAAAAGGTTAGATTACTTATTGAAAACTGTTTTGTTAATCATAGTGAACTGTATCATTGCCTAAGATGTTATTATGAAATGCCATGTTGGTCTGATTGGATGATAGGAATTTGTTCATAGTGATTGACATCAATAGCCTAGTGTACTATAATTGTACAATTATTATGTTTCTCTCAGAGGACCTTATCAATAAGCTAAAGTATCATGCATAACATAATATGGTGTTCTTAGGTGAACATATGTTAAGCCTTTTGTACTGAGGTTCAATGGTTATATTCTTACCAGATGGTTTATGAATGGACAAGTTATATTAATGTATAGATGTTGTGTTGCTCTCATAAGACTAGCAATTACCTTGGGTAGCAATATTGATGTTAAGTTTCTTTCAGTGTAATTATCAATAGACCAAAAATACCAATGTGTGGCTGTTTTATTTCACTCAATAGACTGTATTCATAGCTCAGTGTACTGATTAATACAAGGTTTAAAGATTATTAGTTGTTAAGTTGCTTTCAGTGGAAAGTATGAGTTGTGTCGGGTACTAATGTATGAGTGTTTTGTTGCTCTTAGCAGAGTGTACCAATAGCATTGGATACTTGGTATCAACTGCATCTTCATTTGCCTTGAGTACTGTTTTAAACTGGATTGTACAACTGTTCAGTTGCTTTCAGTATACCCATCAATGACTTTGGTTTTTTTAAAATAACTGTTGTGTTGCTCTCATTTGATTATACCAATAGCTTTGGGATCTGATGTATTACTATTATGTTGCTCTCAAAGGATAGTAAGAATTTTATTGTGTAACAAATGTGTAACTTATGTGTTGCTCTGATTAGACGGTTTGAAATGCGTAAGTTACTGTTGTCCAATTGGTAGTTTTTCCAATGACCTTTGATCAAAAGGCTAGAATACTTATTGAAAAGTGTTGTGTTTATACTAGTGAACTGTATTATTGCCTAAGATGTTATTATGAAATGCCATGTTGGTCTCATTGGATGATAGGAATTTGTTCTTAGTGATTCACAGCAATAGCCTAGTGTACTATTGTACAATTATTATGTTTCTCTCAGGAACCTTATCAATAAGCTAAGGTATCATGCATAACATAATATGGTGTTCTTAGGTGAACATATGTTAAGCCTTCTGTACTGAGGTTCAATGGTTATATTCTTACCAGAAGGTTTATGAATGGACAAGTTATATTAATGTATAGATGTTGTGTTGCTCTCATAAGACTAGCAATTACCTTGGGTACCAATATTGATGTTAAGTTTCTTTCAGTGTAATTATCAATAGACCAAAAATACCAATGTGTGGCTGTTTTATTTCACTCAATAGACTGTATTCATAGCTTAGTGTACTGATTAATACCAGGTAAATAGGTGCTAAGTTGTTGGGCTGCTCTCACTGGAAAGTATGAGTTGTGTCCAGTACTAATGTATGAGTGTTTTGTTGCTCTTAGTAGACCATACCAGTAGCATTGGATACTTGGTATCAACTGCATCTTCATTTGCCTTGAGTACTGTTATAAAACTTGATTGTACAACTGTTCAGTTGCTTTCAGTATGCCTACCAATGACCTTTGTTCTTTAGAATAACTGTTGTGTTGGTCTGAGTTGATTATACCAATAGCTTAGGGCTCTGATGTATTACTCTTTTGTTACTCTCAAAGGACAGTGTGAATCGTATTGTGTAACAAATGTATAACTTATGTGTTGCTCTGATTAGAGGGTATCGATTGCTCGAGTTACTGTTGTACAGTTGATAGCTTTTCCAATGACATTTAATCAAAAGGTTAGAATACTTATTGAAAACTGTTTTGTTAATCCTGGTGAACTGTATCATTGCCTAAGATGTTATTATGAAATGCCATGTTGGTCTCATTGGATGAAAGGAATTTGTTCTTAGTGATTCACATCAATAGCCTAGTGTACTATTGTACAATTATTATGTTTCTCTTAGTGGACCTTATCAATAAGCTAAGATATCATGCATAACATAATATGGTGTTCTTAGGTGAACATATGTTAAGCCTTCTGTACTAAGGTTCAATGGTTATGTTCTTACCAGAAGGTTTATGAATGGACAAGTTATATTAATGTATAGATGTTGTGTTGCTCTCATAAGACTAGCAATTACCTTGGGTACCAATATTGATGTTAAGTTTCTTTCAGTGTAATTATCAATAGACCAAAAATACCAACGTGTGGCTGTTTTATTTCACTCAATAGTCTGTATTCATAGCTCAGTGTACTGATTAATACAGGGTATAAAGATGCTTAGTTGTTAAGTTGCTTTCAGTGGAAAGTATGAGTTGTGTCCAGTACTAATGTATGACTATTTTGTTGCTCTTAGTAGACCATACCAATAGCATTGGATACTTGGTATCAACTGCATCTTCATTTGCCTTGAGTACTGTTTTTAAACTGGATTGTACAACTGTTCAGTTGTTTTCAGTATACCCATCAATGACTTTGGTTTTTTAAAATAACTGGTGTTTGCTCTCAGTTGATTATACCAATAGCTTAGGGATCTGATGTATTACTATTATGTTGCTCTCAAGGGACAGTAATAATTTGATTGTGTAACAAATGTGTAACTTATGTGTTGCTCTAATTATACGGTATCAATTGCATGAATTACTGTTGTCCAATTGGTAGTTTTTCCAATGACCTTTGATCAAAAGGCTAGAATACTTATTGAAAAGTGTTGTGTTAATACTAGTGAACTGTATTATTGCCTAAGATGTTATTATGAAATGCCATGTTGGTCTCATTGGATGATAGGAATTTGTTCTTAGTGATTCACATCAATAGCCTAGTGTACTATTGTACAATTATTATGTTTCTCTCAGAGGACCTTATCAATAAGCTAAGGTATCATGCATAACATAAAATGGTGTTCTTAGGTGAACATATGTTAAGCCTTCTGTACTAAGGTTCAATGGTTATGTTCTTACCAGAAGGTTTATGAATGGACAAGTTATATTAATATTTAGATGTTGTGTTGCTCTCGTAAGACTAACAATTACCTTGGGTACCAATATTGATGTTAAGTTTCTTTCAGTGTAATTATCAATAGACCAAAAATACCAATGTGTAGCTGTTTTATTTCACTCAATAGACTGTATTCATAGCTCAGTGTACTGATTAATACAAGGTATAAAGATGCTAAGTTGTTAAGTTGCTTTCAGTGGAAAGTACGAATTGTGTCGGGTACTAATGTATGAGTGTTTTGTTGCTCTTAGCAGAGTGTACCAATAGTATTGGATACTTGGTATCAACTGCATCTTCATTTGCCTTGAGTACTGTTTTAAACTGGATTGTACAACTGTTCAGTTGCTTTCAGTATACCCATCAATGACTTTGGTTTTTTAAAATAACTGTTGTGTTGCTCTCATTTGATTATTCCAATAGCTTAGGGATCTGATGTATTACTATTATATTGCTCTCAAAGGACAGTAAGAATTTGATTGTGTAACAAATGTGTAACTTATGTGTTGCTCTGATTAGACGGTATCAATTGCGTGAGTTACTGTTGTCCAATTGGTAGTTTTTCCAAAGCCCTTTGATCAAAAGGCTAGAATACTTATTGAAAAGTGTTGTGTTAATACTAGTGAACTGTATCATTGCCTAAGATGTTATTATGATATGCCATGTTGGTCTCATTGGATGATAGGAATTTGTTCTTAGTGATTCACATCAATAGTCTAGTGTACTATTGTACAATTATTATGTTTCTCTCTGGGGACCTTATCAATAAGCTAGGGTATCATGCATGACATAATATGGTGTTCTTAGGTAAACATATGTTAAGCTTACTGTACTGAGGTTCAGTGGTTATGTTTTTACCAGAAGGTTTATGAATTGACAAGTTATATTATTATTTAGAGGTTGTGTTGCCTTAGGTACCACTATTGATGTAAAGTTTCTTTCAGTGACAGTATCAATAGACAAGAAATACTAATGTGTAGGTGATTTATTTCACTCAATAAACTGTATTCACAGCTTAGTGTACTAATTAATACCAGGTAAATAGATGCTTAGTTGTTGGGTTGCTCTCAGTAGAAAGTATGAATTGTGTCGGGTACTAATGTATGAGTGTTTTGTTGCTCTTAGTAGACCGTAGCAATAGCATTGGATACTTGGTATCAACTGCATCATCATTTTCCTTGAGTACTGTTATAAAACTGGATTGTACAACTGTTCAGTTGCTTTCAGTATACTCACCAAAGACCTTTGTTCTTAAGAATAACTGTTGTGTTGCTTTGAGTTGATTATACCAATAGCTTAGGGCTCTAATGTATCACTCTTTTGTTGCTCTCAAAGGACAGTGTGAATCGTATTGTGTAACAAATGTATAACTTATGTGATGCTCTGATTAGAGGGTATCGATTGCTCGAGTAACTGTTGTACAGTTGATAGCTTTTCCAATGACATTTAATCAAATGGTTAGATTACTTATTGAAAACTGTTTTGTTAATCCTGGTGAACTGTATCATTGCCTAAGATGTTATTATGAAATGCCATGTTGGTCTCATTGGATGATAGGAATTTATTCATAGTGATTCACATCAATAGCCTAGTGTACTATTGTACAATTATTATGTTTCTCTCAGGAACCTTATCAATAAGCTAAGGTATCATGCATAACATAATATGGTGTTCTTAGGTGAACATATGTTAAGCATTCTGTACTAAGGTTCAATGGTTATATTCTTACCAGAAGGTTTATGAATGGACAAATTATATTAATGTATAGATGTTGTGTTGCTCTCATAAGACTAGCAATTACCTTGGGTACCAATATTGATGTTAAGTTTCTTTCAATGTAATTATCAATAGACCCAAAATACCAATGTGTTGCTGTTTTATTTCACTCAAAAGACTGTATTCATAGCTCAGTGTACTGATTAATACAAGGTATAAAGATGCTTAGTTGTTAAGTTGCTTTCAGTGGAAAGTATGAGTTGTGTCGGGTACTAATGTATGAGTGTTTTGTTGCTCTTAGCAGAGTGTACTAATAGCATTGGATACTTCGTATCAACTGCAGCTTCATTTGCCTTGAGTACTGTTTTAAACTGGATTGTACAACTGTTCAGTTGCTTTCAGTATACCCATCAATGACTTTGGTTTTTTAAAATAACTGTTGTGTTGCTCTCATTTGATTACACCAATAGCTTTGGGATCTGATGTATTACTATTATGTTGCTCTCAAAGGATAGTAAGAATTTGATTGTGTAACAAATGTGTAACTTATGTGTTGCTCTGATTAGACGGTATCAATTGCGTGAGTTACTGTTGTCCAATTGGTAGTTTTTCCAATGACCTTTGATCAAAAGGCTAGAATACTTATTGAAAAGTGTTGTGTTTATACTAGTGAACTGTATTATTGCCTAAGAGGTTATTATGAAATGACATGTTGGTCTCATTGGATGATAGGAATTTGTTCTTAGTGATTCACATCAATAGCCTAGTGTACTATTGTACAATTATTATGTTTCTCTCAGGAACCTTATCAATAAGCTAAGGTATCATGCATAACATAATATGGTGTTCTTAGGTGAACATATGTTAAGCCTTTTGTACTAAGGTTCAATGGTTATATTCTTACCAGAAGGTTTATGAATGGACAAGTTATATTAATGTATAGATGTTGTGTTGCTCTCATAAGACTAGCAATTACCTTGGGTACCAATATTGATGTTAAGTTTCTTTCAGTGTAATTATCAATAGACCAAAAATACCAATGTGTGGCTGTTTTATTTCACTCAATAGACTGTATTCATAGCTTAGTGTACTGATTAATACCAGGTAAATAGGTGCTAAGTTGTTGGGCTGCTCTCAGTGGAAAGTATGAATTGTGTCGGGTACTAATGTATGAGTGTTTTATTGCTCTTAGTAGACCATACCAGTAGCATTGGATACTTGGTATCAACTGCATCATCATTTTCCTTGAGTACTGTTATAAAACTTGATTGTACAACTGTTCAGTTGCTTTCAGTATACCCATCAATGACTTTGGTTTTTTAGAATAACTGTTGTGTTGCTCTCATTTGATTATACCAATAGCTTTGGGATCTGATGTATTACTATTATGTTGCTCTCAAAGGATAGTAAGAATTTGATTGTGTAACAAATGTGTAACTTATGTGTTGCTCTGATTAGACGGTATCAATTGCGTGAGTTACTGTTGTCCAATTGGTAGTTTTTCCAATGACCTTTGATCAAAAGGCTAGAATACTTATTGAAAAGTGTTGTGTTTATACTAGTGAACTGTATTATTGCCTAAGAGGTTATTATGAAATGACATGTTGGTCTCATTGGATGATAGGAATTTGTTCTTAGTGATTCACATCAATAGCCTAGTGTACTATTGTACAATTATTATGTTTCTCTCAGGAACCTTATCAATAAGCTAAGGTATCATGCATAACATAATATGGTGTTCTTAGGTGAACATATGTTAAGCCTTTTGTACTAAGGTTCAATGGTTATGTTCTTACCAGAGGGTTTATGAATGGACAAGTTATATTAATGTATAGATGTTGTGTTGCTCTCGTAAGACTAGCAATTACCTTGGGTACCAATATTGATGTTAAGTTTCTTTCAGTGTAATTATCAATAGACCAAAAATACCAATGTGTGGCTGTTTTATTTCACTCAATAGACTGTATTCATAGCTCAGTGTACTGATTAATACAAGGTATAAAGATGCTTAGTTGTTAAGTTGCTTTCAGTGGAAAGTACGAATTGTGTCGGGTACTAATGTATGAGTGTTTTGTTGCTCTTAGCAGAGTGTGTCAATAGCATTGGATACTTGGTATCAACTGCATCTTCATTTGCCTTGAGTACTGTTTTAAACTGGATTGTACAACTGTTCAGTTGCTTTCAGTATACCCATCAATGACTTTGGTTTTTTAAAATAACTGTTGTGTTGCTCTCATTTGATTATACCAATAGCTTAGGGATCTGATGTATTACTATTATGTTGCTCTCAAAGGACAGTAAGAATTTGATTGTGTAACAAATGTGTAACTTATGTGTTGCTCTGATTAGACGGTATCAATTGCGTGAGTTACTGTTGTCCAATTGGTAGTTTTTCCAAAGACCTTTGATCAAAGGGCTAGAATACTTATTGAAAAGTGTTGTGTTAATACTAGTGAACTGTATCATTGCCTAAGATGTTATTATGATATGCCATGTTGGTCTCATTGGATGATAGGAATTTGTTCTTAGTGATTCACATCAATAGCCTAGTGTATTATTGTACAATTATTATGTTTCTCTCTGGGGACCTTATCAATAAGCTAGGGTATCATGCATGACATAATATGGTGTTCTTAGGTGAACATATGTTAAGCTTACTGTACTGAGGTTCAGTGGTTATGTTTTTACCAGAAGGTTTATGAATTGACAAGTTATATTATTATTTAGAGGTTGTGTTGCCTTAGGTACCACTATTGATGTAAAGTTTCTTTCAGTGACAGTATCAATAGACAAGAAATACTAATGTGTAGGTGATTTATTTCACTCAATAAACTGTATTCACAGCTTAGTGTACTAATTAATACCATGTAAATAGATGCTTAGTTGTTGGGTTGCTCTCAGTAGAAAGTATGAATTGTGCCGGGTACTAATGTATGAGTGTTTTGTTGCTCTTAGTAGACCGTAGCAATAGCATTGGATACTTGGTATCAACTGCATCATCATTTTCCTTGAGTACTGTTATAAAACTGGATTGTACAACTGTTCAGTTGCTTTCAGTATACTCACCAAAGACCTTTGTTCTTAAGAATAACTGTTGTGTTGCTTTGAGTTGATTATACCAATAGCTTAGGGCTCTAATGTATCACTCTTTTGTTGCTCTCAAAGGACAGTGTGAATCGTATTGTGTAACAAATGTATACCTTACATGTTGCTCTGATTAGACGATATCAATTGTGTGAGTTACTGTTGTACAGTTGGTAGTTTTTCCAATGACATTTAATCAAATGGTTAGATTACTTATTGAAAACTGTTTTGTTAATCATAGAGAACTGTATCATTGCCTAAGATGTTATTATGAAATGCCATGTTGGTCTCATTGGATGATAGGAATTTATTCATAGTGATTCACATCAATAGCCTAGTGTACTATTGTACAATTATGTTTCTCTCAGGAACCTTATCAATAAGCTAAGGTATCATGCATAACATAATATGGTGTTCTTAGGTGAACATATGTTAAGCATCCTGTACTAAGGTTCAATGGTTATATTCTTACCAGAAGGTTTATGAATGGACAAATTATATTAATGTATAGATGTTGTGTTGCTCTCATAAGACTAGCAATTACCTTGGGTACCAATATTGATGTTAAGTTTCTTTCAATGTAATTATCAATAGACCAAAAATACCAATGTGTTGCTGTTTTATTTCACTGAATAGACTGTATTCATAGCTCAGGGTACTGATTAATACAAGGTATAAAGATGCTTAGTTGTTAAGTTGCTTTCAGTGGAAAGTATGAGTTGTGTCGGGTACTAATGTATGAGTGTTTTGTTGCTCTTAGCAGAGTGTACTAATAGCATTGGATACTTCGTATCAACTGCATCTTCATTTGCCTTGAGTGCTGTTTTAAACTGGATTGTACAACTGTTCAGTTGCTTTCAGTATACCCATCAATGACTTTGGTTTTTTAGAATAACTGTTGTGTTGCTCTCATTTGATTATACCAATAGCTTTGGGATCTGATGTATTACTATTATGTTGCTCTCAAAGGATAGTAAGAATTTGATTGTGTAACAAATGTGTAACTTATGTGTTGCTCTGATTAGACGGTATCAATTGCGTGAGTTACTGTTGTCCAATTGGTAGTTTTTCCAATGACCTTTGATCAAAAGGCTAGAATACTTATTGAAAAGTGTTGTGTTTATACTAGTGAACTGTATTATTGCCTAAGAGGTTATTATGAAATGACATGTTGGTCTCATTGGATGATAGGAATTTGTTCTTAGTGATTCACATCAATAGCCTAGTGTACTATTGTACAATTATTATGTTTCTCTCAGGAACCTTATCAATAAGCTAAGGTATCATGCATAACATAATATGGTGTTCTTAGGTGAACATATGTTAAGCCTTTTGTACTAAGGTTCAATGGTTATGTTCTTACCAGAGGGTTTATGAATGGACAAGTTATATTAATGTTTAGATGTTGTGTTGCTCTCGTAAGACTAACAATTACCTTGGGTACCAATATTGATGTTAAGTTTCTTTCAGTGTAATTATCAATAGACCAAAAATACCAATGTGTGGCTGTTTTATTTCACTCAATAGACTGTATTCATAGCTCAGTGTACTGATTAATACAAGGTATAAAGATGCTTAGTTGTTAAGTTGCTTTCAGTGGAAAGTATGAATTGTGTCGGGTACTAATGTATGAGTGTTTTGTTGCTCTTAGCAGAGTGTACCGATAGCATTGGATACTTCGTATCAACTGCATCTTCATTTGCCTTGAGTACTGTTTTAAACTGGATTGTACAACTGTTCAGTTGCTTTCAGTATACCCATCAATGACTTTGGTTTTTTAAAATAACTGTTGTGTTGCTCTCATTTGATTATACCAATAGCTTAGGGATCTGTTGTATTACTCTTATGTTGCTCTCAAAGGACAGTAAGAATTTGATTGTGTGTAACAAATGTGTAACTTATGTCTTGCTCTAATTAGACGGTAACAATTGCGTGAGTTACTGTTGTCCAATTGGTAGTTTTTCCAATGACCTTTGATCAAAAGGCTAGAATACTTATTGAAAAGTATTGTGTTAATCCTAGTGAACTGTATCATTGCCTAAGATATTATTGTGAAATGCCATGTTGGTCTCATTGGATGATAGGAATTTGTTCTTAGTGATTCACATCAATAGCCTAGAGTACTATTGTACAATTATTATGTTTCTCTCAGAGGACCTTATCAATAAGCTAAGGTATCATGCATAACATAATATGGTGTTCTTAGGTGAACATATGTTTAGCTTACTGTACTAAGCTACAATGGTAATGTTCTAACCAGAAGGTTTATGAATGTACAAGTTATATTAATGTAGAGATGCTGTGTTGCTCTCAAAAGACTACCAATTTGCGTTAGGTACTACTTTTGTATTAGATTGTTCTCAGTGACAGTATTAATAGACAAAAAATACTATCGTGTAGTTATTTGTTTCATTTAAAAGACTGTATTCATAGCTCAGGGTACTGATTAATACCAGGTATATAAGTGTTAATTTGTTCTCAGTGGACTAAAGCAATAGACCAGTGCATTTATTAATAAATGTGATGTTGCTCCCATATTGACAATTTCAATAGCTTAGGATACAGGTGCATAGCTGTTGGATTGATCTCAGTTGAAAGTATGAATTGTGTCGGGTACTAATGTATGAGTGTTTTGTTGCTCTTAGTAGACCGTACAAATGCTTAGCATTAGATACTTGGTATCAACTGTATCATCATTTGCCTTGAGAACTGTTATAAAAGTCAATTGTACAACTGTTCAGTTGCTTTCAGTATCCCTACCAATGACCTTGTTTTTTTTTAAAATAACTGTTGTGTTGCTCTCAGTTGATTATACCAATAGCTTAGGGCTCTGATGAATTACTATTATGTTGCTCTCAAAGGACAGTAAGAATTTGATTGTGTAACAAATGTGTAACTTATTTGTTGTTCTGATTAGACGGTATCAATTGCCTGAGTTACTGTTGTCAAATTGGTAGCTTTTCAAATGACATTCGATCAAAAGGCTAGATTACTTATTGAAGAGTGTTGTGTTAATCTTAGTGAACTGTATCATTGCCTAAGATGTTATTATGAAATGCCATGTTAGTCTCATTGGATGATAGGAATTTGTTCTTAATGATTCACATCAATAGCCTAGAGTACTATTGTACAATTATTATGTTTCTCTCAGAGGACCTTGTCAATAAGCTAAGGTATCATGCATAACATAATATGGTGTTCTAATTGAACATATGTTTAGCTTACTGTACTAAGCTACAATGGTAATGTTCTAACCAGAAGGTTTATGAATAGACAGGTTTTATTAATGTATAAATGTTGTGTTGCTCTCAGAAGACTACAAATTGCCTAAGGTACTACTTTTGTATTAGTTTTTCTTAGTGACAGTATTAATAAACCAAAAAAACTAATGTGTAGGAATTTTGTTTTACTCAAAATACTGTATTCATAGCTCAGGGTAGTGATTAATACCAGGTATATAGGTGTTAAGTTGTTCTTAGTAGACTATAGCAATAGACCAGTGCATTTATTCATTAATGTAATGTTGCTCCATTGACAATTTCTTAAGCTTAGGTTACAGGAGCAAAGCCTTGAGAACTGTTATTAAAGTCAATTGTACAACTGTTCAGTTGCTTTCAGTATACCTACCAATGACCTTGTTTTTTTTAAAATAACTGTTGTGTTGCTCTCAGTTGATTATACCAATAGCTTAGGGCACTGATGAATTACTATTGTGTTGCTTTCAAAGGACAGTAAGAATTTGATTGTGTAACAAATGTGTAACTTGTTTGTTGCTCTGATTAGACGGTATCAATTGCCTGAGTTACTATTGTCAAATTGGTAGCTTTTCAAATGACATTTGATCAAAAGGCTAGATTACTTATTGAAGAATGTTGTGTTAATCCTAGTGAACTGTATCATTGCCTAAGATGTTATTATGAAATATGCCATGTTAGTCTCATTGGATGATAGGAATTTGTTCTTAATGATTCACATCAACAGCCTAGTGTACTATTGTACAATATTTATGTTTCTCTCAGAGGACCTTATCAATAAGCTAAGGTATCATGCATAACATAATATGGTGTTCTTAGGTGAACATATGTTAAGCTTACTGTACTAAGCTACAATGGTAATGTTCTAACCAGAAGGTTTATGAATAGACAGGTTATATTAATGTATAAATGTTGTGTTGCTCTCAGAAGACTACAAATTGCCTAAGGTACTACTTTTGTATTAGTTTTTCTCAGTGACAGTATTAATAGACAAAAAATACTATTGTGTAGTTATTTTGTTTCATTTAAAAGACTGTATTCATAGCTCAGGGTACTGATTAATACCAGATATATAGGTGTTAAGTTGTTCTCAGTGGACTAAAGCATTAGACCAGTGCATTTATTAATAAATGTGAATTTGCTCCCATATTGAAATTTCAATAGCTTAGGATACAGGTGCATAGCTTTGGGTTGCTCTCAGTTGAAAGTATGAATCGGGTACTAATGTATGAGTGTTTTGTTGCTCTTGGTAGACTATACAAATAGCATTGGATACTTGGTATCAACTGCATCATCATTTGCCTTGAGTACTTGTATAAAACTGGATTGTAGAAGTGTTCAGTCTCTTTCAGTATACCTACCAATGACCTTGGTTTTTTAAGGCGTCGAGCTAATGCTCGGCAGCCTTCTAGCGATCGTCTGGATTGGCAATCGTCCAAAAATTCATGCACTGCACCGCCTTTTTAATGCGCATAAAAAATAAGTTCCTTGAAGTAGTAAACGTATTACAAGATTTGTATTCCTTTTATTCAGCTAAATTGTGTACAAAAAAACCAACTTTGCCTCCCTGGTTATTGACAACTCATTGCATTAGTATAAATTTGCTTAATCAAGAAATGGCGGATGAATACAATAAGGTGCAATGTAAACATTCACTAAAATATTATTTAAGTTTATCGCTTACATTTTGATTGGAGACTGTGCCCGATAGAAATAAAATTTGATATGTAAATGTATTTGTTATCGGGCATGGTCTCCAAAATAATTGTAAGCGATAAACTTATCTAGAGATTTTGTTGCAATTAATAAACACGATAATGCAGTTGATTTGGTCGAGCATTTTAGATAGCACGTGTGGATTTGTTTGTAAACAACCATAGCATAGGTAATCTTGTTTCAAACGGGAATTGAAATAAATTAAAGTATGTTTTAATATGTTTTACGGTGCAACCGTTGGGGCGAGCGCAGCATGTGATCAAACAATGAATTATAATAAATTAATAAAATAAAATTAACTACGTGAAATTTGAATGCCAAAAAATAAAACATACCTATTTTTCAGTAAATTTTCATTATTCATAGTTTATAAGATTTGTTATAATTTATTTATTTATATGTAGAACAATAGTTTAATCTCAGATACAATGTTGTTAAATAATAAAGATTTTAATATATAAATATTCATTGCACTGCATCTCCTCTTTTAAGTGATTGCGATTATGATTGATTGATTGATTTCCCCCTTTTTTTTTGCAGTAGACATTTTTTCTTAAACTTATATATAAAACTTGACTTATCATAGAGCTCCCCCCATGCTAAAATTTTTTTAATTTTTGTCAATTTATACATAGAAAATCGACTTACCATGGATTTGCCCCTCCACTTAAAAAAAAATAATTAATGTTTCATTTCATTTTTAATTTACGCTTAAAAATATTTGCTTATCATGTTAAAAGAACATGGTGTTGTCCCCCCCCCCCCCCCCTCGCATGTAATAAATGGAAGTGAAAATAAAGAAACCATTGAACTGCTAAAGAGCTGAAGGATTAGAATTTTCATGATTTATTGTTCTTTTTGCTTGCAAAGATGTTTTGGATGAGGCTGCCATCCACCCACCCACCCCCTTTAAAAAAAGGCGCTGCTACGTATAACGTTACGTTTCAGGAAATTACCGTAATTATAGTGAATAAAATATTTGTGAGCATTCATCCAAATTAGTGCAATTTACAACTGTTTCCTAGCTGTATCTGAAGAAATGTCCTTATTCGTCAGCTGTTCTTTATCTTAGCCTTTGCAAGATTTTAAGAGGATTTTGGTCATTTCAGCAGATTTACAATAACTTCAATTAGAGTAATTTCCCCTTATCAGTGCTTATTGTGACGTCAAAGCTGACGTTGGTTAAGTGTCGTCTTACTCTTTAAAACTCCCCTGAGAAATAAAAGTATGCGAAGTATACTGTTTTATTTACTTAAAAAGCATGATGTTCTTAAAATTACACATCTTATAAGCTTTTCAAAGGTTTTACTTTGATTCTCGGGAGAACGTGATGTTGGAACGTGAGGTTGGAAACCATTGGTACTATGAATTGTGGGTCAAAATTTACTGACTCCGAAAACATATATCGGATCAATGCGTAAACGTTTGTGACGTCACACGATTATTTTTGATTGAAAGTGTACTGAGGTGAACTTTAGAGGTAACAATGACTGTATGTCGCTTACATCGTTATTGTTTTTACTGTCTAAATTTGTCTTGCTGATTCTCGTGAGAGTGTGAAGTGATAAAAATTGCCATGATTACAGGGAACTACTGGGACGATTAAAACGATGCATTACTGGTCCGATTTACTGACGCCAAAAAAATCCGTTGAATGAATGTGCAACTAGTCCGAATTTTCTATTCACACACGCCTTGCCGGTAGAGCTCGCTTTGCGCCGGCGCTGCGCGCCGGCGAGCTGCGCTCGCTATTATTATAATTAGGGACACGCTGTTAATGTATTCAAATTATGAGCCTGTGAAATGTGCAAAGACTTTTTAAAGCAGAAAGAAAATAATTTTTTCTGAGTTTTGAAATTTGTAACTATGATGAGTTATTGTATTATATACTCATCACGAATTACCCTCATCACTACCTATTTTATAACGAAATATACTGATTATTGTTTTTGAAACAGCACAAAGCGTAATTTCTTTCCTTTTTTATTCTAATATTATTTGATAAACGACTATATATATATTAGTACAGAAATTCAAATTATTGATATCACTCTATATAAAAGAAAATGTCAGCTCGACGCCTTTGTGGCCGTTCCGGCCTTTGATTTTTAAAATAACTGTTGTGTTGCTCTCAGTTGATTATACCAATAGCTTAGGGCTCTGATGTATTACTATTATGTTGCTCTCAAAGGACAGTAAGAATTTGATTGTGTAACAAATGTGTAACTAATGTTTTGCTCTGATTAGATGGTATCAATTTCATGAGTTACTGTTGTCCAATTGGTAGTTTTTCCAATGACCTTTGATCAAAAGGCTAGAATACTTATTGAAAAGTTTTGTTTTAATACTAGTGAACTGTATTATTGCCTAAGATGTTATTATGAAATGCCATGTTGGTCTCATTGGATGATAGGAATTTGTTCTTAGTGATTCACATCAATAGCCTAGTGTACTATTGTACAATTATTATGTTTCTCTCTGGGGACCTTATCAATAAGCTAGGGTATCATGCATGACATAATATGGTGTTCTTAGGTGAACTTATGTTAAGCCTACTGTACTGAGGTTCAGTTGTTATGTTCTTACCAGAAGGTTTATGAATGGACAAGTTATATTAATGTATAGATGTTGTGTTGCTCTCACAAGACTAGCAATAACCTTGGGTACCAATATTGATGTTAAGTTTCTCTCAGTGTAATTATCAATAGACAATAAATACTAATGTGTGGCTGTTTTATTTCACTCAATAGACTGTATTCATAACTTAGTGTACTGATAAATACCAGGTAAATAGGTGCTAAGTTGTTGGGCTGCTCTCAGTGGAAAGTATGAATTGTGTCCAGTACTAATGTTTGACTATTTTGTTGCTCTTAGTAGACCATACCAATATTGTATAATATTGGTTTTTATGATATATTATCATATCACATGAAATAGTGTTATATTATATTGTGATATATATTATTGTATCATGATTCAATATGTATAATATAATATTGTATTATATAATTTTTTCTTTTAATTATTTCTTTATCACATGACATTGTATCATTGATATGATACAATGTTGTATTAGATTAAATTGTTTCATATGATACAATATAATATTATGTATCAAATATGATACAGTATCATACAATACCATATAATTACTTATTAGGTTAGTTACTGACTCACTACAGAGATATATTGGGTTGATCAATCTCATAGATGGCGAGTCGAGGCCGAGCCGTCTATGAGATTGATCAACCCAATTAATTTCTGTAGTGAGTCAGTTAACTAACCTAATAAGTGTTTTGTTTTCCCGAGGACTATCAAGCGACATATTTATTCACAAATAGCGATGAATATTACGCAAAGCCATGTACAAGATGCCTAACATTTCGTCCAATTTAACACATTTAAACTCTTTAAAATTTTCAATCTCACATTCAAATACTCTTTAAAAATCTTTGCTTCACCCATGTTTACTTACAATGTTTTGTTGCTATTCAATTTTAAATGTTTTCTCCCTTTCCTCAGCAGAGAGTTGAACCAATTTTGACAGTGCCACTTTGTTCTGCTCCAGACAAAACAATGTGACGTCAATATTCCAAAGGCAACTACTCTAATTCTAAAGAATTTCAAAGGGCAACTACTCCAAATACTTTAAGAACTTACGACATGCGGTTTATGTATTAAATACTATGAAATGTCGTAATGAGTAAGTGAAGCGTCGGCCAAAGATGGCCATATTGCCTAATATTATTTCTCACTGAACAAATATAGAGATGTATGAGGCAATCATGCGCTATGTTTAAACCAATGAAAGTGTGACATTTCAGTCCAAGGGAAAACAATTTACTATATTATACAATATAATATCATATGATTCAATGTTATGATGTATTATGTAATATGATATTGTATTATGTGATCAAATACAATAATGTATAACACAATTCAATGTCATATCATATGTTACAATATCATATAATCTGTGATTACCTATGTTTGTTTATCCTAGTGAACTATATCATTGCCTAAGATATTATGAAATGCCATGATGGTCTCATTGGATGATATGAGTGTTTCTGTATACTAATGAAATAATGTTGTTCTTAGTGATTCATATCAATAACCTTGTGTACTTTTGTTTAATTATTATGTTTCTCTTAGAGGACCATATCAATAGGCTAGGATATCGCGCATAACATAATATGGTGTTCTTTGGTGAACATATGTTAAGCTTACTGTTTTAAGGTACAATGGTTATGTATCGTGCATTAAGCAGTGAATGCTTTTTTTTTTTGGATATGTCTGTCCTATGTCACACCAATGCGAGCAGACAAATTGAATCCCCAGTATTAGCTTATCATTCAAT
The DNA here is from genome assembly GCF_025612915.1 of Magallana angulata. Classification (NCBI taxonomy): domain Eukaryota; kingdom Metazoa; phylum Mollusca; class Bivalvia; order Ostreida; family Ostreidae; genus Magallana; species Magallana angulata. Next base: position 3,215,927 of record NC_069114.1, read on the forward strand.
GCTTATATTTATATTAATTTTATTTTTTGTTTTATATATGGTCTTAGTTTTAAAATTTGCACCTTTACTAGCAGGTGTGGGTAATTGATGGAAGAGCCAAAAAATCAGCTGTTGTGACATGGGAAATAAAGTGCTCAAAAATATTACGAAGAAAGATTTTTTTTTTGGAGAAATGCTATATTTAATCGCAAAAGTTTGATTTCAATAACAATATATGAGTATTTTCCAACAGATAGTTTATTCATTAAGAATAAACATTATCAACACGTAACAACACGGTAAGCACCACTGAGTAAAACGAAATGTGCACTCCCTGAAGTTTGCATTATTGAAAAACCCAGCTGTTGGATTAATGCTTTGCATGTTCATGTTAACTGTTGACAATGTTGCTGGCACGGAAGACGCTGTTGTGGCTGTGGAATTTGATGATATCAGAGTTGTGGTCTCACGTGCCAATGGTGGCGGTAAGTTTTCAAGTTGAGCCTGATTTTCATGGGTTCTTGGTTGCAAGTTCGAGAACCTGGGCGACAGCGATGAAAGAGCTACAATTGTAAAAGGGGATGAGGATGCAGACGCCATCGCAGAATGCATTTTTTTTTTTTTTGCTTAGAGGAGAGCGATCTGTTATATGACCTCATTGAACTCTCATTCCTTTGGTTCGACATGAACATAATATGTCGCGCTTCAAATCCCTGATCATTAAGGTAAGTGTTTGCAGTGGCCCGTAAACAGTGGGATGTGTATTTATGCTCCACACCAGCAGCAAAGCAAATCTCCCGGAGAGACTTGTTGAAAGTGCGCTTTGGCAGGGGTTTTGCCAATTCCAAATATCAGGATGAACTCTATCTTATATGTATTGGTTGAAAAGATTTGTAGCATTTAAATCTGTTTTTGACATCAGTAACTTGAAGAGATAAACATGACAGCAGTTTTCATTATCAGTTGCGTACATTCTCTTGTCTGTATGGCTGTCATTGGCATCTACACCACCTTGATGATTCTTTTGTAATGTTTTGTGTTGTAATGCAGCATATTGGCCAGTTTCATCTGTGCAGAAGACAAAGCTGTTAGATTAAACTATTGGTGGAACTCTAACCCTCTGGTAATAAAATTGATGGACAGAAATTACCATACAGCATGGCGCAAAACCACTGGTGATGATTTGGCACCTTGGAGGTATTTATAAATCTTCTGCAGATCATGTATCTCGATAATATCTTTGTGTGATGTTGGTTTTGACAGACCAAGTCGGGTTCGCTCTTTAAAGAAAACATCCAAGATTCCATAGGCTGTTCTGAACTCCTTGTCATGGACTATATTTACATCTTTCTGAATGTCAGCAAGATGGCAATTTATTGCTCCTTTGATATTGATCTATCGAAAATATTTTTGTGGTAAAAAGGCTAAACATCATCATCAACTTTTCTTTGGGGCTAGCTTCAAACTAAAATCGCAAGAGATGACTGGCAAGAGTTGACACATTTGCTGTTTGCAGGTCAAATGTTGCACTGTTCATACTATAGACCTCCATGTTCCAATCTAAAAGGAGTGAGTTGTGTTTTAGAGACTGACATTGTGTAACGTTTGGGGGTCTTGTGTTTGGTTGTGTAAATTCTGCAACAAATCATGACCCTCAAAGATTTTTATACAAATGTCAAATCGCCGCAAACACATAAACCTTGAAAAATCCCCATGCTGTATTTTTTTTTTTTTTTTTGCTTGCCTGGAGTCGAAAAATTTCTCTATTTCCTCATTTGTAACAGTTTTGAATCTCTGTGGAAAATGTGGTTTGTTTTCATTACTTCAGTTTTGATTTTTAGCTCACCTGAGCTGAAAGCTCAAGTGAGCTATTCTGATCACATTTTGTCAATCGTCCGTCTGTAAACTTTTAACATTTTGAACTTCTTTTGTAAAATTGCTTCGCCAATTTCAACCAAATTTGGCACAAACCATCCTTATGGGAAGGCGAATATAAATTGCAGATATGAAAGACCGATCTTAATTCAAAGGGGAGAAACCTCAAAAATGTAGAAAAAGGGAGTGCATTTTTTAATATTTTTGAAATAATGTTGTTTTAAGTGAATCATATCAATAGCCTAGTGCACTATTTTACAATTATTTTGTTTCTCTCAGTGGACCATATCAATAAGGTAGGTAGTCATGGTGAACATATGAAAAGCTTAGTTTACTATGGTACAATGGTTATGTTCTTACTGGAAAGCGAATATCAATAGGTAAGTTAAACTAATGTACAGCTGCTGTGTTGCTTTCAAGAGACTACTACCAATAACAAAGGGGTACTAATATTGATGTTAAGTTGCTCTCAGTGACAGTATCAATAGCCAAAAATACTAATTATTAGCTGTTATTTTTCACCCAATAGACCTATCCATAGCCTAGGGTACAGATTAATACCAGGTATATACCTGTTAAGTTCCTTTCAGTGGACTAAAGCAATAGCCCAGTGTACTTATTAATATTTGTAATGATGCATCTATATAGATAGTCTCAATCGCCTGAGGTTCTGGTGCATAGCTGTTGGGTTGCTTTCAGTGAAAAGCATGAATTGTGTCGGGTACTAATGTATAACTGGTTTTTTAGCTCACTTGAGCTGAAAGCTCATGCTAGCTATTCTGATCACATTTTGTCTGTTGCTTGTCTGTCTGTAAACTTTTCACATTTTCAACATCTTCTCAAGCACTGGGCCAATTTCAACGAAACTTGGCACAGAGCATTATTAGGCAAAGGGGATACAAAGTTGTGAAAACTAAGGACCACGCTTTTTTTCAAGAGGAGATAAAAAGGGATTATTGAAAAAAATTAAGAACTTTTCAAAAAACTTCTTCTCAAGAACCATTTGGCCAGGAAAGCCAAAACTTGTGTGGAATCATCCTAAGGTAGTATAGATTGTAAAAATAATGACCCTTAAGCGTGGGGCCACAATGGTGGGTCAAATTTTTTCTAAGGAATATATTGAGTAAATCTTTAAAAATCTTCCTCAGAAACTAACCAGTCAGGAAAACTTGTGTGGAAGCATCTTAAGGTATTAAGGGATAGTTTCGGATAAAGTACCCGTCAATATTTTTGTAAAATTGAGAGTTGCTGTACTTGAAGGCTTATGAGTGTTGCTAAAATTCATGAAATGATTTTTAATGATTATCATTAGTTAGAGGGGTGTCTCTTGTTGAAATTGATATGCAATATGTAGGCCCGATATGTTAGATATATGAGAATCAGAAGTAAAATGCGAAACCTGCGGCTATGACTTGTGTTGACTTTACACAGTCAAATTGCAAGTTACAGACGGGAGGTAACATAACACGAAAAGTAGGTGGATGGGACATTGTAAACTATACACCGGTAAGTTTCTGACATGTGATGGTGCAACATGCATGCGGTAGGGAAGGTCAACCCTTTGCAGGGAATTAGTTGGGGGAGGTCTAAAAAGCTGAAAAATTATGAAAAATTAGCAAAATATGAAAGAGTCAAAATCTCATAAAAACCAGTATGTAGGGAATTTTACAGGTTTTGACTAGTAATTTTCTTCAGAAATTGGTGATTGGCATTAAAAAGAATGAATTAAAGGTATTTGAGCTGAATGGGAACTGAGGAAATTATAGTTACAGAGTTCCGAAGACACGCATCCCCTGGCTACAATGAATTGCATCAAAAAAACTGTCCTGTGCCACCTTCAAGACAACATGGTATTTTCAGATTTTTCATTTCAGTGTAATTTTGAGTGGATTTTGTACCATAAGTAATATATTTTGTGAAAATGGATGAATTTTTTGGCTGTAGATGTCATTACATGATTTATTAGCAAAAATGTTTAAGGGGAGTAACTCCCTCTTAAATGTGTAGAATGACCACCACTAGAGTAAATTGGCTTAGAGAGTAGGTATTTCCTATCCTGGTGACAATTAATAGGCTTAAGTTAATTACTGAGATAAGAATAAATACTTTAAAACAGTTTTGATCAATTGAATCATAAAATTTATAAATTTGCAGCCATTTTGCTGTCTGATTTTATGAAATAACATTAAGCCACCTGACTTGTATGACCCAATTTTTTTAAAACAGCATATTTTTATTTCAACTGAACTTTACATGTAGACAAATGCAGTTATCAAAGTAAAGAATGTGTCAAAAAACTCCAGTTTTTGCTCCTTCCTATCAAAAAATGATATTTTAGATGTATATATTCAGAATTGAAAAAACCACCCCCTCTTTCCAATTGACTCCATTACCATTACATGTAGGATATGTAAATGTACATTTGACCTTGAAATAACATCTGCTATGATAATTACTCTTGAAATGAACAAAAAACAACATATTTTTACCCTTTTATAGTATATATGCATCAAAAATGTAGAAAAACATGTAAAATTTGAACATTTTTCATGGAATTCTCATCCATCCCTAGGTACCCAGTTTTGGTTGAATTTCATTTTAATTAATGGCAGACATCACACTTGTAGGTCTTACTATTTTAGCAAAGTTAAAAGGAGACTAGAAACCAGAATATAAAAGATATCCACTAAATATGATTATAGGCTTATTTTGTCATGAAAACAAGAAATCACATGTAGGGCGGCCTGTCTTTTTGTGAATAAAAATGCTACAGATCATCCATTTTCCAAAAAAGATCAATTTTAAATATCAGTGATGGTTGTTTTCAATTATGTGTGATAAATGACTCAAGGAAACTGCCACAAGTTTCATAAAATTAGGTAAAAGTGTTCAAACTAATGCTTCTTGTGAAAATCAAAAGATTGAGGGAGGGTATACATGTAATGGTAATTTTAAGTGATGTGATGCTTTTATCATGATAATATCAAGTAGATGTATGTAGTATTGAATAAGGTTTCTTTTTAAAGGAGGTTGAACAACAATTGACCTCTAAAAGATTAGATAAAGATGCTTTATCTATGGGAAGCCCTATGAATCTCTGTTAAATAGAGGAAAGTGGAAATGATGGGTTCACTTAAATGGCCATATTTTTCTTAAACCTCAATGGAATTGGCAAAATGTGGTGAACTTTTTCTCAGAATAGCATAAGCTTTTTAATTTTAAGACACAATGACTTTTCAGAGTATGTTAGTGTAAGTTAAAGGTAGCAAGGGACAGTTTCGGATAAAGTACCTGTCATTATTTTTGTAAAATTGAGAGTTGCTGTACTTGAAGGCTTATGAGTGTTGCTAAAATTCATGAAATGATTTTAATGATTATCATTAGTTAGAGGGGTGTCTCTTGTTGAAATTGATATGCAATATGTAGGCCCGATATGTTAGATATATGAGAATCAGAAGTAAAATGCGAAACCTGCGGCTATGACTTGTGTTGACTTTACACAGTCAAATTGCAAGTTACAGACGGGAGGTAACATAACACGAAAAGTAGGTGGATGGGACATTGTAAACTATACACCGGTAAGTTTCTGACATGTGATGGTGCAACATGCATGCGGTAGGGAAGGTCAACCCTTTGCTGGGAATTAGTTGGGGGAGGTCTAAAAAGCTGAAAAATTATGAAAAATTAGCAAAATATGAAAGAGTCAAAATCTCATAAAAACCAGTATGTAGAGAATTTTACAGGTTTTGACTTTTCTTCAGAAATTGGTGATTGGCCAAAAAAAGAGTGAATTAAAGGTATTTGAGCTGAATGGGAACTGAGGAAATTATAGTTACAGAGTTCCGAAGACACGCATCCCCTGGCTACAATGAATTGCATCAAAAAAACTGTCCTGTGCCACCTTCAAGACAACATGGTATTTTCAGATTTTTCATTTCAGTGTAATTTTGAGTGGATTTTGTACCATAAGTAATATATTTTGTGAAAATGGATGAATTTTTTGGCTGTAGATGTCATTACATGATTTATTAGCAAAAATATTCAAGGGGAGTAACTCCCTCTTAAATGTGTAGAATGACCACCACTAGAGTAAATTGGCTTAGAGAGTAGGTATTTCCTATCCTGGTGACAATTAATAGGCTTAAGTTAATTACTGAGATAAGAATAAATACTTTAAAACAGTTTTGATCAATTGAATCATAAAATTTATGAATTTGCAGCCATTTTGCTGTCTGATTTTATGAAATAACATTAAGCCACCTGACTTGTATGACCCAATTTTTTTAAAACAGCATATTTTTATTTCAACTGAACTTTACATGTAGACAAATGCAGTTATCAAAGTAAAGAATGTGTCAAAAAACTCAAGTTTTTGCTCCTTCCTATCAAAAAATGATATTTTAGATGTATATATTCAGAATTGAAAAAACCACCCCCTCTATATATATATATATATATATATATATATATATATATATATATATATATATATATATGTATATATTATACTTAATTTAATCTTTTTATGTAACAATATGGAGGTATTCCATACCAGTGATTCAACCTAATATAACAAACAAGTGAATATCTAAGAATTTCGTTTTATTTCAGTTCCACTTGGAATGTGAATGAGGTATAAAGAACAAACTCCTTCAACGCCACTGTATCTTCTGCTTGAAGATTCGTCCAGGCCGGCAAACGAAAATTGTTGACGCATTCTCCCTCGAATTCTGCTAAGATGTTGAAGTTGTCACACTCAAGACATGAAATCTACCAAGAAGTTTAAGGACGACTTTTACTCAATTGTGTGTCTGTACAGCCAGGGCACCATGCCCTCGCAATTAACTACCGCAGTAATTTGCCATGTAGAAAGATCCAAATGACCTGTGTTTGAGAAAAGCTAAAACAGGCAGCATCATTCACGATGGCACAAGCCATCAAGTCTGTTGCTATGTGCAAAGAGGCTGAAGATGCGAAACAGAAAAATGTCCAGAATTTCATGAGAAGATTAAAGATGTTAAACGAAACTATAAGCTAAAATTTTCATTATACTGTATTGATCATAGACGTCACTACAGTAACTTTTTAATTATCGTACTTAATCATGTCACATCCATATCATAACATTGTAAATGATTTATGTAAATTCCATTGGGGCAAATGGCAATTGAAATTTAATCAAAACGTGTTTAGCTCACTGACACGAGGTAGACTGGAGCTGATGTTATACCGTTGGCGTCTGGACCGGTAAAAGTTTGTGGTGCAGGTCTTGTATCTAAGTTATTAATTGACTTACCTTCATCAAACTTGGATGGTGTATCTGGACAAACTAATGAACTTTTAAGACTTGGATGCTGAATCTGGAACTTGAATTCTGGATGTTGGCTTTAAAAATGTTAAGAGCAGAGCAAAGTTTTTGGAGCAGGTGCCATTTGATGACTATATCTTACTTTCTACTGGTCCTAACTCCACCATACTTGCATGACAGGTGTGTCTCATGATAGTTATGCACTTGACAGGCTCAAATGCTTAATCTGAGCCATATGTTTCAGATGCTGAATGATGATAAGGTTTTTGGAGTTGGTTAATTTTTCTTGGAGCAGATGCCCTTTGATGGACACATCTTGGTTTTTGGTTTAGTGTTTATTAAATTTGTATAGATGATGCAGGCTTTGATACTGATGCACTCAACATGTGTGGATGCTAAATCTGAACCATATTTTCCGGATTCCGGAGGTTATTATAATGGAGCAGGTGTAGATTTTTAAAGTAGTCGAATGTAGGTTTGTTATCTGGAAAACAGCTGTCCTGACAAACTTATATGGATCATATTACATGTACTTTGAATTTGAAACATACGGCTTGCTTCAGATACAGAGAATGAGCTTCATTATCAAGGATGCTAAAACAATTGTCCTAAGTACCTCAATCAAACGTGTTTGAAAGACGAGATTGTTGTTATATAAAATGATTCCTATATTATTGTATTGGATGATATGATACTTATTGTTTTATATGATACAATTCTGAATCATATAACATAGTACTGTAAAATAATATAATATTTAAGAAATAAACAGCAATTGAAAAAGTTTATCGGACCTGGTTGGTCACGTGATCATATCCTGTGAAGCCCAAAGGGCTTCTCGGAAGACTTGATTACGTACCAACTTAGTTCGTATTCCGGTGAACTTTTTATTTAACGTTATATAAATAGTGCCCAAGAAAACCATTGTCAACCGACGCGAAGCGGGGGTTAACAATGGTTTTCGAGGGGTGTCAACAGTTACTCTCCCAAATGGGCACTATTTATTTTATTTTACTGAATGTCTTAATTTTAAAGAAAATTTTACTGCTTTTATATAGAAATGAAGTGAATTCTCTGGCAAACCGTATGCGCATATTTTACGCGCATGTAGCAATTCGTTGGGTTACCCGTTGCCAAGTGTGTTGCTAATGCTCAAGGTAATTGAACGTGTTACCACTTGCGTCTAAACAAATCAGATTTCAGTATTTAACATGAAATTATAATAATGCTGATTATAACTTATATTTACATTTGAAATAGGCAAACCCTTGAGAATTATTAAAATAATCGTGTTTTAATGATTACAATAATGCAACTGTCGAGTGATAAGCAGGCTGATAAGCATGTGCGGTAATCATTGTAAAATAATTTAAATGTTTACACGGAATTAAACGTTTTGCTATTCTATATATTCATTTATGAACGCATATTTGCAAATATGAGTTTGAGTATTACAAAATAATATATTATATGATGCAATTCCGTATCAAGACATATCATTGTTATGTATAATGTGATACAATATTGTATCATATAATAAGGTACAATATTATATGATTATTTTAATGTGGTGCGATAAAATGTGATACGTATTAAAGAACAGGGGCATACAAGGCGTTTTATATCCCCCATTTGGAGCAATGGAGACTTCAATTTCAATTGAAGTTTGAATTAATTTTTGGTTTGTATGCATTGTTTTAAGTATAAATTTCATGATGAAAGTCAATATTGTGCTTTCGTTCTATAAACACGACAGTTATAGATTTCCAAATAAAGCTGCACGGCGTTTTATGCCAAAATCTTGGTTCATTCACTGTTCTAATTTGCAAAAATTAAGTATAAATGAGTCCAGTCTCCATCCTAAAAGTACTTTTATGTAAAGAATAAGTTTTTAATGATTTTTATTATTGATTTTTTAAAATGAAGTTTGGACCGATAATGGGCCAAATTCGTGGTTTTCACCAAAAAAGTTTTACTGTATTTAATATAGTCAAGCAGTTAATTTATTCACCTATACCCTAATGTGTCAACTTAGCTCACTAAGATAGGCGGAGGCTTGCACCCCATTCTTCTCGATTGATAGGGTGTTTTAATCGTATAACGGCGTTTTATTTATAATTCATTTGCTTTTAAGTAAAACATTTTTTGCCTTTTTATTGGGCTATTATGTAAAAAATATCTAATACCATTTATATTATGACAATTATTACGTAATGTTCATTTTACACTCAATGTCGGATAAAAATATCGCTAGCACAGATAAGAGATCATGATGTAATGATTAGAAAGCAAACAAATAAACCAAAGGAAATAAGTACCAAGTGCATGTATTAATGTTTACTATTTATTTGTCAGAAAAAAACAGGTCCATATCATACATGTACATGTCTTGATGTACACTTTCAAATGTAAAGATTTTTTTATATGTTCATATGCCATTTCAAAATCCTGGGTACGGGGGATTTGTCAGGCCTTGTACGCTCTTGTCCTTTACTTATGATTATTATACAACTTTGTTTCATATGATATACATACATAACTGTCTTATAAAACTAAACTCAGTTTCTAAGATTTTATTTACGATCGTTAATGATTTTCATACACCAGTAATATGATATAGGTGGTATCATAAAGATGATTTCTCGTCCAAAAAGTGTGCCCTATCCTTCAAATTAGGTACTTTTAAAGCTCGAATTACACCAAATTGGGCCAGAATTCCCCCCGCATAAGTCATACTGATACTTATGTTCTCTCCCAAGTTCATACAAATTATCCTAATATCGCATGATTTTTAGATTTATGAAATACCTCCATTCATGGTATACACGTAGCAGGTGGAGCCTCCAACCCACTTTTTTTTTTTTAGAAATAGTCACTTACCTAATACAAAGCTGATTATTTGATACTTAATATTGATAATATGAAATTTAGTATCACTTGTATTGAAATTTAGAATCGCTTATTAATAACAGAGAACAACCGGATTTATTCATGTTCATTAATAGTCACTTATTACGATACACTGTCTTAGAAATATTGTAAAGAATGTAGATTGTTACGTTGAAGTTAATAATGAAATATTTGAATAACAAATTATTTTCTACACATCGTTGTGAACTCATTTGGGAAACCTTAACATACCTGCATAGTAATCATGGACCTTGCTCAGATGCTCTAAGCAGCTTCTGTAAATAGTCATTTATAATTTAACTACTTTATCTTTTTTTCAGATAGCTTTTGTCTTACAGATTATTTACTTATTTTGGGTAGATTTACAAATAAGTGCTTTTTAAATTGAATTTATTTGTGTTCATATGTGTTTTGACATGTTAATGAAAGTAAGTTTGGAAAGGTGCAAATAAAATAATTTTTGATGAAATTTCGAGTTGTTTTATACATACAGATATATTTAAATGTTTAATATGCATTTATTTTTATAGATTTCTACTTTCATATTTTGGAAAATGTGCCATAGCCAAATATTATATTTAATGTGAGACATTCTGTCATCCTCCAACTTCTGACATTGATTCAGTTGCAATACTTTTTGAAAAGTGGCCATATCTCAAAAGTTTGATAAAATATAGCACAAAGCTTTAAATGGGCTTTTATATATTCCCCTCAAAAAGGGTATGTTCCATAAACAAGGGCAGATATATTGGAAAATAAGATCAAAAGAAAGAGTCACAAAAAATCTGTTCAAGAACTTTGATAAAACGAGCACTCAATGATAAGTATCTGTTCTGGATAAAACTAAATATTCTTGACCTTGAGTCTAGCACTATGACTGTAAAGTTATTATGATAAAAGAACACATGCCCTCTGTATGTGAAAAGATCCAGACCCTACTGTACACTAAGTAAATTGAACATTCAAACACCGACGTACACATGTACATCTTTCAGGTCGATATTAGTGATGTGTTTATCAAGAGGTGTCGACCTTTTACAGTGTTGTTTTTATATAATTATGTAATAGTGAGTAAAACGCATCAGACCCGAAAGCATTGGAGGCCCTTATTTTGTAGACTTAATTCTCATGGCACCTACTAGTGGTGGTCAATTTTCATTGTAAAAATTATGGTGAGGGTTACAAGTCTAGTTCAAAGGTCAAAAGATCCAGGCCTGATGGTTAGGGTTACAAGTCTAGTTCAAAAGATCCACACATTTTGTAATTTATCTACAAAAAATAATATGATTTGTAAACATCGGCCTCGGAAACATTAAAATCCCGTACCCTGAGGTCTTAAGTATCAAAATTACAGCGAAGATACCATCTACAGTCCTTGCTATAATGTCTCAATATATCTATAATATTAAAAGACAATTGATACATGGGGCTCAAAAACATCGAGACACTGTCAAAGTATTGTGTTGGTACATCTTCTACATTAAAAGATACATATAGGCTCTCCTGCAATATACCTTAACGTAATAAGAGTTACAAATATCGGGATTGGAAACATTGAAGGTCTGTTCTGTGGAGACTGAAATTCTCAGTGTTACTAACTAAAAGTCTAGCACTATCAGTGTAAACTTATGATAAAAGAATATGTACCCCATGTAGTTTAAAAGAGTAAGACCCTACGGTACACCAAGTGAACTGAACATGTAAACACCAACTCTTTCGTGTCGACATTAGTTCTGTGTTTATCAAGCGGTGTCGACATTCTACACTATTTCAAAAAGTGTAAATTAAAAACACTGGAGGCCCTTACCGCGTGGGCTAAATTTCTCATACTACCTACCAGTAGTGGTACGCTACCATTGTAAGAATTATGGTCAGGGTTACATGTCTAGTTCAAAAGATCTAGACCTTTTGTAACCTATCTACATGGGATTTTAAAACATCAGAATAAGAATCATGGAACCCCCTACCATGAGGTCTGCAATAATCAGGGTTGTCTACTGGTTGTTAACATTACCACATTTAAACATAATGATACAATCTCTAGTGTAAAAAAAACCAGTCCTTTCTGTAATTTTTCAATTTATGAATAATACTAAAAGATAATTAAAACATCAGACACTGAAACATCGAAACCTCTCGACCCCGGAGTTGAAATTGTTAGGGTCACCCGCAAATGGTTTTACACGGTCCAAATATTGCGTTGATACATTTAAAAAAAAGAGAGATATAGGTCCTCCTGTAATACATCTATTTAACACAAATCTTACCAAAATCAATAGCATTGAAACGTACGACTTTTCAACGCTTTATACAACCATTCCCCATGAAAAATTAAAATCTAGGTTTTTTTGATATTATAGATTGTTGTTTCTTTTATAAAAACGGAAGTCGTAAAAATGCTTACCTGTTTTGGAAATCAAAAAAAACTATTTTGTTAAAAACCATTCTGATTGCACACACAAGTACTCTGAAGTTGACACTAAAAAGATGCTTGAGTTTCTGATAGGCAACCTCTAGTATGTAGTTTTTGGAAATCAAGTCTTCAAACAATCTCTTTGAATTCCCATGGGTACCAATGTGCTCCATTGTTACCAGACCTTTTTTGTATTCTTATGAAGCAGAATTCATTAAAAAACTTGTACGTGAAAAAATAAATCACTCGCCGTTGCCTTCAACTCAACATTCAGGTATATCTACGACGTATTATCAATTAACAATTGTTATTTCCATACTTACGTCGACTCAATATATCCCAGTGAACTTGAAATAAAAGATACCACAGAGTCTGCGTCATCTATTTTATATTTGGATATTTTACTAGAAATGGACATTGATGGTAACCTAACAACAAAACTATATGATAAACGCGTTGACTTCAATTTTTCTATAGTCAGCCTTCCTTACTAATGTAGCAATATACCTTCATTACCTGAATATGGTGTTTTTGTCTCACAAAGGGCATACGTATGAACAGTTTCTAAGGCGAGGCAAGCTACTGACAAACAAGTTGATAAAACAGGACAATCAACAGTCTCGTTTGAAGTCATCTTTTCGTATGTTCTATTGTCGATACAAAGACCTTGTGGACAAATAAAATCTTCCACTGGGTTGCATTTTTACTGACGTTTTTCATACAAATTGTTAGACCATAATTAACACCTAATTGTCTACGGACTTTTCCGTTTTTTCCAGATTACGACAAAGACCACATGGCGGGTGTGACAGGTCAGCAGAGAATGCTAACTCCTCCTAATCAACTGATGCTACCTTCAATGTAATGGCTCAAGGTTTGTATTTTGACCATCCCAAACAAACCAATTAATCAACGTTTCTTTTTTCCCTGTTGTGACATTTTCCCGATTTTGACATTTACATCGATTATGACATGCATATAAATATTTTGTATTGAACGATGCATCAGTTTATGAACGTTTAAATCCGCTGATATTCGAAGTAAGCCTTAACAGTGCTGCGTATCACTGTTAAGGTAACTGAAAGTACATGTATCCTATCTAGTTTAACAGGTTCAGACTCTACTGTACACCAAGGCAATTAAAAATGAAATAAACCGATGTGTATATATATATTTCGTGTCGACATTAGTGCTACGTTTATCAAGTGGCATCAATATTTTACAATGTTGTGTTTATATATGTTAAATTAAGGTAAAAGAGCATTTGAATCGAAAACATTAGAGGCTCTAATCTCGTGTGCTTGGGTTTTTATGGCCACTACCAATGGTGGACTGCTACCATTGTAAAAATTATAGTTAGGAACAAACAATAAAACAATCGGGTTTTGAAACATCAAAATACCTTACCTCGGAAAAGATATTGTTAGGTTCATCCGAAAATGGAATGACACTTTCAACATATTGTGTTGATACAACTTCTTTTTTAAAAAAATATAAGCTTTCCTGTAATACATCTGTTTAACATCAACACAATTATAAAGATCGGGCTTCGAAAACAATGTCCGTCCTCTTGGTACTGAATTTTCTTAGGGTTTGTAACCACAAGTCTAGCACTGTCACTGTTAAGTGAGCTGTAAGTACCTGTACCCTATGTAGTTTAACAGAATCAAACCATACTTTACACCAAGGGAATTAAAAAAATAAAATACACCGACATATATATCTTTCGACTCGACATTAGTGATGTGTTTATCAAGTGGTGTCGACTTTTAACATCGTTGATTTTATATATGTTTAAACAAATGTTAAAGAACATAGTACCCGGAAACAATGGAGGCTCTTACTCTGTTGGCTGTAGTTTTCATGGAACCTACTAGTGTTGGACGGCTACCATTGTTAACTTAAAACAGTTAAGTTTTGCATAAACACCAACGACTTGGGATACTTGCTTTCAGGAATCAGATCATGTATACGTGACATAATCGCATGCGAAGACAATATTTTTATTCGAATAAACACAGTTAACTCTATTTTTTGTAATAGTTTCTAAAGGGTCAATTTTGGAACTGATGTGTAATGTCCGGACACTGATTACACTGTAACAAGCTCTGTAGTTTAACAGAATAGCCATGTAAATACGTACACGATCACGGCGCCCATTCCGATATTACAAGATTCATTTTTACTGATACTCAAAGCAAATCTATTCTTATTGAAGTTTTGTATTTTGGTTATCACCTTTATCAGTTTTGTCCTTTGAATGAATATACTCCACACTATAATGTCATAAGTTTCGCATAAACACCAACGACTTGGGATACTTGTTTTCAGGAATCAGATCATGTATGCGTGACATAATCGCATGCGAAGACAATATTTGGGCAGTTTATGTTCTATTTTGAATACAGTATTAAGAATTATAAAAATGTCGACAGCCTAGTATAATTATTATTAGCCATTTTAAAGTATGAAAATTTACCGTCTTAGCGGCCTCTAAAGTATAAAAACTCCCAGTATTAGCGCCGGTTTTTGGCTGAGCGTTTATTGTTAAGAAACCAGTTGATAATTTTAATTAACTATTTTAATTTAAGGGTTTGCAAGTGATCAAGTTTCGAATTGTTATGTAATATACAGACAGTAGTAGATCTGTAACAAGCTCTTTGAATGAACAAATAAGTTATGTGGATCTGTACATATACTCAACGCCTGTTACGCAATCGCCAATTTCAAGGTTACTCATATACGTGAATCAAATGAAGTCCCATGGGAATTTTACATTTTTTTTCACACATTTATCAAACTCTGACTCTGACGATTCGGAATTTATTTTTATTTCCAGGAATTGGATGATATAGGCGTTAAATAAGCGCATGGATATTAAAATTTTAGGCAGATTACATTTCATCTGTAGTACAGTTAAAAGAATTATTAGAAATGTCAACAACCTATTACTATTATTATTTGGCATTTCAAAAGTAAGAAAATTTACCGTCTTAGCGGCGTCTATAGTATGAAATGTCCCAGTATTAGCGCCGATGTTTGGTCCAACGTTTATTGTTAAAAGCCAGTTGATGATTCAAATAGATTTATTTTTTTTGTAAGAGTTTCCAAGTGATCAGGTTTCGAATTGATAGGTATTGTACGCATACTAATATTACCGTAAACATCTCTATTAATTAACAGACATATTATGCGAATACGTACATATACAAGGCGGCTATTCCGACATCGGATATTTCCTGGCTACTCCGCTGCTAATTCTTGAATTTTTTCTCTTTAGACGCCGTTAGGACGGACAAGTTTCACGATGGCGAACAGACAACAAACAACATGACAATCGGCGATATAAACATGGATGTTGCATGTAGATTTCAGCAAATTGACACTTATTCTTGAAGAAAATTGTGTAAGCAATTTGGTGTGTCATGGCATCGTGACGTGCTTGTTGTGACTAAAAATCTAGTATTTGCCTTGTACATGTTTGAACATTCAGAATTTCATTAACATGGTCAATAGAGGGTTAGGATGTATACAGTCGTTCAGGGAACAAACAAATATTTAATGCCAGAAAAAACCATGACACTACAAATGAACCTATTTCAATGTTAATTCAGTATTAAGAATTATAGAAAAAGAATCGGCGACCTAATACAATTATTATCATGCATTTTAAAAGATAAACAATTATCGTCTTAACGGCGTCTAAAGTATGTAAGATACCCGTATAGGCTCCAGATCTTTGGTTTAACGTTTATTCGAATAAACACAGTTAACTCTATTTTTTGTAATTGTTTCTAAAGGGTCAATTTTGGAACTGATGTGTAATGTCCGGACACTGATTACACTGTAACAAGCTCTGTAGTTTAACAGAATAGCCATGTAAATACGTACACGATCACGGCGCCCATTCCGATATTACAAGATTCATTTTTACTGATACTCAAAGCAAATCTATTCTTATTGGAGTTTTGTATTTTGGTTATCACCTTTATCAGTTTTGTCCTTTGAATGAATATACTCCACACGATAATGTCATAAGTTTTGCATAAACACCAACGACTTAAATTGGGATACTTGTTTTCAGGAATCAGATCATGTATGCGTGACATAATCGCATGCGAAGACAATATTTGGGCAGTTTATGTTCTATTTTGAATACAGTATTAAGAATTATAAAAATGTCGACAGCCTAGTATAATTATTATTAGCCATTTTAAAGTATGAAAATTTACCGTCTTAGCGGCCTCTAAAGTATGAAAACTCCCAGTATTAGCGCCGGTTTTTGGCTGAGCGTTTATTGTTAAGAAACCAGTTGATAATTTTAATTAACTATTTTAATTTAAGGGTTTGCAAGTGATCAAGTTTCGAATTGTTATGTAATATACGGACAGTAGTAGATCTGTAACAAGCTCTTTGAATGAACAAATAAGTTGTTTGAATCTGTACATGTACTCAACGCCTGTTATGCAATCGCCAATTTCAAGGTTACTCGTATACTTGAATCAAATGAAGTCCCATGGGAAATTTACATTTTTTTCACACATTTATCAAACTTTGACTCTGATGATTCGGAATTTATTTTTATTTCTAGGAATTGGATGATATATGCGTTAAATAAGCGCATGGATATTAAAATTTTAGGCACATTACATTTCAACTGTAGTACAGTTAAAAGAATTATTAAAAATGTCAACAGCCTATTACTATTATTATTGGGCATTTTAAAGTATGAAAATTTACCGTCTTAGCGGCGTCTATAGTATGAAAAGTCCCAGTGTTAGCGCCGAGGTTTGGTCCAACGTTTATTGTTAAAAGCCAGTTGATGATTCAAATAGATTTATTTTTTTAGTAAGAGTTTCCAAGTGATCAGGTTTCGAATTGATAGGTATTGTACGCATACTAATATTACCGTAAACATCTCTATTAATTAACAGACATATTATGCGAATACGTACATACAGAAGGCGGCAATTCCAACATCGGATATTTCCTGGCTACTCCGCTGCTAATTCTTGAATTTTTTCTCTTTAGACGCCGTTAGGACGGACAAGTTACGCGATGGCGAACAGACAACAAACAACATGACAATCGGCGATATAAACATGGATGTTGCATGTAGATTTCAGCAAATTGACACTTATTCTTGAAGAAAATTGTGTAAGCAATTTGGTGTGTCATGGCATCGTGACGTGTTTGTTGTGACTAAAAATCTAGTATTTGCCTTGTACATGTTTGAACATTCAGAATTTCATTAACATGGTCAATAGAGGGTTAGGATGTATACAGTCGTTCAGGGAACAAACAAATATTTAATGCAAAAAAAAAAACCATGACACTACAAATGAACCTATTTCAATGTTAATTCAGTATTAAGAATTGTAGAAAATGAATCGGCGACCTAATACAATTATTATCATGCATTTTAAAAGATGAACAATTATCGTCTTAACGGCGTCTAAAGTATGTAAGATACCCGTATAGGCTCCAGATCTTTGGTTTAACGTTTATTCGAATAAACACAGTTAACTCTATTTTTTGTAATTGTTTCTAAAGGGTCAATTTTGGAACTGATGTGTAATGTCCGGACACTGATTACACTGTAACAAGCTCTGTAGTTTAACAGAATAGCCATGTAAATACGTACACGATCACGGCGCCCATTCCGATATTACAAGATTCATTTTTACTGATACTCAAAGCAAATCTATTCTTATTGGAGTTTTGTATTTTGGTTATCACCTTTATCAGTTTTGTCCTTTGAATGAATATACTCCACACGATAATGTCATAAGTTTTGCATAAACACCAACGACTTAAATTGGGATACTTGTTTTCAGGAATCAGATCATGTATGCGTGACATAATCGCATGCGAAGACAATATTTGGGCAGTTTATGTTCTATTTTGAATACAGTATTAAGAATTATAAAAATGTCGACAGCCTAGTATAATTATTATTGGCCATTTTAAAGTATGAAAATTTACCGTCTTAGCGGCCTCTAAAGTATGAAAACTCCCAGTATTAGCGCCGGTTTTTGGCTGAGCGTTTATTGTTAAGAAACCAGTTGATAATTTTAATTAACTATTTTAATTTAAGGGTTTGCAAGTGATCAAGTTTCGAATTGTTATGTAATATACGGACAGTAGTAGATCTGTAACAAGCTCTTTGAATGAACAAATAAGTTGTGTGAATCTGTACATGTACTCAACGCCTGTTACGCAATCGCCAATTTCAAGGTTACTCGTATGCATGAATCAAATGAAGTCCCATGGGAAATTTACATTTTTTTCACACATTTATCAAACTTTGACTCTGATGATTCGGAATTTATTTTTATTTCTAGGAATTGGATGATATATGCGTTAAATAAGCGCATGGATATTAAAATTTTAGGCAGATTACATTTCAACTGTAGTACAGTTAAAAGAATTATTTAAAATGTCAACAGCCTATTAC
Source organism: Magallana angulata (assembly GCF_025612915.1). Classification (NCBI taxonomy): domain Eukaryota; kingdom Metazoa; phylum Mollusca; class Bivalvia; order Ostreida; family Ostreidae; genus Magallana; species Magallana angulata. The sequence goes on from NC_069114.1 coordinate 3,234,869, forward strand.
TATTATTATTGGGCATTTTAAAGTATGAAAATTTACCGTCTTAGCGGCGTCTATAGTATGAAAAGTCCCAGTATTAGCGCCGAGGTTTGGTCCAACGTTTATTGTTAAAAGCCAGTTGATGATTCAAATAGATTTATTTTTTTTTGGTAAGAGTTTCCAAGTGATCAAGTTTCGAATTGATAGGTAATGTACGCATACTAATATTACCGTAAACATCTCTATTATTAAACATACATATTATGCGAATACGTACATATACAAGGCGGCTAATCCGACATCGGATATTTCCTGGCTACTCCGCTGCTAATTCTTGAATTTTTTCTCTTTAGACGCCGTTAGGACGGACAAGTTTCACGATGGCGAACAGACAACAAACAACATGACAATCGGCGATATAAACATGGATGTTGCATGTAGATATTCTTGAAGAAAATTGTGTAAGCAATTTGGTGTGTCATGGCATCGTGATGTGTTTGTTGTGACTAAAAATCTAGTATTTGCCTTGTACATGTTTGAACATTCAGAATTTCATTAACATGGTCAATAGAGGGTTAGGATGTATACAGTCGTTCAGGGAACAAACAAATATTTAATGCAAAAAAAAACCATGACACTACAAATGAACCTATTTCAATGTTAATTCAGTATTAAGAATTGTAGAAAATGAATCGGCGACCTAATACAATTATTATCATGCATTTTAAAAGATGAACAATTATCGTCTTAACGGCGTCTAAAGTATGTAAGATACCCGTATAGGCTCCAGATCTTTGGTTTAACGTTTATTCGAATAAACACAGTTAACTCTATTTTTTGTAATTGTTTCTAAAGGGTCAATTTTGGAACTGATGTGTAATGTCCGGACACTGATTACACTGTAACAAGCTCTGTAGTTTAACAGAATAGCCATGTAAATACGTACACGATCACGGCGCCCATTCCGATATTACAAGATTCATTTTTACTGATACTCAAAGCAAATCTATTCTTATTGGAGTTTTGTATTTTGGTTATCACCTTTATCAGTTTTGTCCTTTGAATGAATATACTCCACACTATAATGTCATAAGTTTTGCATAAACACCAACGACTTGGGATATTTGTTTCCAGGAATCAGATCATGTATGCGTGACATAATCGCATGCGAAGACAATATTTGGGCAGTTAATGTTCTATTTTGAATACAGTATTAAGAATTATAAAAATGTCGACAGCCTAGTATAATTATTATTGGCCATTTTAAAGTATGAAAATTTACCGTCTTAGCGGCCTCTAAAGTATGAAAACTCCCAGTATTAGCGCCGGTTTTTGGCTGAGTTACTGTAAAGAAACCAGTTGATACTTTTAATTAACTATTTTAATTTAAGGGTTTCTAAGTGATCAAGTTTCGAATTGATATGTAATATACGGACAGTAGTAGATCTGTAACAAGCTCTTTAAATGAGCAAATAAGTTATGTGAATCTGTACATGTACTCAACGCCTGTTACGCAATCGCCAATTTCAAGGGTACTCATATACGTGAATCAAATGAAGTCCCATGGGAATTTTACATTTTTTTGACACATTTATCAAACTCTGACTCTGACGATTCGGAATTTATTTTTATTTCCAGGAATCGGATGATATATGCGTTACATAATCGCATGGATATTAAAATTTTAGGCAGATTACATTTCATCTCTGGTACAGTTAAAAGAATTATTAAAAATGTCAACAGCCTATTACTATTATTATTGGGAATTTCAAAAGTAAGAAAATTTACCGTCTTAGCGGCGTCTATAGTATGAAAAGTCCCAGTATTAGCGCCGATGTTCGGTCCAACGTTTATTGTTAAAAGCCAGTTGATGATTCAAATAGATTAACTTTTTTAATGTAAGAGTTTCCAAATGATCAAGTTTCGAATTGATAGGTAATGTACGCATACTAATATTACCGTAAACATCTCTATTATGAAACAGACATATTATGCGAATACGTACATATACATGGCGGCTAATCCGACATCGGATATTTCCTGGCTACTCCGCTGCTAATTCTTGAATTTTTTCTCTTTAGACGCCGTAAGGACGAACAAGTTTCACGATGGCGAACAGACAACAAACAACATGACAATCGGCGATATAAACATGGATGTTGCATGTAGATTTCAGCAAATTGACACTTATTCTTGAAGAAAATTGTGTAAGCAATTTGGTGTGTCATGGCATCGTGACGTGTTTGTTGTGAATTAAAATCTAGTATTTGCCTGGTACATGTTTGAACGTTCAGAATTTCATAAACATGGTCAATAGAGGGTTAGGATGTATACGATCGTTCAGGGAACAAACAAATATTTAATGCAAAAAAAAACCATGACACTACAAATGAACCTATTTCAATGTTAATTCAGTATTAAGAATTGTAGAAAATGAATCGGCGACCTAATACAATTATTATCATGCATTTTAAAAGATGAACAATTATCGTCTTAACGGCGTCTAAAGTATGTAAGATACCCGTATAGGCTCCAGATCTTTGGTTTAACGTTTATTCGAATAAACACAGTTAACTTTATTTTTTGTAATAGTTTCTAAAGGGTCAATTTTGGAACTGATGTGTAATGTCCGGACACTGATTACACTGTAACAAGCTCTGTAGTTTAACAGAATAGCCATGTAAATACGTACACGATCACGGCGCCCATTCCGATATTACAAGATTCATTTTTACTGATACTCAAAGCAAATCTTTTCTTATTGGAGTTTTGTATTTTGGTTATCACCTTTATCAGTTTTGTCCTTTGAATGAATATACTCCACACGATAATGTCATAAGTTTTGCATAAACACCAACGACTTGGGATACTTGTTTTCAGGAATCAGATCATGTATGCGTGACATAATGACATGCGAAGACAATATTTGGGCAGTTTATGTTCTATTTTGAATACAGTATTAAGAATTATAAAAATGTCGACAGCCTAGTATAATTATTATTGGCCATTTTAAAGTATGAAAATTTACCGTCTTAGCGGCGTCTATAGTATGAAAACTCCCAGTATTAGCGCCGGTTTTTGGCTGAGTTACTGTAAAGAAACCAGTTGATACTTTTAATTAACTATTTTAATTTAAGGGTTTCTAAGTGATCAAGTTTCGAATTGATATGTAATATACGGACAGTAGTAGATCTGTAACAAGCTCTTTAAATGAGCAAATAAGTTATGTGAATCTGTACATGTACTCAACGCCTGTTACGCAATCGCCAATTTCAAGGTAACTCATATACTTGAATCAAATGAAGTCCAATGGGAAATTTACATTTTTTTACACATTTATCAAACTCTGACTCTGACGATTCGGAATTTATTTTTATTTCCAGGAATTGGATGATATATGCGTTAAATAAGCGCATGGATATTAAAATTTTAGGCAGATTACATTTCATCTCTGGTACAGTTAAAAGAATTATTAAAAATGTCAACAGCCTATTACTATTATTATTGGGCATTTTAAAAGTAAGAAAATTTACCGTCTTAGCGGCGTCTACAGTATGAAAAGTCCCAGTATTAGCGCCGATGTTCGGTCCAACGTTTATTGTTAAAAGCCAGTTGATGATTCAAATAGATTAACTTTTTTAATGTAAGAGTTTCCAAATGATCAAGTTTCGAATTGATAGGTAATGTACGCATACTAATATTACCGTAAACATCTCTATTATGAAACAGACATATTATGCGAATACGTACATATACATGGCGGCTAATCCGACATCGGATATTTCCTGGCTACTCCGCTGCTAATTCTTGAATTTTTTCTCTTTAGACGCCGTAAGGACGAACAAGTTTCACGATGGCGAACAGACAACAAACAACATGACAATCGGCGATATAAACATGGATGTTGCATGTAGATTTCAGCAAATTGACACTTATTCTTGAAGAAAATTGTGTAAGCAATTTGGTGTGTCATGGCATCGTGACGTGTTTGTTGTGACTTAAAATCTAGTATTTGCCTTGTACATGTTTGAACATTCAGAATTTCATAAACATGGTCAATAGAGGGTTAGGATGTATACGATCGTTCAGGGAACAAACAAATATTTAATGCAAAAAAAAACCATGACACTACAAATGAACCTATTTCAATGTTAATTCAGTATTAAGAATTGTAGAAAATGAATCGGCGACCTAATACAATTATTATCATGCATTTTAAAAGATGAACAATTATCGTCTTAACGGCGTCTAAAGTATGTAAGATACCCGTATAGGCTCCAGATCTTTGGTTTAACGTTTATTCGAATAAACACAGTTAACTTTATTTTTTGTAATAGTTTCTAAAGGGTCAATTTTGGAACTGATGTGTAATGTCCGGTGTCGTATAATTTAAGGTCCGCCCTGTAAAATGGTCCGGCCAGACCTTTAATGTTAACATTTAGGGTCCGGCTTTCCCCTATAAGAAAAGATCCTACCCGTAGTCACTTATTAAAAGTTCTCTTCAAGTAATTATTCTTTTTGCTCCTGTACATGTATCTTAAAGATGTCTTTGTTTATGTAATCCAATCGGACATTTGCGTATCGTACATGTATGACCGTATTACTGATTAAATTACTTTTGGAATATTAAATATTGATAGCGGGTTAGATTTAGACCAATTGTATTAGAATCTGAAAAAAGAAAACCAGGAGTATTTTCACAATAATTTGCACACACTATTTAGTCCCTTTGTTTTTAAATCTCTTCCGGTGTAAATGTATTAACAGAGGGTTTCACGACAGGTGAACACGGGTAAAAGAAGCCCTGCAGGCATTCACACCTGTGCTAATCAGAATACACCCCTGAACTGTGAAAGAAAAAATGTCTCCGCTGTAGTGTTCCACACAACTTAGATTGTCTTTTTAGCTCGTTCTTTGTTTAATTTTCAGAAGGTCAGGAACGTATGATTTTATACTAATAATTTATACTTCTCTAGGTAGATTTAACATTTATTTAGGAGTAGGATCTAATATTAAGGCTCAAGAAAAGGTTCACACGTTGAGAAAATATGTTAACAACTGTCGTTAAACAATGAATTAAGTACAAGTAGTTATTACATATTGAACAGGTTTTGATGTTCATCTAAATTACATTTTTATTTAGGGAGTAGGATACAATATCATTGTACAGAAAAGGACCACCCCATTGAAATGCTGTGTGTAAATATAATTCACAGTATTTTTACCCGATGACCTTTTATTTTAGAGGTAGGACCCAATATTATAGTTCAAGAAAAGGTCCGCTTCGTTGAAAGAACTGGTCATACATGGATGTAGTTTAATATTCATTTGATTCTTCTTGTGATATTTTTCACTTGATCTTCTTAATGTTGGAGTGGACATGAAATTGACTTCAGGGAAGCTTTTTTTTTATTTATTCAGAGTAGTTACACATTAATTGTAAGTATTTAAATAATTGATTTTCATCGTAAGATATTTCAATTAAAGGAATGAGACTCGGTACATGTAAATATATATGCATTGTGTCCCTAAAAAGATCGTAAAATTAATGTCATAGTAAGAGAAGTTACCGTAGTAAACCATATTATAATTAAGTTTAATCCGACGACTTTTTAAAAAATGTGACAAAGGCCTGAAATCCATTGCAAACGATTGTCCGTCTCATTTAAATAATCTTAAAATATTGAGCTATGTTTTGGCTATTTGTCTGACGGTATTGATTTTCATCTAATGGCCTTTTTAGTCTTTAAATTGGGGGAGGGGCCAAGAAATGCATTTCATAATGTTTATATGATACTTGTGAAAAAAAAAAATTAATGCTATATGTGGGTGTAGCAGGCAGGAATCTAAAATAAAAGAAGATAGGGGAATAAGAAGTTCTAAAAATGACACTATTTGGAGGTTTTGACACGCATACACCAGTTTAAATCAACCTATTCCAAATATTTAACATATTTAAAGGTACATTGTTTTCAATAATTTAGAAAGAAATAATGAGATGTGTTCATATTTTAATTTTATAGTATCTTATCTATCCTCAAATAGGCAATTTACACGCCTTATTCACCCATCTTCTTTTACCGGGGTGTCAACATTTGCCTTTTTCACACAAATATTTTCTTTTTAAGAAATTTTTAAACTGAATCACCTTAAATTCTTTTTTTAAGATACAAAATGCTAAGACAGCCGAAGAAACGTTGCTCTTTGCTAATATTACATGTGTTTAATTTCTTATGAACAAATCAATTCCTTTGAATACTCCCCTTCTTTGATATTAACAAAGGCAAAAGTCTGATCCAAAAATATAATTCTAGAAAAAAGGATCAAAGAATTGAACAGTTTATTATAATTAGCATAACTTAAACAAGTGCCATAGTGCAAATAAAAAATAGCAATAATACATACCGCTTGCAGAGTTCTTGAAATCTTTTTTCCGCTGTCAGTCATTTGGACTGACAACCATCAGAAGTTTGTCAGTCCAGACTGATTTCTATCAGTCCAAACATTTTCAATAGAAAGATGAAAAACTACAAGTATATTTGCCTTATAATTTCTCTCATTTTTACCTTAATTATTCTGATTTCTCCTAATTTTCACATTCTGGCTCCTGACAACATTCTTATTTATCACGTCATCAATTATTTTTATTTCCTTCCCTCTCTCATTATCAACTTTCTTCTTGTTCTCTTTCTCGTTCTCTTTCTGCACATCACATATGTAACTAAGGCTCGGTTGTCAGATAGCGGAGTTCTTATTTCCCGAAAAAATGTATAAATGATTACATTGGGATTTTTGTGTGTATTTCTGTGTATTGCAATAAAAACATTCACTGAAAACCCTGTTTCGGTGTATGCAATGTACATTGAAAAAACGTAACGAGACAACACTCGCCATCTTGGATTTATAGGGGGCCCTCAGTTCACGCTATGTTTAAAACAAGTTTTCCAATTTCTCCCATGATTTCTGACGACATCTAGGTTGGAAAATGATTGAAAGACTTATTCCTTTTGTCTGACTACATCTGTTAGCTGCATTAAAAACACACCGTATCAATATTTACGAAATACTCGCCAAACTTATCGAAAGCAACGGAAGTAATATTTACTGAGGTGTTCCGAAAATGTATAATAAGTCTAGAGAGAGCGAAAAAACCGCGAAAAACTGCTCTAGATTTATCGTATGCGTTCGGATCTCCTCAGTGAGTATGAAAATTAGTTATATTTTCGCAAGTTACTCTGTCCATATCTACCGGTCATTTGGACTGACAGGCAACCTCAAGTAATCGGTCCTTGGTTATTTTTATCGGTCTTGCCGACAGGACCGAAAGATTTCAAGAACTCTGCGCTTGCAGGTATCGGTATTTAACTTAATTGTAAAAAATATTTGATTTTGTAACGTGTCACGTTTTTAAGCGTGTATCATATTGGAAAGATGTGCAAAAAGAGGACGTATAAAATGTCCATTGTTTACATGATTATTTCAAACAGTCAACCACCGGAAGTTGTGAACCCTTCAGGGTGGTGTGTGTGTTTGTAAGCACCTGAATACCACTACACGAGTATGAATACACACGTTTTATCCCACTACATTTTTTCTTCCCACTACATGCACCCGTGTAGTGGGAAGTAAAATCGTTCGGAAACGTTATTTCTCATCGTACTTGATTCAAAAAATATAAAATCGTACTATGTTTGGGTTTCCGGTGTGTATGTGAATTTTTTGACACGCATCGTGGAGTCCATAAGAGTACTTTACACACTTTCCTCCATTGGATGTAAATAGCGCATGCGCAATCGGAACTTCCTACTCGAAGATGGAAATAATTGTTTACAGTAAGTATCATTTTTTCTTCGATATCTAGGGAATTATATCATTCTATTCTAATAGATAAATCTGGTAAACGACTATAACAAGGTCAGGCATTGTCTTTCCTGTTAAGTTTTTCACTGATAAGAGAACACGAGATCTAATTTTGACATCATGCGAATACCATATTCATAATCAAAGAAGGGATCGTAACTTATTTAGAATTAAAATGTGTCTATTTTATTTCAAGATTTATTTAATTATGGAACAGATTATTACTTATATTTTAAGGGATATATCAGTACCTTCTTAGTGGCCGAAATTCGGCCCTATTCCTAATCAGAAATAGGTGATATTTCCTCAATTTAGCGGTATTTTTTCCCAACTGGTTAACACTGAGTCTATATTTAATTCTTTTAAATAAATAATATGTATTAAAAGCAAAATATGTGATCTTTTAACCTCAATCAGCATAGCTTTTATCATAATACCTGTTTAAAAACATTCTGTAAACATTGCCAACTTTTAATCCTAATTTCCTCTATCTTTCTAAAAATCATAATGCTGTGTTCTGTGGAATCGTTATGCTGTTTCCACATACATGTACTTGATTGATATACCTTTTCAATTGTACAATTTCATTAAAAATACGGATGAATTACGTTACATAATTATATTAATAGAAACATATTAGGAAAAGTTACTTTAAAAAAGTGATTTAGTAGGAAATACTGATTTTTATCATTGAAATGAAAAGTATGAGTTTTCTCATGGGGTTAAATTTCAAAATGAATGATATTTACTTAAGCTAATGGTGATTATTTCTTAGTATTAGTACGATCTGAGATAAATTTGGGTACAGATAATGATCAAAAAAGATTTAGAGGGTTTCCTAAGTGATTAAGTGTACAGATTGATTTTAGAGCGTTAAAATGAAAAGTACAGGTTTCCTCATTGGGGTCTAAGTTCAATAGGAAAGGATTTTTACTTAAACAAATGATGATTAATTCATAGTATTAGTGTAATTTAGGATAAATTAGGGTACCAATATTGATTGAAAAAGATTTAGGGGGTGTCCTAAGTGATCAAGTATACTGATTTTATAACGTTAAAATGAAATGTATGGGTTCCCTCATGAGAGTCTAAATTTAACAGAAAAGGATTTAACCTACACTAATGGTGATTTTTTCTTAGTATTAGTGTAATTTAGGATAAATTAGGGTACAAATATTGATTGAAAAAGATTTAAGGGGTTTCCTAAGTGATTTAGTATACTGATTTAAGAGCGTTAAAATGAAAAATATAAGTTTCCTCATGGGGGTCTAAGTTCAATAAGAAAGGATTTTTACTTAAACTAATGATAATTATTTCTTAACATTAGTGTAGTTTAGGATAAATTTGGGTACAACTATTAATTGAAAAATATTTAGATGGTTTCCTAAGTGAATAACAATACTGAATTCATAACGTTTAAATTAAAATTATGGGTTTCTTCATGGGAGTCTAAGTTCAATAGGAAAGGATTTTTACTTAAACTAATGGCGATTATTTCTTAGTATTAGTGTAATTTAAGATAAATTAGGATACAAATATTGATTTAAAAAATTTAGGGGGGGTTTCCTAAATAAATACTCTACTGATTTTAGAACGTTAAAATGAAAATTAAGGGTTTCCTTATGGAAGTCTAAGTTCAATAGGAAAGGATTTTTACTTAAACTAATGATGATTAATTCATAGTATTAGTGTAATTTAGGATAAATTAGGGTACAAATATTGATTGAAAAAGATTTAGGGGGTGTCCTAAGTGATCAAGTATACTGATTTTATAACGCTAAAATGAAATGTATGGGTTTCCTCATGGGAGTCTAAATTTAACAGAAAAGGATTTAACCTACACTAATGGTGATTTTTTCTTAGTATTTGTGTAATTTAGGATAAATTAGAGTACAAATATTGATTGAAAAAGATTTAAGGGGTTTCCTAAGTGATTTAGTATACTGATTTAAGAGCGTTAAAATGAAAAATATAAGTTTCCTCATGGGGGTCTAAGTTCAATAGGAAAGGATTTTTACTTAAACTAATGATGATTATTTCTTAACATTAGTGTAGTTTAGGATAAATTTGGGTACAACTATTAATTGAAAAAGATTTAGATGGTTTCCTAAGTGAATAACAATACTGAATTCATAACGTTTAAATTAAAATTATGGGTTTCTTCATGGGAGTCTAAGTTCAATAGGAAAGGATTTTTACTTAAACTAATGGCGATTATTTCTTAGTATTAGTGTAATTTAAGATAAATTAGGATACAAATATTGATTTAAAAAATTTAGGGGGGGTTTCCTAAATAAATACTCTACTGATTTTAGAACGTTAAAATGAAAATTAAGGGTTTCCTTATGGAAGTCTAAGTTCAATAGGAAAGGATTTTTACTTAAACTAATGATGATTAATTCATAGTATTAGTGTAATTTAGGATAAATTAGGGTACAAATATTGATTGGAAAAGATTTAGGGGGTGTCCTAAGTGATCAAGTATACTGATTTTATAACGCTAAAATGAAATGTATGGGTTTCCTCATGGGAGTCTAAATTTAACAGAAAAGGATTTAACCTACACTAATGGTGATTATTTCTTAGTATTTGTGTAATTTAGGATAAATTAGAGTACAAATATTGATTGAAAAAGATTTAAGGGGTTTCCTAAGTGATTTAGTATACTGATTTAAGAGCGTTAAAATGAAAAATATAAGTTTCCTCATGGGGGTCTAAGTTCAATAGGAAAGGATTTTTACTTAAACTAATGATGATTATTTCTTAACATTAGTGTAGTTTAGGAAAAATTAGGGTACAACTATTGATTGAAAAAGATTTAGATGGTTTCCTAAGTGAATAACAATACTGAATTCATAACGTTTAAATTAAAATTATGGGTTTCTTCATGGGAGTCTAAGTTCAATGGGAAAGGATTTTTACTTAAACTAATGGCGATTATTTCTTAGTATTAGTGTAATTTAAGATAAATTAGGATACAAATATTGATTTAAAAAATTTAGGGGGGGTTTCCTAAATAAATAGTATACTGATTTTAGAACGTTAAAATGAAAATTAAGGGTTTCCTTATGGAAGTCTAAGTTCAGTAGGAAAGGATTTTTACTTAAACTAATGATGATTATTTCTTAACATTAGTGTAGTTTAGGATAAATTAGGGTACAACTATTGATTGAAAAAGATTTAGATGGTTTCCTAAGTGAATAACAATACTGAATTCATTACGTTTAAATTAAGATTAATATGGGTTTCTTCATGGGAGTATAAGTTCAATAAAAAAGGATTTTTACTTAAACTAATGGTGATTATTTCTTAGTATTAGTGTAATTTAAGATAAACTAAGATACGAATATCGATTTAAAAAATTTAGGGGGGGGGGGGTTCCTAAATAAATAGTATACTGATTTTAGAACGTTAAAATGAAAATTAAGGGTTTCCTTATGGAAGTCTAAGTTCAATAGGAAGGATTTTTACTTAAACTAATGATGATTAATTCATAGTATTAGTGTAATTTAGGATAAATTAGGGCACAAACATTGATTGAAAAAGATTTAGGGGGTGTCCTAAGTGATCAAGTATACTGATTTTATAACGCTAAAATGAAAATTATGAGTTTCCTCATGGGAGTCTAAATTTAACAGAAAAGGATTTAACCTACACTAATGGTGATTATTTCTTAGTATTAGTGTAATTTAGGATAAATTAGGGTACAAATATTGATTGAAAAAGATTTAAGGGGTTTCCTAAGTGATTTAGTATACTGATTTAAGAGCGTTAAAATGAAAAGTATGAGTTTCCTCATGGGGGTTTAAGTTCAATAGGATAGGATTTTTACTTAAACTAATGATGAATATTTCCTAGTTTTAGTGTAGTTTAGGATAAATTAGGGTACAAATATTGATTGAAAAAGATTTAGGGGGTGTCCTAAGTGATCAAGTATACTGATTTTATAACGTTAAAATGAAAATTATTGGTTTCCTCATGGGAGTCTAAATTTAACAGAAAAGGATTTAACTTACACTAATGGTGATTATTTCTTAGTATTTGTGTAATTTAGGATAAATTAGAGTACAAATATTGACTAAAAAAAAATTTAAGGGGTTTCCTATGTGATTTAGTATACTAATTTAAGAGTGTTAAAATGAAAAATATAAGTTTCCTCATGGGTGTCTAAGTTCAATAGGAGAGGATTTTTACTTAAACTATTGATGATTAGTTCTTAACATTAGTGTAGTTTAGGATAAATTAGGGTACAAATATTGATTGAAAGAGATTTAGACGGTTTCCTAAGTGAATAAGTATACTGAATTCATAACGTTTAAATTAAAATTATGGGTTTCTTCATGGGAGTCTAAGTTCAATAAAATAGGATTTTTACTTCAACTAATGGTGATTATTTCTTAGTATTAGTCTAATTTAAGATAAATTAGGATACAAATATTGATTTAAAAAATTTAGGGGGGGGGGGTTCCTAAATAAATACTATACTGATTTTAGAACGTTAAAATGAAAATTAAGGGTTTCCTTATGGAAGTCTAAGTTCAATAGGAAAGGATTTTTACTTAAACTAATGATGATTAATTCACAGTATTAGTGTAATTTAAGATAAATTAGGGCACAAATATTGATTGAAAAAGATTTAGGGGGGGTCCTAAGTGATCAAGTATACTGATTTTATAACGTTAAAATGAAAATTATGGGTTTCCTCATGGGAGTCTAAATATAACAGAGAAGGATTTAACTTACACTAATGGTGATTATTTCTTAGTTTAAGTGTAATTTAGGATAAATTAGGGTACAAATATTGATTGAAAAAGATTTAAGGGGTTTCCTAAGTGATTTAGTATACTGATTTAAGAGCGTTAAAATGAAAAGTATGAGTTTCCTCATGGGGGTCTAAGTTCAATAGGATAGGATTTTTACTTAAACTAATGATGATTATTTCTTAACATTAGTGTAGTTTAGGATAAATTAGGATACACATTTTGATTGAAGAAGATTTAAGGGGTTTCCTAAGTGAATAACTATACTGAATTCATAACGTTTAAATTAAAATTATGGTTTCCTCATGGGAGTCTAAGTTTAATAGGAAAGGATTTTTACTTATACTAATGATGAATATTTCTTACCATTAAGTGTAATTTAGGATAAATTAGAGTACAAATATTGATTGAGAAAGATTTTAGGGGTTTTCTAAGTGAATAAGCTGTATACTGATTTTAGAACGTTAAAATGAAAATTATGGGTTTCCTCAAGGGAGTCCAAGTTCAATAGTTAAGAATTTTTACTTAAACAAATGATGAATATTTCTTAGCATTAGTGTAATTTAGAATAAATTAGGGTACAAAAATTGACTGAAAAAAAATTTAAGGGGTTTCCTTTAAGTAAAAACATACTGATTTTAGAACGTTAAAATAAAAAGTATGGTTTTCCTCATGGGGGTCTAAGTTCAATAGGAAAGAACTTTTACTTAAACTAATGGTGATTATTTCTAAGTGTTAATGTAGTTTAGGATAAATTAGGGTACAAATATTGATTGAAAAAGAATTAAGGGTTTCCTTAGTGATTAAGTATACTGATTTTATAACATTAAAATGAAAAGTATGAGTTTCCTCATGGGAGTCCAAGTTCAACAGGAATGGATTTTGACTTAAACCAATGGTTATTTTTTCTTAGTGTTTATGTAATAAAGTATAAATTAGGGAATAAATATTGACTGAAAAATATTTAGGGGGTTTCCGAAGTGAATAAGTATACTGATTTTAGAACGTTGAATGAAAATTATGGGTTTCCTCATGGGAGTCTAAATTTAACAGGAAAGGATTTTACCTAAACTAGTGGTGATAATTCTTTAGTATTAGTGTAATTAAAGATAAATTAGGGTACAAATATTGATTGAAAAAGATTTAAGGGGTTTCCTATGTGATTAAGTATACTGAGTTTAGAACGTTAAAATGAAAAGTGTGGGTTTCTTCATGGGGGTCTAAGTTCAACAGGAAAGGATTTTTACTTACACTAATGGTTATTTTTTCTTAGTATTTGTGTAATTTAGGATTAATTAGGGTACAAATATTGATTGAAAATGATTTAAGGGGTTTCCTAAGTGATTTAGTTTACTGATTTTATAATGTTAAAATGAAAAGAATGATTTTCCTCATGGGTGTGTAAGTTCAATAGGAAAGGATTTTTACTTAAACTAATGGTAATTATTACATAGTATTTGTGTAAGTTAGGATAAATAAGGGTACAAATATTGATTTAAATAAATTTAGGGAGTTTCCTTAGTGATCAAGTATACTGAATTTGTAGCGTTAAAATTAAAAGTATAAATTTAGTCATGGGGTTCTAAGTTCAACATGAAAGGATTTTTACTTAAACTAATGGTGAATATTTCTTAGTGTTAATGTAATTTAAGACAAATCAGGGTAGAAGTAAAGATCCAAGAATATTTATGAGGTTTTTGGAGTGAATAAGTAAACTGAATTTTTAACGTTGAAATGAAAAGCATGGGTGTCCTCATGGAGGTCTATTTAGTTCAATAGGAAAGGATTTTTATTTAAACTATAATGGTGATATAGGTTTTTTTTTTTTAATAATCAATTACATGTACATGATGTATACTGATTTTTTCAAGTTAAAAGCAAAAGATATTGGTTTCCTCATGGGGGTCCAATACTTTACAAAAGGATTATTTTATATACTCACGGTGATTATTTCGTTGCATTAATGAACTCAACATGTAACCAATATTATTCTTCTTTTTTACATTTTCTTTTAGAGACTCAAAACCAAAAATTTTGATTGCAAATAGTGACTGATGTGCCTTATGATGTAGATGTTGGATATTGTGCTTTTCCAGGTAATGAACAATTTTTTTCTTACTGTAAACAAACACATGCTTAAGGGAAAAAAAGAAAGAGGGATATAGAAGAGAAAGAAGCTTTATTTGTACTTTAGTGTCTATGAGTAATACTTTTACATTTGATCTGAGTGAGCTGAATTAAATTCTTTATATAATTACATATTACTGTATACAATATATATGATTATTAAGAAATTAAGAATGAACAATTACAGTGGAGCCTCAGTTATCCGGATGCTTTTGTTCCCAAGTCCAATCGTCCGGATAGGTGAAGCGTCCGGATATCTTGAATGTGTCTATTGTTGTCATGAATGATAATGTATTTGTATACAATGGCTCCCAGTGTTGATACTAGGTTTATTTGCTTTTCATTCCATATAGCAACACATGCTAGAGTTGTCTGTTGATATGAACGCTTTTAGAAGAACTTTGCTTTATTTTATTATTTTGTCATGAAATATTAACCGGACAACAATGACAATCGAATCTAGCTAAATTCTTTGTGTCCAAGTGTGATATGTTTGTGATACACTGTTGTTCGCAATTTTCCAATTTTTGTGATTTTGGAAGTCAGTGTGTTTATACTACTTATGAGGGTCTAGCTCGTAAAAAAGGTGTGAAACTTAATTGACAGGGGTAATCTTTTGTACTGAGAAGGGTATCATCAAATTTTACCGTCCGGTTAAATGAAGCAAGATTAGTAGTAAATCAGTATTTTGTGGTAAAAACAGACCGTCCGGATCCGGAAAGCGGAATTCCGGATAAATGAGACAAAATAACGTATAAAAAAATCTGTTCCCAAATAAAATCGTCCGTAAACTGAAGCGTCCGGTTATCTGGCGTCCGGATATCTGAGGCCCCACTGTAATTGTGAATGATACTATGCATATCTGAAATTTTTCTACATTTTCTTTTAAGAGAAATGGCCCAAAATGGAAAGCATCTGCAGACAATGACTGATATGTTTTTTGATGCAGATGTTTAAAATGATGCTTTTGAAGGTATCAGTATAATTTTTGTTACTTATTGTAATTAATAACAACTAACTATTACAAATAATAACAGAAAAAGAGAAATGCTATGTGTGTGTGTGCATGTGACAGAGAGTGAGAGAGAGAGAGAGAGAGAGAGAGAGAGAGAGAGAGAGAGAGAGAGAGAGAGAGAGAGAATTAGATTGAAGGGGAGAAATAGTGAGATGACTTAATACAACTAATTTGTATAAATGAAGTAATTTTTCTATTAAGATATTTTACCTGAATGTCACTACATGCGTGTAAATAACTAAATGTGATGTCAATTTGAAAGAGAGAGAGAGAAGTCGATAGACACTAAGTTTGATTTAAAGGAATTAGATTGGAAGGGAGAGAGGAAGAGAGAGAGGAATTATTGGGAAAAAAATGAAGCATTTTTGCTATTTGGATATAATACATGAATGTCACTACATATGTGTAAATAACTAAATGTAATGTCTATTTGAAAAAAAGTCAGAAAACTTGATAGAAAATAAGAAACAAAGGAATTAGATTGGTAGGGAGAGAGGAAGTGAGAGGACTTATTAAAACTTTTTGTTTTAAGTGAAGCAATTTTTTTCTATGGAGATACTTTACCTGAATGTCACTACAAGTGTGTAAATAACTAAATGTTATGTCAATTTGAAAAAGAGAGACAGATAACTTAATAGAAAATATGAAAAAAGAAATCGGATTGGAAGGGAGAGAAGAAGATAGAGGACATGTTTTTTTGTTCAAATGAAGCAATTTTTTCTTTAAAAATGTTTGCCGGAATGTCACCACATGAGTGTAAATAACTAAATGTGGTGTTAATTTTAGAGAGAGAGAGAGAGAGAGAGAGAGAGAGAGAGAGAAGTTGATAGGAAATAAAAGTTGAAGAAATTAGAGTACAGGGATTAAGATAGGAAGTGAGATGGCAAATTTCAACTTTTTGTATAAATAAAGTAATTTTTGTATTTAGATACTTTACCTGAATGTCACTACATGCATGTAAATAACTTAATGTGATGTCAATTTGAGAGAGAGAGAGAGAGAGAGAGAGAGAGAGAGAGTTAGAGAGAGTTAGAGAGAGAGAGAGAAAAGTTGATAGAAACTAAGCTTGAATTAAAGGAATTAGATCGGAAGGGAGAGAGGAAGGGAGAAGAATTATTAACATTTTGTTAAAATAAAGCATTTTTTTTTCAATTTAGATATTTTACCTAAATGTCACTACATGTGTGTAAATAAGTAAATGTGAAGTGTATTTAAAAAAGTCAGAGAAATAGATATAAATTTAGAGATAGAAGAATTAGATTAGAAGAGAGAGAGAAAGTGAGAGGACTTATTACAACTTTTTGTTTAAGTGAAGCACTTTTTTTCTATGGAGATACTTTACCTGAATGTCACTACATGTGTGTTAATAACTAAATGGAATGGCAATTTGAGAGAGAGAGAGAGAGAGAGAGAGAGAGAGAGAGAGAGAGAGAGAGAGAGAGAGAGAGAGAGAATAAGAGAGAAAGAAATCAGTTCGGTAGAGAGAGAGAGAGATAGAGGATGTATTAAAACTTTTTATTCAAATGAAGCAATTTTTTTCATTTGACATTTTTAGCCTGAATGTCACTACATGAGTGTAAATTACTAAATGTGATGTTAATATGAGAGAGAGAGAGAGAGAGAGAGAGAGAGAGAGAGAGAGAGAGAGAATGAGAGAGATGTCAATAAGAAATAGAAGTTAAAAAAGTCAGATTGGAGGGGAGAAAGGAAGTGAGATGACTTAATGCAACTTTTTTGTATAAATGAAGTAATTTTTCTCTTTAGATACTTTACCTGAATGTCACTACACACGTGTAAATAACTAAATGTGATGTCAATTTGAAAGAGAGAGAGAGAGGTTGATAGACACTAAGTTAGATTTAAAGGAATTAGATCAAAAGGGAGAGAGGAAGGGAGAGGAATTATTAACATTTTGTTTAAATAAAGCATGTTTTTCAATTTAGATATTTGACCTGAATGTCACTACATGTGTGTAAATAACTAAATGTGATGTCTTTTTGAAAAAAGTTAGAGAAATAGATATTAATTTAGAGATAAAGGAATTAGATCGAAAGGAAGAGAGGAAGTGAGAGGACTTATTACAACTTTTTCTTCAAAGGAGGTAATTTTTTGTTGTTAATTGAGATACTTTTACTGAATGTCAGTACATGTGTGTTTATAACTAAATGAAATGTCAATTGGAAAATAGAGAGAGAATTTGATAGAAAATAAGAGAGAAAGAAATCAGTTCGGTAGAGAAAGAGAAAGATAGAGGATGTATTAAAACTTTTTGTTCAAATGAAGCAATTTTTTCTTTTGAATTTTTTTGCCTGAATATCACTACATGAGTGTAAATTACTAAATGTGATGTTAATATGAGAGAGAGAGAGAGAGAGAGAGAGAGAGAGAGAGAGAGAGAGAGAGAGAGAGAGAGAGAGAGAGAGAGCATATAAGATCAGAGTGGAGGAAAGATAGTAAGTGAGACTTAATACAAGTGTGTTGTATAAATGAAGTATTTTTTCTATTTAGATACTTTACCTGAATGTCACTACTCGCGTGTAAATAAGTAAATGTGATGTCAATTTGAGAGAGAGAGAGAGAGAGTTAAGTTAGATTTAAAGGAATTATATCAAAAGGGAGAGAGGAAGAGAGAGGAATTATTAACATTTTGTTTAAGTAAAAGATGTTTTTCAATTTAGATATTTGACCTGAATGTCACTACATGGGTGTAAATAACAAAATGTGATGTCTGTTTGAAAAAGTCAGAGAAATTGATAGAAATTACGGTAAGAGATAAAATAATTAGATTGAAAGGGAGAGAGGAAGTGAGAGGCATTTTTACAGCTTTTTCTTCAAAGGAGGTAATTTCTTTTTTATTTATGAGATACTTTACCTGAATTTCACTATGTGTGTGTAAATAATGAAAAGTAATGTTCATTTAAAAGAGAGGAAGAAGTTGATAGAAAATAAGTTAAAGATAAAGAAATAAAAGCGGAAGAGAGAGAGGAAGTTAGAGGACTTATTAAAAGATTTCGTTTAAATCAAGGGATTTTTGTTCTATTGAGATACTTTACCTGAATGCCACTACATGTGTGTAAATAACTAAATGTGATGGCAATTTTAGAGAGAGAGAGAGAGAGAGAGAGAGAGAGAGAGAGAGAGAGAGAGAGAGAGAGAGAGAGAGAGAGAGAGAGAGTCAGTGAAATTGAAACAAAGTTAGAGACAAGGACATTTTGCAGAAGGTAGAGAGGGAGTTAGAGGACTTTTAAAAGAAATGTGTTCAAATGAGAGAGAGAGAGAGAGAGAGAGAGAGAGAGAGAGAGAGAGAGAGAGAGAGAGAGATCATGTAGAACATAACAACAGCAGCAATATTTGAACACTTTTATAAAGGTCAATTATACATTTCTAAAATCTTCCTTGTATAACAAAACATAACCTTTTTTCATAAAGAGTAAAACAAAGTAAACAAAATATTTTTTTTATGTTTATTGTTGTCTTATGCTTTCAGGAAAAATATCCAAGCTAATTGAGGTTTCCTGAGAAAAGTGTTTGTCTCACATGGAAAAGCCATTGTCTAAGATTATACATATTAAGGTAAATGTATAAATTAAATGTTATTTCTTAAAAAGAAATATGCATGAGAGAGAGAGAGAGAGAAATAAATAAAGATAGATGAAGAGAGAGGGGAGAAATAAAAAAAAAAAGAAAGAGAATACAGAGAAAACTGCTATTAGTTTTTATCAATATGAAGTTAATTCATCATTGATACACTTTTCCTGAATGTCACTAGATATGTGTAAAATAGGGATAACAGCATGAAACTGAAATAAGGCATTAAAAAAAAATTGAGAGATAGGGAAAAGTTAAAATAGATAGAGAGGGAGATAGTGTGTGAATTTAAAGTGTAAAGTGAATTTTTAACTTAATGCCTCTACATGTGTTTTTCATTGATAGTTATGAGAGAGAGAGAGAGACAGAGAGACAGAGAGAGAGAGAGGGAGACAGAGAATTACAGAGAGAGAGAGAGAGTGAGTAGTGATACCTTTTAGTATTTCATAAAATCTGAAAAAAGTACATTTAAAAGTCTTGCTTTACAGAGATGAAACACATTCTCAGAATTTATATTTTGACAAGTATTTTTGTGTTGCAGCACCAGTGTTCAGACATAGGTTAACTTCCTAGATAGACGATTGAGGACCAATAGTGTCAACGGAAAAAAATCTACGCCATGAATATTGCTTTAATCAATACTGGTTTAGAAATGATAATGAAACTCTGGTACATTTTTTATTGATCGTGTGGTTTTCATGTATTCTCCCAAAAATGAAGATATGAGAGAATTAATACACTTTTTACGTGTACATGTACGTGTAAATTCAGTAGCATTGAAAGTTGGGTTATACAATGTACATATTTTGCTGTTTTAATGTTCCTAAACGATCATATTGCCTTGTTCATATTAATATTTAAATGTTTTAGTAATACTCAATAAAAAGTCAGAGTCTAATGTAATGTCTTAATTACTTTCATAATCATTGATATTCATTTTTATTTAATGTATCAACATCACTACGTCAAAAAATACATGCGCGGATCCAAAAAGAATTCCAGGGGGGTCGGACGGTTATTTGAGTTTGTCGGGGGGGAGGGGAGAGTCCGAGGCATATTTTTGGTAATTTTATAATGTAATTTAAAGAAATTTTAATTTTGCAGGGGGGGGGGGGGTTCAGACCCCCCTGACCTCCCTCTAGATCCTAGCATGAAATAAGCTTAGCTAATGCATGATCTTGTTTTTGTATATGCCTTGCAATATTATGTAGAAATAATCAATGTGATTGAGCATTTTGGTGTAAATAATTGCATGAATTTTTATATCATAATCTGTAATTTCACCATTAAAACTAGTGCTCTACTCAGAAGTTGTGCCGTCATTCTGTCTTTAAATAACCATACAGCTTTGGCTGAAAATGAAAGATGATGGATGCTTGTATATGCGTGTGATATACATGTACATGTAGGTAGAAGGGGCCTGTGATAGTTTTTCTCTTTCAATAACTAAACTGCCATGGTCCATTAGTTGTTCTAATAACAACATTCGGTTTTAGCTACTAGTATTAAAAAATCAAAAAAATAATTGAAAAACAAATAATTGGGTTAATTCAAAGATTTATAGGTTTGTTACATGCACTTTGAAATATTTCGCACTTTGAAAAAAATTCAAAGTGTGTTACTAGTAATTTTGGAACCAGTTAAACGCGCTTTTATTTTTTTTTTCAAAGTGCGTTGATATCGTCGATATTATAAAAAACTGTTCAGGATTTGGTCCAAATAATTGATACTTTTATTGACATACAATAACTGATTGTTTTAACCTTGGTTTGATATTGTTTAGCTCAATGGGATATATTTTTTTTTAAAGAATCCAATGCATTCTCAGCTTACTTTATAAACAGTTTCTCGATTAGAATTTTTTTTCTCATAAGCTTACGTAGTTTGACAATTTACACAAGAACAAATCAGGAGTTTTAAATTATCCAAATATGACATAAACTGCATCGCGTAGCAATTACCCTTTTCCTTTTTTGTCTATGCAGCAAAATTAATGTACTTCTTATCTGATACATTGGGCTATGTCAGAAACGTTTACTTCAAGTTGCTGCATATCATACGTTTTGGATAGAAAGATAAGGGGTAGGCAACCTTCTTCCTGAAATCAATTACTAGTAAATGATGCACTGGTAATTGACCTGTATGATTGGCTAACCCACACCCACCCCCGTTCTTAAAGACGGTTAATGAGATTTACTAGTGTTAACAATTCATCATACAATCAGCAAATTAGAAATTAAATTCCAGATTTTTCTATTTAAACATATTTTTTTAAAGTGCGTTAAGTGTTTCGATAATAAAAAATGTTGAAGTTCCTTCATAACGCACTTTGAATTTTTTTTTTTTCAAACTGCGTTAGCTTAGTCCTAAGTTTAACGCGTTTTATTTTTTTTAAGTGTGTACTTTTCTCAAAGTGCGTTGCCACATACGTTATTTAAAATCCACTATAAATCACAAAACTTGTGTGCTATAATTCTTTAGAAACTGTACAAAGAATGTATGGTGTATCAAATCATTTGATAATGAGAAGATGGGATAAATAAGTAAAATTAATGTAAGTAGTCAGTTTCATGTGTGTATTTCAAACCTGACAATGTAGTGAGAATCATGTGTGTCTAACTGGTGGGTCACGTGGTCTGATGTAGTGGAGTTCAGGGGAAAACCCAAATTTTTAATATAATGAATTTACGAATTATCAGCCCCCTATGCTAATAAGAGTAGACAGTCTTTTATAAATTTGCTCAAATTTTTTCTTCACGACCCTTAGAAAATAGTGTAGTGACTTTCTGGTGAAAAGTCATGTGTAGTGAGTTTCATGTCTTTACGAGTATGGGTGTGTGTGTATAACACCTGACTAAAGCCAATGTTTAATTAGTGACACCAATCAGTTTCATTTCCTGTTTATATAAGATCTACTGGCAAAATTAATGTTGAAATTAAAAAAACCCAGGTTTAAACTGTATTTTAATGTGAGTTTTAACTACATGTAAAATTATGTATTTTCATTTACACTTCGTGATGGATGTTTACAAAATCACCTTGGGTAAGTACTCCTTTTAAAGAATTACAAACCAATACCACTTATTTTATTACAAAATACTCGAAATTGAAAAAAAAAATACAAATGAAAAAATATATACCCCGGACCTTTTATGTTAGGCGGACCTTTTCTTATACGGGCCGGACCCTTTTAGACCAAAGGCGGACCTTAAATGTTAACATTTATGGTCCGCCCCGGACCATTTTACAGGGCGGACCTTAAATTATACGACACCGGACACTGATTACACTGTAACAAGCTCTGTAGTTTAACAGAATAGCCATGTAAATACGTACACGATCACGGCGCCCATTCCGATATTACAAGATTCATTTTTACTGATACTCAAAGCAAATCTTTTCTTATTGGAGTTTTGTATTTGGTTATCACCTTTATCAGTTTTGTCCTTTGAATGAATATACTCCACACGATAATGTCATAAGTTTTGCATAAACACCAACGACTTGGGATACTTGTTTTCAGGAATCAGATCATGTATGCGTGACATAATCGCATGCGAAGACAATATTTGGGCAGTTTATGTTCTATTTTGAATACAGTATTAAGAATTATAAAAATGTCGACAGCCTAGTATAATTATTATTGGCCATTTTAAAGTATGAAAATTTACCGTCTTAGCGGCCTCTAAAGTATGAAAACTCCCAGTACTAGCGCCAGTTTTTGGCTGAGCGTTTATTGTTAAGAAACCAGTTGATAATTTTAATTAACTATTTTCATTTAAGGGTTTCCAAGTGATCAAGTTTCGAATTGTTATGTAATATACGGACAAGAGTATATCTGTAACAAGCTCTTTGAATGAACAAATAAGTTATGTGAATCTGTACATGTACTCAACGCCTGTTACGCAATCGCCAATTTCAAGGTAACTCATATACTTGAATCAAATGAAGTCCAATGGGAAATTTACATTTTTTTTTACACATTTATCAAACTCTGACTCTGACGATTCGGAATTTATTTTTATTTCCAGGAATTGGATGATATATGCGTTAAATAAGCGCATGGATATTAAAATTTTAGGCAGATTACATTTCATCTCTGGTACAGTTAAAAGAATTATTAAAAATGTCAACAGCCTATTACTATTATTATTGGGAATTTCAAAAGTAAGAAAATTTACCGTCTTAGCGGCGTCTATAGTATGAAAAGTCCCAGTATTAGCGCCGATGTTCGGTCCAACGTTTATTGTTAAAAGCCAGTTGATGATTCAAATAGATTAACTTTTTTAATGTAAGAGTTTCCAAATGATCAAGTTTCGAATTGATAGGTAATGTACGCATACTAATATTACCGTAAACATCTCTATTATGAAACAGACATATTATGCGAATACGTACATATACATGGCGGCTAATCCGACATCGGATATTTCCTGGCTACTCCGCTGCTAATTCTTGAATTTTTTCTCTTTAGACGCCGTAAGGACGAACAAGTTTCACGATGGCGAACAGACAACAAACAACATGACAATCGGCGATATAAACATGGATGTTGCATGTAGATTTCAGCAAATTGACACTTATTCTTGAAGAAAATTGTGTAAGCAATTTGGTGTGTCATGGCATCGTGACGTGTTTGTTGTGAATTAAAATCTAGTATTTGCCTTGTACATGTTTGAACATTCAGAATTTCATAAACATGGTCAATAGAGGGTTAGGATGTATACAATCGTTCAGGGAACAAACAAATATTTAATGCAAAAAAAAACCATGACACTACAAATGAACCTTTTCAATGTTAATTCAGTATTAAGAATTGTAGAAAATGAATTGGCGACCTAATACAATTATTATCATGCATTTTAAAAGATGAACAATTATCGTCTTAACGGCGTCTAAAGTATGTAAGATACCCGTATAGGCTCCAGATCTTTGGTTTAACGTTTATTCGAATAAACACAGTTAACTTTATTTTTTGTAATAGTTTCTAAAGGGTCAATTTTGGAACTGATGTGTAATGTCCGGACACTGATTACACTGTAACAAGCTCTGTAGTTTAACAGAATAGCCATGTAAATACGTACACGATCACGGCGCCCATTCCGATATTACAAGATTCATTTTTACTGATACTCAAAGCAAATCTTTTCTTATTGGAGTTTTGTATTTTGGTTATCACCTTTATCAGTTTTGTCCTTTGAATGAATATACTCCACACGATAATGTCATAAGTTTGGCATAAACACCAACGACTTGGGATACTTGTTTTCAGGAATCAGATCATGTATGCGTGACATAATCGCATGCGAAGACAATATTTGGGCAGTTTATGTTCTATTTTGAATACAGTATCAAGAATTATAAAAATGTCGACAGCCTAGTATAATTATTATTGGCCATTTTAAAGTATGAAAATTTACCGTCTTAGCGGCGTCTATAGTATGAAAACTCCCAGTATTAGCGCCAGTTTTTGGCTGAGCGTTTATTGTTAAGAAACCAGTTGATAATTTTAATTAACTATTTTCATTTAAGGGTTTCCAAGTGATCAAGTTTCGAATTGTAATGTAATATACGGACAGTAGTAGATCTGTAACAAGCTCTTTGAATGAACAAATAAGTTATGTGAATCTGTACATGTACTCAACGCCTGTTACGCAATCGCCAATTTCAAGGTAACTCATATACTTGAATCAAATGAAGTCCAATGGGAAATTTACATTTTTTTACACATTTATCAAACTCTGACTCTGACGATTCGGAATTTATTTTTATTTCCAGGAATTGGATGATATATGCGTTAAATAAGCGCATGGATATTAAAATTTTAGGCAGATTACATTTCATCTCTGGTACAGTTAAAAGAATTATTAAAAATGTCAACAGCCTATTACTATTATTATTGGGCATTTCAAAAGTAAGAAAATTTACCGTCTTAGCGGCGTCTATAGTATGAAAAGTCCCAGTATTAGCGCCGATGTTCGGTCCAACGTTTATTGTTAAAAGCCAGTTGATGATTCAAATAGATTAACTTTTTTAATGTAAGAGTTTCCAAATGATCAAGTTTCGAATTGATAGGTAATGTACGCATACTAATATTACCGTAAACATCTCTATTATGAAACAGACATATTATGCGAATACGTACATATACATGGCGGCTAATCCGACATCGGATATTTCCTGGCTACTCCGCTGCTAATTCTTGAATTTTTTCTCTTTAGACGCCGTTAGGACGGACAAGTTTCACGATGGCGAACAGACAACAAACAACATGACAATCGGCGATATAAACATGGATGTTGCATGTAGATTTCAGCAAATTGACACTTATTCTTGAAGAAAATTGTGTAAGCAATTTGGTGTGTCATGGCATCGTGACGTGTTTGCTGTGACTAAAAATCTAGTATTTGCCTGGTACATGTTTGAACATTCAGATTTTCATTAACATGGTCAATAGAGGGTTAGGATGTATACAGTCGTTCATGAAAACAAACAAATATTTAATGCAAAAAAAAAATGACACTACAAATGAACCTATTTCAATGTTAATTCAGTATTAAGAATTATAGAAAAAGAATCGGCGACCTAATACAATTATTATCATGCATTTTAAAAGATGAACAATTATCGTCTTAACGGCGTCTAAAGTATGTAAGATACCCGTATAGGCTCCAGATCTTTGGTTTAACGTTTATTCGAATAAACACAGTTAACTCTATTTTTTGTAATTGTTTCTAAAGGGTCAATTTTGGAACTGATGTGTAATGTCCGGACACTGATTACACTGTAACAAGCTCTGTAGTTTAACAGAATAGCCATGTAAATACGTACACGATCACGGCGCCCATTCCGATATTACAAGATTCAGTTTTACTGATACTCAAAGCAAATCTATTCTTACTAGAGTTTTGTATTTTGGTTATCACCTTTATCAGTTTTGTCCTTTGAATGAATATACTCCACACTATAATGTTATAAGTTTTGCATAAACACCAACGACTTAAATTGGGATACTTGTTTTCAGGAATCAGATCATGTATGCGTGACATAATCGCATGCGAAGACAATATTTGGGCAGTTTATGTTCTATTTTGAGTACAGTATTAAGAATTATAAAAATGTCGACAGCCTAGTATAATTATTATTGGCCATTTTAAAGTATGAAAATTTACCGTCTTAGCGGCCTCTAACGTATGAAAACTCCCAGTATTAGCGCCGGTTTTGGCTGAGCGTTTATTGTTAAGAAACCAGTTGATAATTTTAATTAACTATTTTCATTTAAGGGTTTCCAAGTGATCAAGTTTCGAATTGTTATGTAATATACGGACAGTAGTAGATCTGTAACAAGCTCTTTGAATGAACAAATAAGTTGTGTGAATCTGTACATGTACTCAACGCCTGTTACGCAATCGCCAATTTCAAGGTTACTCGTATACTTGAATCAAATGAAGTCCAATGGGAAATTTACATTTTTTTTTACACATTTATCAAACTCTGACTCTGACGATTCGGAATTTATTTTTATTTCCAGGAATTGGATGATATATGCGTTAAATAAGCGCATGGATATTAAAATTTTAGGCAGATTACATTTCATCTCTGGTACAGTTAAAAGAATTATTAAAAATGTCAACAGCCTATTACTATTATTATTGGGAATTTCAAAAGTAAGAAAATTTACCGTCTTAGCGGCGTCTATAGTATGAAAAGTCCCAGTATTAGCGCCGATGTTCGGTCCAACGTTTATTGTTAAAAGCCAGTTGATGATTCAAATAGATTAACTTTTTTAATGTAAGAGTTTCCAAATGATCAAGTTTCGAATTGATAGGTAATGTACGCATACTAATATTACCGTAAACATCTCTATTATGAAACAGACATATTATGCGAATACGTACATATACATGGCGGCTAATCCGACATCGGATATTTCCTGGCTACTCCGCTGCTAATTCTTGAATTTTTTCTCTTTAGACGCCGTAAGGACGAACAAGTTTCACGATGGCGAACAGACAACAAACAACATGACAATCGGCGATATAAACATGGATGTTGCATGTAGATTTCAGCAAATTGACACTTATTCTTGAAGAAAATTGTGTAAGCAATTTGGTGTGTCATGGCATCGTGACGTGTTTGTTGTGAATTAAAATCTAGTATTTGCCTTGTACATGTTTGAACATTCAGAATTTCATAAACATGGTCAATAGAGGGTTAGGATGTATACAATCGTTCAGGGAACAAACAAATATTTAATGCAAAAAAAAACCATGACACTACAAATGAACCTTTTCAATGTTAATTCAGTATTAAGAATTGTAGAAAATGAATTGGCGACCTAATACAATTATTATCATGCATTTTAAAAGATGAACAATTATCGTCTTAACGGCGTCTAAAGTATGTAAGATACCCGTATAGGCTCCAGATCTTTGGTTTAACGTTTATTCGAATAAACACAGTTAACTTTATTTTTTGTAATAGTTTCTAAAGGGTCAATTTTGGAACTGATGTGTAATGTCCGGACACTGATTACACTGTAACAAGCTCTGTAGTTTAACAGAATAGCCATGTAAATACGTACACGATCACGGCGCCCATTCCGATATTACAAGATTCATTTTTACTGATACTCAAAGCAAATCTTTTCTTATTGGAGTTTTGTATTTTGGTTATCACCTTTATCAGTTTTGTCCTTTGAATGAATATACTCCACACGATAATGTCATAAGTTTGGCATAAACACCAACGACTTGGGATACTTGTTTTCAGGAATCAGATCATGTATGCGTGACATAATCGCATGCGAAGACAATATTTGGGCAGTTTATGTTCTATTTTGAATACAGTATCAAGAATTATAAAAATGTCGACAGCCTAGTATAATTATTATTGGCCATTTTAAAGTATGAAAATTTACCGTCTTAGCGGCGTCTATAGTATGAAAACTCCCAGTATTAGCGCCAGTTTTTGGCTGAGCGTTTATTGTTAAGAAACCAGTTGATAATTTTAATTAACTATTTTCATTTAAGGGTTTCCAAGTGATCAAGTTTCGAATTGTAATGTAATATACGGACAGTAGTAGATCTGTAACAAGCTCTTTGAATGAACAAATAAGTTATGTGAATCTGTACATGTACTCAACGCCTGTTACGCAATCGCCAATTTCAAGGTAACTCATATACTTGAATCAAATGAAGTCCAATGGGAAATTTACATTTTTTTACACATTTATCAAACTCTGACTCTGACGATTCGGAATTTATTTTTATTTCCAGGAATTGGATGATATATGCGTTAAATAAGCGCATGGATATTAAAATTTTAGGCAGATTACATTTCATCTCTGGTACAGTTAAAAGAATTATTAAAAATGTCAACAGCCTATTACTATTATTATTGGGCATTTCAAAAGTAAGAAAATTTACCGTCTTAGCGGCGTCTATAGTATGAAAAGTCCCAGTATTAGCGCCGATGTTCGGTCCAACGTTTATTGTTAAAAGCCAGTTGATGATTCAAATAGATTAACTTTTTTAATGTAAGAGTTTCCAAATGATCAAGTTTCGAATTGATAGGTAATGTACGCATACTAATATTACCGTAAACATCTCTATTATGAAACAGACATATTATGCGAATACGTACATATACATGGCGGCTAATCCGACATCGGATATTTCCTGGCTACTCCGCTGCTAATTCTTGAATTTTTTCTCTTTAGACGCCGTTAGGACGGACAAGTTTCACGATGGCGAACAGACAACAAACAACATGACAATCGGCGATATAAACATGGATGTTGCATGTAGATTTCAGCAAATTGACACTTGTTCTTGAAGAAAATTGTGTAAGCAATTTGGTGTGTCATGGCATCGTGACGTGTTTGCTGTGACTAAAAATCTAGTATTTGCCTGGTACATGTTTGAACATTCAGATTTTCATTAACATGGTCAATAGAGGGTTAGGATGTATACAGTCGTTCATGAAAACAAACAAATATTTAATGCAAAAAAAAAAATGACACTACAAATGAACCTATTTCAATGTTAATTCAGTATTAAGAATTATAGAAAAAGAATCGGCGACCTAATACAATTATTATCATGCATTTTAAAAGATGAACAATTATCGTCTTAACGGCGTCTAAAGTATGTAAGATACCCGTATAGGCTCCAGATCTTTGGTTTAACGTTTATTCGAATAAACACAGTTAACTCTATTTTTTGTAATTGTTTCTAAAGGGTCAATTTTGGAACTGATGTGTAATGTCCGGACACTGATTACACTGTAACAAGCTCTGTAGTTTAACAGAATAGCCATGTAAATACGTACACGATCACGGCGCCCATTCCGATATTACAAGATTCAGTTTTACTGATACTCAAAGCAAATCTATTCTTACTAGAGTTTTGTATTTTGGTTATCACCTTTATCAGTTTTGTCCTTTGAATGAATATACTCCACACTATAATGTTATAAGTTTTGCATAAACACCAACGACTTAAATTGGGATACTTGTTTTCAGGAATCAGATCATGTATGCGTGACATAATCGCATGCGAAGACAATATTTGGGCAGTTTATGTTCTATTTTGAGTACAGTATTAAGAATTATAAAAATGTCGACAGCCTAGTATAATTATTATTGGCCATTTTAAAGTATGAAAATTTACCGTCTTAGCGGCCTCTAACGTATGAAAACTCCCAGTATTAGCGCCGGTTTTGGCTGAGCGTTTATTGTTAAGAAACCAGTTGATAATTTTAATTAACTATTTTCATTTAAGGGTTTCCAAGTGATCAAGTTTCGAATTGTTATGTAATATACGGACAGTAGTAGATCTGTAACAAGCTCTTTGAATGAACAAATAAGTTGTGTGAATCTGTACATGTACTCAACGCCTGTTACGCAATCGCCAATTTCAAGGTTACTCGTATACTTGAATCAAATGAAGTCCCATGGGAAATTTACATTTTTTTCACACATTTATCAAACTTTGACTCTGATGATTCGGAATTTATTTTTATTTCTAGGAATTGGATGATATATGCGTTAAATAAGCGCATGGATATTAAAATTTTAGGCACATTACATTTCAACTGTAGTACAGTTAAAAGAATTATTCAAAATGTCAACAGCCTATTACTATTATTATTGGGCATTTTAAAGTATGAAAATTTACCGTCTTAGCGGCGTCTATAGTATGAAAAGTCCCAGTGTTAGCGCCGATGTTTGGTCCAACGTTTATTGTTAAAAGCCAGTTGATGATTCAAATAGATTTATTTTTTTAGTAAGAGTTTCCAAGTGATCAGGTTTCGAATTGATAGGTATTGTACGCATACTAATATTACCGTAAACATCTCTATTAATTAACAGACATATTATGCGAATACGTACATACACAAGGCGGCAATTCCAACATCGGATATTTCCTGGCTACTCCGCTGCTAATTCTTGAATTTTTTCTCTTTAGACGCCGTTAGGACGGACAAGTTACGCGATGGCGAACAGACAACAAACAACATGACAATCGGCGATATAAACATGGATGTTGCATGTAGATTTCAGCAAATTGACACTTATTCTTGAAGAAAATTGTGTAAGCAATTTGGTGTGTCATGGCATCGTGACGTGTTTGTTGTGACTAAAAATCTAGTATTTGCCTGGTACATGTTTGAACATTCAGATTTTCATTAACATGGTCAATAGAGGGTTAGGATGTATACAGTCGTTCATGAAAACAAACAAATATTTAATGCAAAAAAAAAACCATGACACTACAAATGAACCTATTTCAATGTTAATTCAGTATTAAGAATTATAGAAAAAGAATCGGCGACCTAATACAATTATTATCATGCATTTTAAAAGATGAACAATTATCGTCTTAACGGCGTCTAAAGTATGTAAGATACCCGTATAGGCTCCAGATCTTTGGTTTAACGTTTATTCGAATAAACACAGTTAACTCTATTTTTTGTAATTGTTTCTAAAGGGTCAATTTTGGAACTGATGTGTAATGTCCGGACACTGATTACACTGTAACAAGCTCTGTAGTTTAACAGAATAGCCATGTAAATACGTACACGATCACGGCGCCCATTCCGATATTACAAGATTCATTTTTACTGATACTCAAAGCAAATCTATTCTTATTGGAGTTTTGTATTTTGGTTATCACCTTTATCAGTTTTGTCCTTTGAATGAATATACTCCACACGATAATGTCATAAGTTTTGCATAAACACCAACGACTTAAATTGGGATACTTGTTTTCAGGAATCAGATCATGTATGCGTGACATAATCGCATGCGAAGACAATATTTGGGCAGTTTATGTTCTATTTTGAATACAGTATTAAGAATTATAAAAATGTCGACAGCCTAGTATAATTATTATTGGCCATTTTAAAGTATGAAAATTTACCGTCTTAGCGGCCTCTAAAGTATGAAAACTCCCAGTATTAGCGCCGGTTTTTGGCTGAGCGTTTATTGTTAAGAAACCAGTTGATAATTTTAATTAACTATTTTAATTTAAGGGTTTGCAAGTGATCAAGTTTCGAATTGTTATGTAATATACGGACAGTAGTAGATCTGTAACAAGCTCTTTGAATGAACAAATAAGTTGTGTGAATCTGTACATGTACTCAACGCCTGTTACGCAATCGCCAATTTCAAGGTTACTCGTATACATGAATCAAATGAAGTCCCATGGGAAATTTACATTTTTTTCACACATTTATCAAACTTTGACTCTGATGATTCGGAATTTATTTTTATTTCTAGGAATTGGATGATATATGCGTTAAATAAGCGCATGGATATTAAAATTTTAGGCAGATTACATTTCAACTGTAGTACAGTTAAAAGAATTATTTAAAATGTCAACAGCCTATTACTATTATTATTGGGCATTTTAAAGTATGAAAATTTACCGTCTTAGCGGCGTCTATAGTATGAAAAGTCCCAGTATTAGCGCCGAGGTTTGGTCCAACGTTTATTGTTAAAAGCCAGTTGATGATTCAAATAGATTTATTTTTTTTTGGTAAGAGTTTCCAAGTGATCAAGTTTCGAATTGATAGGTAATGTACGCATACTAATATTACCGTAAACATCTCTATTATTAAACATACATATTATGCGAATACGTACATATACAAGGCGGCTAATCCGACATCGGATATTTCCTGGCTACTCCGCTGCTAATTCTTGAATTTTTTCTCTTTAGACGCCGTTAGGACGGACAAGTTTCACGATGGCGAACAGACAACAAACAACATGACAATCGGCGATATAAACATGGATGTTGCATGTAGATATTCTTGAGGAAAATTGTGTAAGCAATTTGGTGTGTCATGGCATCGTGATGTGTTTGTTGTGACTAAAAATCTAGTATTTGCCTTGTACATGTTTGAACATTCAGAATTTCATTAACATGGTCAATAGAGGGTTAGGATGTATACAGTCGTTCAGGGAACAAACAAATATTTAATGCAAAAAAAAACCATGACACTACAAATGAACCTATTTCAATGTTAATTCAGTATTAAGAATTGTAGAAAATGAATCGGCGACCTAATACAATTATTATCATGCATTTTAAAAGATGAACAATTATCGTCTTAACGGCGTCTAAAGTATGTAAGATACCCGTATAGGCTCCAGATCTTTTGTTTAACGTTTATTCGAATAAACACAGTTAACTCTATTTTTTGTAATTGTTTCTAAAGGGTCAATTTTGGAACTGATGTGTAATGTCCGGACACTGATTACACTGTAACAAGCTCTGTAGTTTAACAGAATAGCCATGTAAATACGTACACGATCACGGCGCCCATTCCGATATTACAAGATTCATTTTTACTGATACTCAAAGCAAATCTATTCTTATTGGAGTTTTGTATTTTGGTTATCACCTTTATCAGTTTTGTCCTTTGAATGAATATACTCCACACTATAATGTCATAAGTTTTGCATAAACACCAACGACTTGGGATATTTGTTTCCAGGAATCAGATCATGTATGCGTGACATAATCGCATGCGAAGACAATATTTGGGCAGTTAATGTTCTATTTTGAATACAGTATTAAGAATTATAAAAATGTCGACAGCCTAGTATAATTATTATTGGCCATTTTAAAGTATGAAAATTTACCGTCTTAGCGGCCTCTAAAGTATGAAAACTCCCAGTATTAGCGCCGGTTTTTGGCTGAGTTACTGTAAAGAAACCAGTTGATACTTTTAATTAACTATTTTAATTTAAGGGTTTCTAAGTGATCAAGTTTCGAATTGATATGTAATATACGGACAGTAGTAGATCTGTAACAAGCTCTTTAAATGAGCAAATAAGTTATGTGAATCTGTACATGTACTCAACGCCTGTTACGCAATCGCCAATTTCAAGGGTACTCATATACGTGAATCAAATGAAGTCCCATGGGAATTTTACATTTTTTTGACACATTTATCAAACTCTGACTCTGACGATTCGGAATTTATTTTTATTTCCAGGAATCGGATGATATATGCGTTACATAATCGCATGGATATTAAAATTTTAGGCAGATTACATTTCATCTCTGGTACAGTTAAAAGAATTATTAAAAATGTCAACAGCCTATTACTATTATTATTGGGAATTTCAAAAGTAAGAAAATTTACCGTCTTAGCGGCGTCTATAGTATGAAAAGTCCCAGTATTAGCGCCGATGTTCGGTCCAACGTTTATTGTTAAAAGCCAGTTGATGATTCAAATAGATTAACTTTTTTAATGTAAGAGTTTCCAAATGATCAAGTTTCGAATTGATAGGTAATGTACGCATACTAATATTACCGTAAACATCTCTATTATGAAACAGACATATTATGCGAATACGTACATATACATGGCGGCTAATCCGACATCGGATATTTCCTGGCTACTCCGCTGCTAATTCTTGAATTTTTTTCTCTTTAGACGCCGTAAGGACGAACAAGTTTCACGATGGCGAACAGACAACAAACAACATGACAATCGGCGATATAAACATGGATGTTGCATGTAGATTTCAGCAAATTGACACTTATTCTTGAAGAAAATTGTGTAAGCAATTTGGTGTGTCATGGCATCGTGACGTGTTTGTTGTGACTTAAAATCTAGTATTTGCCTGGTACATGTTTGAACATTCAGAATTTCATAAACATGGTCAATAGAGGGTTAGGATGTATACGATCGTTCAGGGAACAAACAAATATTTAATGCAAAAAAAAAACCATGACACTACAAATGAACCTATTTCAATGTTAATTCAGTATTAAGAATTGTAGAAAATGAATCGGCGACCTAATACAGTTATTATCATGCATTTTAAAAGATGAACAATTATCGTCTTAACGGCGTCTAAAGTATGTAAGATACCCGTATAGGCTCCAGATCTTTGGTTTAACGTTTATTCGAATAAACACAGTTAACTTTATTTTTTGTAATAGTTTCTAAAGGGTCAATTTTGGAACTGATGTGTAATGTCCGGACACTGATTACACTGTAACAAGCTCTGTAGTTTAACAGAATAGCCATGTAAATACGTACACGATCACGGCGCCCATTCCGATATTACAAGATTCATTTTTACTGATACTCAAAGCAAATCTTTTCTTATTGGAGTTTTGTATTTTGGTTATCACCTTTATCAGTTTTGTCCTTTGAATGAATATACTCCACACGATAATGTCATAAGTTTTGCATAAACACCAACGACTTGGGATACTTGTTTTCAGGAATCAGATCATGTATGCGTGACATAATGACATGCGAAGACAATATTTGGGCAGTTTATGTTCTATTTTGAATACAGTATTAAGAATTATAAAAATGTCGACAGCCTAGTATAATTATTATTGGCCATTTTAAAGTATGAAAATTTACCGTCTTAGCGGCCTCTAAAGTATGAAAACTCCCAGTAATAGCGCCGGTTTTGGCTGAGCGTTTATTGTTAAGAAACCAGTTGATAATTTTAATTAACTATTTTAATTTAAGGGTTTGCAAGTGATCAAGTTTCGAATTGTTATGTAATATACGGACAGTAGTATATCTGTAACAAGCTCTTTGAATGAACAAATAAGTTATGTGAATCTGTACATGTACTCAACGCCTGTTACGCAATCGCCAATTTCAAGGTAACTCATATACTTGAATCAAATGAAGTCCAATGGGAAATTTACATTTTTTTACACATTTATCAAACTCTGACTCTGACGATTCGGAATTTATTTTTATTTCCAGGAATTGGATGATATATGCGTTAAATAAGCGCATGGATATTAAAATTTTAGGCAGATTACATTTCATCTCTGGTACAGTTAAAAGAATTATTAAAAATGTCAACAGCCTATTACTATTATTATTGGGCATTTCAAAAGTAAGAAAATTTACCGTCTTAGCGGCGTCTACAGTATGAAAAGTCCCAGTATTAGCGCCGATGTTCGGTCCAACGTTTATTGTTAAAAGCCAGTTGATGATTCAAATAGATTAACTTTTTTAATGTAAGAGTTTCCAAATGATCAAGTTTCGAATTGATAGGTAATGTACGCATACTAATATTACCGTAAACATCTCTATTATGAAACAGACATATTATGCGAATACGTACATATACATGGCGGCTAATCCGACATCGGATATTTCCTGGCTACTCCGCTGCTAATTCTTGAATTTTTTCTCTTTAGGCGCCGTAAGGACGAACAAGTTTCACGATGGCGAACAGACAACAAACAACATGACAATCGGCGATATAAACATGGATGTTGCATGTAGATTTCAGCAAATTGACACTTATTCTTGAAGAAAATTGTGTAAGCAATTTGGTGTGTCATGGCATCGTGACGTGTTTGTTGTGACTTAAAATCTAGTATTTGCCTTGTACATGTTTGAACATTCAGAATTTCATAAACATGGTCAATAGAGGGTTAGGATGTATACGATCGTTCAGGGAACAAACAAATATTTAATGCAAAAAAAAACCATGACACTACAAATGAACCTATTTCAATGTTAATTCAGTATTAAGAATTGTAGAAAATGAATCGGCGACCTAATACAATTATTATCATGCATTTTAAAAGATGAACAATTATCGTCTTAACGGCGTCTAAAGTATGTAAGATACCCGTATAGGCTCCAGATCTTTGGTTTAACGTTTATTCGAATAAACACAGTTAACTTTATTTTTTGTAATAGTTTCTAAAGGGTCAATTTTGGAACTGATGTGTAATGTCCGGTGTCGTATAATTTAAGGTCCGCCCTGTAAAATGGTCCGGCCAGACCTTTAATGTTAACATTTAGGGTCCGGCTTTCCCCTATAAGAAAAGATCCTACCCGTAGTCACTTATTAAAAGTTCTCTTCAAGTAATTATTCTTTTTGCTCCTGTACATGTATCTTAAAGATGTCTTTTTTTATGTAATCCAATCGGACATTTGCGTATCGTACATGTATGACCGTATTACTGATTAAATTACTTTTGGAATATTAAATATTGATAGCGGGTTAGATTTAGACCAATTGTATTAGAATCTGAAAAAAGAAAACCAGGAGTATTTTCACAATAATTTGCACACACTATTTAGTCCCTTTGTTTTTAAATCTCTTCCGGTGTAAATGTATTAACAGAGGGTTTCACGACAGGTGAACACGGGTAAAAGAAGCCCTGCAGGCATTCACACCTGTGCTAATCAGAATACACCCCTGAACTGTGAAAGAAAAAATGTCTCCGCTGTAGTGTTCCACACAACTTAGATTGTCTTTTTAGCTCGTTCTTTGTTTAATTTTCAGAAGGTCAGGAACGTATGATTTTATACTAATAATTTATACTTCTCTAGGTAGATTTAACATTTATTTAGGAGTAGGATCTAATATTAAGGCTCAAGAAAAGGTTCACACGTTGAGAAAATATGTTAACAACTGTCGTTAAACAATGAATTAAGTACAAGTAGTTATTACATATTGAACAGGTTTTGATGTTCATCTAAATTACATTTTTATTTAGGGAGTAGGATACAATATCATTGTACAGAAAAGGACCACCCCATTGAAATGCTGTGTGTAAATATAATTCACAGTATTTTTACCCGATGACCTTTTATTTTAGAGGTAGGACCCAATATTATAGTTCAAGAAAAGGTCCGCTTCGTTGAAAGAACTGGTCATACATGGATGTAGTTTAATATTCATTTGATTCTTCTTGTGATATTTTTCACTTGATCTTCTTAATGTTGGAGTGGACATGAAATTGACTTCAGGGAAGCTTTTTTTTTATTTATTCAGAGTAGTT
Organism: Magallana angulata; assembly: GCF_025612915.1. NCBI lineage: Eukaryota > Metazoa > Mollusca > Bivalvia > Ostreida > Ostreidae > Magallana > Magallana angulata. The sequence goes on from NC_069114.1 coordinate 3,272,500, forward strand.
ACACATTAATTGTAAGTATTTAAATAATTGATTTTCATCGTAAGATATTTCAATTAAAGGAATGAGACTCGGTACATGTAAATATATATGCATTGTGTCCCTAAAAAGATCGTAAAATTAATGTCATAGTAAGAGAAGTTACCGTAGTAAACCATATTATAATTAAGTTTAATCCGACGACTTTTTAAAAAATGTGACAAAGGCCTGAAATCCATTGCAAACGATTGTCCGTCTCATTTAAATAATCTTAAAATATTGAGCTATGTTTTGGCTATTTGTCTGACGGTATTGATTTTCATCTAATGGCCTTTTTAGTCTTTAAATTGGGGGAGGGGCCAAGAAATGCATTTCATAATGTTTATATGATACTTGTGAAAAAAAAAATTAATGCTATATGTGGGTGTAGCAGGCAGGAATCTAAAATAAAAGAAGATAGGGGAATAAGAAGTTCTAAAAATGACACTATTTGGAGGTTTTGACACGCATACACCAGTTTAAATCAACCTATTCCAAATATTTAACATATTTAAAGGTACATTGTTTTCAATAATTTAGAAAGAAATAATGAGATGTGTTCATATTTTAATTTTATAGTATCTTATCTATCCTCAAATAGGCAATTTACACGCCTTATTCACCCATCTTCTTTTACCGGGGTGTCAACATTTGCCTTTTTCACACAAATATTTTCTTTTTAAGAAATTTTTAAACTGAATCACCTTAAATTCTTTTTTTAAGATACAAAATGCTAAGACAGCCGAAGAAACGTTGCTCTTTGCTAATATTACATGTGTTTAATTTCTTATGAACAAATCAATTCCTTTGAATACTCCCCTTCTTTGATATTAACAAAGGCAAAAGTCTGATCCAAAAATATAATTCTAGAAAAAAGGATCAAAGAATTGAACAGTTTATTATAATTAGCATAACTTAAACAAGTGCCATAGTGCAAATAAAAAATAGCAATAATACATACCGCTTCACGCTTGCAGGTATCGGTATTTAACTTAATTGTAAAAAATATTTGATTTTGTAACGTGTCACGTTTTTAAGCGTGTATCATATTGGAAAGATGTGCAAAAAGAGGACGTATAAAATGTCCATTGTTTACATGATTATTTCAAACAGTCAACCACCGGAAGTTGTGAACCCTTCAGGGTGGTGTGTGTGTGTGTATAACACCTGACTAAAGCCAATGTTTAATTAGTGACACCAATCAGTTTCATTTCCTGTTTATATAAGATCTACTGGCAAAATTAATGTTGAAATTAAAAAAACCCAGGTTTAAACTGTATTTTAATGTGCGTTTTAACTACATGTAAAATTATGTATTTTCATTTACACTTCGTGATGGATGTTTACAAAATCACCTTGGGTAAGTACTCCTTTTAAAGAATTACAAACCAATACCACTTATTTTATTACAAAATACTCGAAATTGAAAAAAAAAAATACAAATGAAAAAATATATACCCCGGACCTCTTATGTTAGGCGGACCTTTTCTTATACGGGCCGGACCCTTTTAGACCAAAGGCGGACCTTAAATGTTAACATTTATGGTCCGCCCCGGACCATTTTACAGGGCGGACCTTAAATTATACGACACCGGACACTGATTACACTGTAACAAGCTCTGTAGTTTAACAGAATAGCCATGTAAATACGTACACGATCACGGCGCCCATTCCGATATTACAAGATTCATTTTTACTGATACTCAAAGCAAATCTTTTCTTATTGGAGTTTTGTATTTGGTTATCACCTTTATCAGTTTTGTCCTTTGAATGAATATACTCCACACGATAATGTCATAAGTTTTGCATAAACACCAACGACTTGGGATACTTGTTTTCAGGAATCAGATCATGTATGCGTGACATAATCGCATGCGAAGACAATATTTGGGCAGTTTATGTTCTATTTTGAATACAGTATTAAGAATTATAAAAATGTCGACAGCCTAGTATAATTATTATTGGCCATTTTAAAGTATGAAAATTTACCGTCTTAGCGGCCTCTAAAGTATGAAAACTCCCAGTACTAGCGCCAGTTTTTGGCTGAGCGTTTATTGTTAAGAAACCAGTTGATAATTTTAATTAACTATTTTCATTTAAGGGTTTCCAAGTGATCAAGTTTCGAATTGTTATGTAATATACGGACAAGAGTATATCTGTAACAAGCTCTTTGAATGAACAAATAAGTTATGTGAATCTGTACATGTACTCAACGCCTGTTACGCAATCGCCAATTTCAAGGTAACTCATATACTTGAATCAAATGAAGTCCAATGGGAAATTTACATTTTTTTTTACACATTTATCAAACTCTGACTCTGACGATTCGGAATTTATTTTTATTTCCAGGAATTGGATGATATATGCGTTAAATAAGCGCATGGATATTAAAATTTTAGGCAGATTACATTTCATCTCTGGTACAGTTAAAAGAATTATTAAAAATGTCAACAGCCTATTACTATTATTATTGGGAATTTCAAAAGTAAGAAAATTTACCGTCTTAGCGGCGTCTATAGTATGAAAAGTCCCAGTATTAGCGCCGATGTTCGGTCCAACGTTTATTGTTAAAAGCCAGTTGATGATTCAAATAGATTAACTTTTTTAATGTAAGAGTTTCCAAATGATCAAGTTTCGAATTGATAGGTAATGTACGCATACTAATATTACCGTAAACATCTCTATTATGAAACAGACATATTATGCGAATACGTACATATACATGGCGGCTAATCCGACATCGGATATTTCCTGGCTACTCCGCTGCTAATTCTTGAATTTTTTCTTTTTAGACGCCGTAAGGACGAACAAGTTTCACGATGGCGAACAGACAACAAACAACATGACAATCGGCGATATAAACATGGATGTTGCATGTAGATTTCAGCAAATTGACACTTATTCTTGAAGAAAATTGTGTAAGCAATTTGGTGTGTCATGGCATCGTGACGTGTTTGTTGTGAATTAAAATCTAGTATTTGCCTTGTACATGTTTGAACATTCAGAATTTCATAAACATGGTCAATAGAGGGTTAGGATGTATACAATCGTTCAGGGAACAAACAAATATTTAATGCAAAAAAAAACCATGACACTACAAATGAACCTTTTCAATGTTAATTCAGTATTAAGAATTGTAGAAAATGAATCGGCGACCTAATACAATTATTATCATGCATTTTAAAAGATGAACAATTATCGTCTTAACGGCGTCTAAAGTATGTAAGATACCCGTATAGGCTCCAGATCTTTGGTTTAACGTTTATTCGAATAAACACAGTTAACTTTATTTTTTGTAATAGTTTCTAAAGGGTCAATTTTGGAACTGATGTGTAATGTCCGGACACTGATTACACTGTAACAAGCTCTGTAGTTTAACAGAATAGCCATGTAAATACGTACACGATCACGGCGCCCATTCCGATATTACAAGATTCATTTTTACTGATACTCAAAGCAAATCTTTTCTTATTGGAGTTTTGTATTTTGGTTATCACCTTTATCAGTTTTGTCCTTTGAATGAATATACTCCACACGATAATGTCATAAGTTTTGCATAAACACCAACGACTTGGGATACTTGTTTTCAGGAATCAGATCATGTATGCGTGACATAATCGCATGCGAAGACAATATTTGGGCAGTTTATGTTCTATTTTGAATACAGTATCAAGAATTATAAAAATGTCGACAGCCTAGTATAATTATTATTGGCCATTTTAAAGTATGAAAATTTACCGTCTTAGCGGCGTCTATAGTATGAAAACTCCCAGTATTAGCGCCGGTTTTTGGCTGAGCGTTTATTGTTAAGAAACCAGTTGATAATTTTAATTAACTATTTTCATTTAAGGGTTTCCAAGTGATCAAGTTTCGAATTGTAATGTAATATACGGACAGTAGTAGATCTGTAACAAGCTCTTTGAATGAACAAATAAGTTATGTGAATCTGTACATGTACTCAACGCCTGTTACGCAATCGCCAATTTCAAAGTAACTCATATACTTGAATCAAATGAAGTCCAATGGGAAATTTACATTTTTTTACACATTTATCAAACTCTGACTCTGACGATTCGGAATTTATTTTTATTTCCAGGAATTGGATGATATATGCGTTAAATAAGCGCATGGATATTAAAATTTTAGGCAGATTACATTTCATCTCTGGTACAGTTAAAAGAATTATTAAAAATGTCAACAGCCTATTACTATTATTATTGGGCATTTCAAAAGTAAGAAAATTTACCGTCTTAGCGGCGTCTATAGTATGAAAAGTCCCAGTATTAGCGCCGATGTTCGGTCCAACGTTTATTGTTAAAAGCCAGTTGATGATTCAAATAGATTAACTTTTTTAATGTAAGAGTTTCCAAATGATCAAGTTTCGAATTGATAGGTAATGGACGCATACTAATATTACCGTAAACATCTCTATTATGAAACAGACATATTATGCGAATACGTACATATACATGGCGGCTAATCCGACATCGGATATTTCCTGGCTACTCCGCTGCTAATTCTTGATTTTTTTCTCTTTAGACGCCGTTAGGACGGACAAGTTTCACGATGGCGAACAGACAACAAACAACATGACAATCGGCGATATAAACATGGATGTTGCATGTAGATTTCAGCAAATTGACACTTATTCTTGAAGAAAATTGTGTAAGCAATTTGGTGTGTCATGGCATCGTGACGTGTTTGCTGTGACTAAAAATCTAGTATTTGCCTGGTACATGTTTGAACATTCAGATTTTCATTAACATGGTCAATAGAGGGTTAGGATGTATACAGTCGTTCATGAAAACAAACAAATATTTAATGCAAAAAAAAAATGACACTACAAATGAACCTATTTCAATGTTAATTCAGTATTAAGAATTATAGAAAAAGAATCGGCGACCTAATACAATTATTATCATGCATTTTAAAAGATGAACAATTATCGTCTTAACGGCGTCTAAAGTATGTAAGATACCCGTATAGGCTCCAGATCTTTGGTTTAACGTTTATTCGAATAAACACAGTTAACTCTATTTTTTGTAATTGTTTCTAAAGGGTCAATTTTGGAACTGATGTGTAATGTCCGGACACTGATTACACTGTAACAAGCTCTGTAGTTTAACAGAATAGCCATGTAAATACGTACACGATCACGGCGCCCATTCCGATATTACAAGATTCATTTTTACTGATACTCAAAGCAAATCTATTCTTACTGGAGTTTTGTATTTTGGTTATCACCTTTATCAGTTTTGTCCTTTGAATGAATATACTCCACACTATAATGTTATAAGTTTTGCATAAACACCAACGACTTAAATTGGGATACTTGTTTTCAGGAATCAGATCATGTATGCGTGACATAATCGCATGCGAAGACAATATTTGGGCAGTTTATGTTCTATTTTGAGTACAGTATTAAGAATTATAAAAATGTCGACAGCCTAGTATAATTATTATTGGCCATTTTAAAGTATGAAAATTTACCGTCTTAGCGGCCTCTAACGTATGAAAACTCCCAGTATTAGCGCCGGTTTTGGCTGAGCGTTTATTGTTAAGAAACCAGTTGATAATTTTAATTAACTATTTTCATTTAAGGGTTTCCAAGTGATCAAGTTTCGAATTGTTATGTAATGTACGGACAGTAGTATATCTGTAACAAGCTCTTTGAATGAACAAATAAGTTATGTGAATCTGTACATGTACTCAACGCCTGTTACGCAATCGCCAATTTCAAGGTTACTCATATACTTGAATCAAATGAAGTCCCATGGGAATTTTACATTTTTTTCACACATTTATCAAACTCTGACTCTGACGATTCGGAATTTATTTTATTTCCAGGAACTGGATGATATATGCGTTACATAATCGCAAGGATATTAAAATTTTAGGCAGATTACATTTCATCTGTAGTACAGTTAAAAGAATTATTAAAAATGTCAACAGCCTATTACTATTATTATTGGGCATTTCAAAAGTAAGAAAATTTACCGTCTTAGCGGCGTCTATAGTATGAAAAGTCCCAGTATTAGCGCCGATGTTCGGTCCAACGTTTATTGTTAAAAGCCAGTTGATGATTCAAATAGATTAACTTTTTTTAATGTAAGAGTTTCCAAATGATCAGGTTTCGAATTGATAGGTAATGGACGCATATTAATATTACCGTTAACATCTGTATTATTAAACAAACATATTATGCGAATACGTACATATACAAGGCAGCTATTCCGACATCGGATATTTTCTGGCTTCTCCGCTGCTAATTCTTGAATTTTTTCTCTTTAGACGCCGTTAGGACGGACAAGTTTCACGATGGCGAACAGACAACAAACAACATGACAATCGGCGATATAAACATGGATGTTGCATGTAGATTTCAGCAAATTGACACTTATTCTTGAAGAAAATTGTGTAAGCAATTTGGTGTGTCATGGCATCGTGACGTGTTTGCTGTGACTAAAAATCTAGTATTTGCCTTGTACATGTTTGAACATTCAGATTTTCATTAACATGGTCAATAGAGGGTTAGGATGTATACAGTCGTACATGAAAACAAATAAATATTTAATGCAAAAAAAAAATGACACTACAAATGAACCTATTTCAATGTTAATTCAGTATTAAGAATTATAGAAAAAGAATCGGCGACCTAATACAATTATTATCATGCATTTTAAAAGATGAACAATTATCGTCTTAACGGCGTCTAAAGTATGTAAGATACCCGTATAGGCTCCAGATCTTTGGTTTAACGTTTATTCGAATAAACACAGTTAACTCTATTTTTTGTAATTGTTTCTAAAGGGTCAATTTTGGAACTGATGTGTAATGTCCGGACACTGATTACACTGTAACAAGCTCTGTAGTTTAACAGAATAGCCATGTAAATACGTACACGATCACGGCGCCCATTCCGATATTACAAGATTCATTTTTACTGATACTCAAAGCAAATCTATTCTTATTGGAGTTTTGTGTTTTGGTTATCACCTTTATCAGTTTTGTCCTTTGAATGAATATACTCCACACTATAATGTCATAAGTTTTGTATAAACACCAACGACTTAAATTGGGATACTTGTTTTCAGGAATCAGATCATGTATGATTGACATAATCGCATGCGAAGACAATATTTGGGCAGTTTATGTTCTATTTTGAATACAGTATTAAGAATTATAAAAATGTCGACAGCCTAGTATAATTATTATTGGCCATTTTAAAGTATGAAAATTTACCGTCTTAGCGGCCTCCAAAGTATGAAAACTCCCAGTATTAGCGCCGGTTTTGGCTGAGCGTTTATTGTTAAGAAACCAGTTGATAATTTTAATTAACTATTTTCATTTAAGGGTTTCCAAGTGATCAAGTTTCGAATTGTTATGTAATATACGGACAGTAGTAGATCTGTAACAAGCTCTTTGAATGAACAAATAAGTTGTGTGAATCTGTACATGTACTCAACGCCTGTTACGCAATCGCCAATTTCAAGGTTACTCGTATACTTGAATCAAATGAAGTCCCATGGGAAATTTACATTTTTTTCACACATTTATCAAACTTTGACTCTGATGATTCGGAATTTATTTTTATTTCTAAGAATTGGATGATATATGCGTTAAATAAGCGAATGGATATTAAAATTTTAGGCAGATTACATTTCATCTGTAGTACAGTTAAAAGAATTATTAAAAATGTCAACAGCCTATTACTATTATTATTGGGCATTTTAAAGTATGAAAATTTACCGTCTTAGCGGCGTCTATAGTATGAAAAGTCCCAGTATTAGCGCCGAGGTTTGGTCCAACGTTTATTGTTAAAAGCCAGTTGATGATTCAAATAGATTAACTTTTTTGGGGTAAGAGTTTCCAAGTGATCAAGTTTCGAATTGATAGGTAATGTACGCATACTAATATTACCGTTAACATCTCTATTATTAAACAAACATATGATGCAAATACGTACATATACAAGGCGGCTATTCCGACATCGGATATTTCCTGGCTACTCCGCTGCTAATTCTTGAACTTTTTCTCTTTAGACGCCGTTAGGACGGACAAGTTTCACGATGGCGAACAGACAACAAACAACATGACAATCGGCGATATAAACATGGATGTTGCATGTAGATTTCAGCAAATTGACACTTATTCTTGAAGAAAATTGTGTAAGCAATTTGGTGTGTCATGGCATCGTGATGTGTTTGTTGTGACTAAAAATCTAGTATTTGCCTTGTACATGTTTGAACATTCAGAATTCCATAAACATGGTCAATAGATGGGTTAGGATGTATACAATCGTTCAGGGAACAAACAAATATTTAATGCAAAAAAAAAATGACACTACAAATGAACCTATTTCAATGTTAATTCAGTATTAAGAATTATAGAAAAAGAATCGGCGACCTTATACAATTATTATCATGCATTTTAAAAGATGAACAATTATCGTCTTAACGGCGTCTAAAGTATGTAAGATACCCGTATAGGCTCCAGATCTTTGGTTTAACGTTTATTCGAATAAACACAGTTAATTCTATTTTTTGTAATAGTTTATAAAGGGTCAATTTTTGAACTGATGTGTAATGTCCGGACACTGATTACACTGTAACAAGCTCTTTAGTTTAACAGAATAGCCATGTAAATACGTACACGATCACGGCGCCCATTCCGATATTACAAGATTCATTTTTACTGATACTCAAAGCAAATCTATTCTTATTGGAGTTTTGTATATTTGTTATCACCTTTATCAGTTTTGTCCTTTGAATGAATATACTCCACACGATAATGTCATAAGTTTTGCATAAACACCAACGACTTGGGATACTTGTTTTCAGGAATCAGATCATGTATGCGTGACATAATCGCATGCGAAGACAATATTTGGGCAGTTTATGTTCTATTTTGAATACAGTATTAAGAATTATAAAAATGTCGACAGCCTAGTATAATTATTATTGGCCATTTTATAGTATTAAAATTTACCGTCTTAGCGGCCTCTAAAGTATGAAAACTCCCAGTATTAGCGCCGGTTTTGGCTGAGCGTTTATTGTTAAGAAACCAGTTGATAATTTTAATTAACTATTTTAATTTAAGGGTTTGCAAGTGATCAAGTTTCGAATTGTTATGTAATATACGGACAGTAGTAGATCTGTAACAAGCTCTTTGAATGAACAAATAAGTTATGTGAATCTGTACATGTACTCAACGCCTGTTACCCAATCGCCAATTTCAAGGTTACTCATATACTTGAATCAAATGAAGTCCCATGGAAATTTTACATTTTTTTCACACATTTATCAAACTCTGACGATTCGGAATTTATTTTTATTTCCAGGAATCGGGTGATATATGCTTTACATAATCGAATGGATATTAAAATTTTAGGCAGATTACATTTCATCTGTAGTACAGTTAAAAGAATTATTAAAAATGTCGGTAGCCTAATACAATTTTAATTTGGCATTTTAAAGTATGAAGATTTACCGTCTTAGCGGCGTCTAAAGTATGAAAAGTCCCAGTATTAGCGCCGGTGTTTGGTCGAAGGTTTATTGAAAAAAATGCCTGCTGATGATTTGAATTAGATTACCTATTTTTATGTAAAAGTTTCCAAAAGATCAAGTTTCGAATTGATAGGTAATGTACGCATACTAACATTACCGTAAATATGAAGAATTTTATGTATGATGGCGAACAGACAACAAACAACATGACAATTGGCGATATAAACATGGATGCATCTTCGCTAGCCAAGGGTTTTCGGTCCACTTTGCTCCCCGTAAACCCTTGGCGGATTTCTTTGCGAAAACTCGGTTATGTGGTGGCGCTATATAGCGAGCATCTTGAGCTGCGCCCCTTGCATATTTACATTTTTAATCGAATTAAACAACGGGTTATACACACACTACGGTATTAATACAACTTAAAAACATGCTGACTACCGAATGTCGGAACATAATTAACGATGCTATTAAACATGTTAAATACGAATTAAGTAATAACGAAGGGAAAGCACAGAATGTTTTATTCATCGTGTTTTGTAAGGACCGGAGTGAGAAAGTCGCCGATTTACATGTATATGAAAGCTTTCATGCCATAAAACCAGGTACCGCTGTCGTGAATATTGCGGACCAAAGAAATTAAATAAAACAAAGATCATTGAATCTTTAAAAGCAATAACCATAAGCAGGGACGTATATATACTAACGGGATAGGCAATTTCTACATTTGCCGTGTTTACTTCCCATGCTGATCACGCGAGCCTTGACAAGTTTGTAGAACGACATGTTCAATCCCAGTAAAATAGATACTTGTAGGTTTTAAAGCGATCTGGTTAGACCATCGTTGGAGAAGCACTGTACTCGAGAACATGTGTCTAAACTCATTAAAAAGCACCTAATGTTTTACCGAAGATCCCACATTTGTTTTCTTTTAAAGTTTATATTTATATCCACTGTGATTGGATCAGCTATTTGCAGCTACAGCCAATCATAAAGCGGAGCTTGTCATCGAGATTTCATAATGAAATCCGCCGAGGGTTTATGGGGAGCAAAGCGGACCGAAAACCCTTGGCTAGCGAAGATGACATGGATGTTGCATGTAGATTTCAGCAATTGGCACTTATTCTTGAAGAAAATTGTGTAAGCAATTTGGTGTGTCATGGCATCGTGACGTGTTTGTTGTGACTGAAAATATAGTATTTGCCTTGTACATGTTTGATCATTCAGAATTTCATAAACATGGTCAATAGAGGGTTAGGATGTATATATATATATATGTCTGTGAAAAAAAAATATCTACTGCGTGAAACTTACCTGTATTTATATAATTTGATAAAATAACATAGTAAATACATATGATTTATTGTTGTTTTGTTTTTGTTTCGTGTTTCTTTTATACGTCAGATGTGGAAGCACAATTTTTGTGCGCCAAGATACAGTTTTGTAACCTTTTGACCTGCCAACTTCATAACTTCATCAGGAATTGATTAGTATAAATAATTGTTTAACGTTCATGGTTCAATACTTATTTATGATTTACATACTGCTTACTTTATTAATAATATTAATATTAATAAACTTTAAAACCGATTTCTAATTTATGGTCATTAATAATACTGTTAGCAGTTCTAAAAGTAAACAAAAAAATTAAAATCATACTTATATACATACTTATTCTTTTACTGCAATAAAAAAGCGACAATTTCAAATGCGAATTATGTTACTGAATAAATGCAAGTAATAAGATAAATCTTTGTTATCCTATTCGGATATTTGTACATATTATAGCTTTTTATATGATGAATCTCTGTCAGTATTTTACATATTAATAGTTTTTATTATTTACTTATTATTTAATATTAGTTAAAATGGGTTATGCATATGAATTCAATTTATTTTATTTTTGAGGTTTGTATCACTGTATTATTCTTGCTATCAAAACATGTTTATTGTTATGGTTATAAAAAGATTCATAAAGTTTTACACGTTTATGCAGGTGTGAAGAATTTCATGTTTCATATTTGTAATATCATTTTAGGGCTATAAAAATATTGGATTTTTATTATGGGTTGGCTTTCAAACAACTTTTTATTTTTCTAAAATACTGATTTTCATAAATCACATATGTTGCCATTATTGTCATTTCAAATATAAGAATTTTGACCGTCATAATAATGTATTGTTATAAGTACCGGTACTTCTATAGTTTTTGCACATTTAACATATATGTATAAATACATATTTATAATTTTTCTGACTTTATTAGGTAATGGAACTGTAGCATTATAGTAAAAATTCACCGTAAATTACTAATACATTAATTTGAATTATTAAAGTACTCTCAGTACTTGAATTATGTCAAAACGAAAGACAACTCTTCTACAATCTACGTAGAACTATTTGTTTTTATTTTCCTTACATTTTTCTTGCCTTTAATATTTTTTTGCGGACCGGTTATACTAAAACTGGTCATGGTCTTTACAATTTTATTCAAAGTATAAATCCATAAAACATATTTGTGAAACAAAACACTATTAATTTAGCCTTAGCAACACTACCTAAGTGCACTTCAAATCAACACTCCTTCACATGTTCAAAACAAATATTCTTCGATAAGTATTTCTAAATAAAGATAGAGAAAATAAATAAAATAACTACATGTGTAATATGCCACGTCTTTCTCTATTTCTAATCATTTTCTTCCAAAATAAAATACATTAAACATTGTTTTATTTACTTAAAAATAGCACATTATAGCAAATAAGACTAGAACAGTTTTCCCCCTTAATAGTCTGTAAGACTGATCAAATGGAAAAAAATATTGCAGGCGGTTTTTTAAAACTACTTCACCCGCATTGCAGGAGGGTCAAAATATATATGTTCAATATTTTCCGTATCTTCGCTTTATAACCGCTGTTATTAATAAAGAACGCTTTTATATACCGGCTCTACATATCTTAAGTCCAAATTGTGCAAAAAATAATTGTAAAGAGTCTTTTCCAGTTACCCGCCTGCAAGACGGTGTTTTTACATAGTCTGGCGCTAAGGTGGGAACCGTAGTTATATATATATATATATATATATATAAAGTTTTCAGTGGACGATAATAAAATAATCCATTTCTCTCAATTTTAATCCAGAGAGCTTTCGCCTGATCGGCTCTTCAGCGGATTTCAAATTGTTACAAAAATAACAAACGCTGACGTCGTTATTATGGCGTCATTAAACAGACAAACGTCACGAACAGTGTATACAATATCTGGAGTTGGCGGCAAATATCTTTAACAAACACATGTAAACGTAATAAAATATGTACAAATGATATTGTTTAAAAATAAGAGGTTGATTATTAAAATGAAAGCTAAATAAAGTCAATGCAAAATAAAAGATACAATTACCGATTAAGTTAAGGTTTAAATTTATTTATGAAATATTGTTCTTTTGCAGCTAATGACTTTCCTAGCGTACTTTGTAAAATGGAAAAATTTCAAACCGGCCTCTTTCGCACACATCAAAATGTTCACTACACGGAGTGTTACGAACAGAAGGATCCCTTATCTGCTGCTTATGTACTCAAACACGGTCGGCTAATTTGGTCCCTGTTTGGCCAATGTAATTTTCTCTGCATCCATCTCAGGTCATGCAATAAATGATGTTTTTGGATTTGCAGTTCATATTAGAGTTGACTTTGAAAACCGTGCCGTTTTTTATTGAAATTGTTTGTCCTGTTTGAATATAGGCGCAAGTCCTACATCGAGAATCCTCGCATTTAGAAATCCGAAATATTTCTTTTGTTGAAGTAAATTTGGTTCTTGTAAGAAGTGTTTTAAGGTTAGGAGGCTGTCTTCTGCTGTAGATAAGATTTTGCTCTTTTATAATATCCTTTAAAATTTTGGACTGATGTAAAACCGGTAAACAATACCTCGTGGTATTGAAAATATTATGATTTCTATCTACAGGCAGATCTAGAATGAATGACAACAAATATTGATTTTATTTTGATGTAGATCACATGTTATGATGCGGTGTAACTTTTTATCACATATGTTTCGATATCTTAAATCATTATTTTATATGAACTGTAAAACGTATTTTTATTGAACAGAAAAAATACTCGACAAAAAAATAATTGAATGTTGGTCGGATAGTTTATGAGTTAAGCTGTGAGTGTTCCCTGTGTGGCTGATGTTCAAATCCTTTATCATATGTGACCTACATACAAATTAAATCAATATTTGTTGTGATTCATTACCATTGTTGTTGTAAAAAAGGCATTGGCATAACTCTCAAATGTCATTATATAGTTTACTATTTTGAAGTATTGGTAATGCAATCACCGTTTTCCAATATAAGATTGATAAAGAACAACGCCCTGCATGCAATTTACAACAACATTGAGCAGTTTCATCATATATTCATCTTTATGTTATATATATCAAATATTGAATACATAATTGTATGCGTTGTACCATAAAGATTGTAAAAATAATCGATGTCTTACATAGGATTTGGATGATATGTGAACTGTTGTAGATGTATGCGTCGCCCTTTACTGCATGGGTTGTAAGTTGTTTACCATTTTATGAAGTGTTGCTGTTTTCCTCAGACGTAAAAGAATTCATATACATAAAGGTATCTAATTCGTTTTAATTTTTTTCAACACCATTTTTAAAATTTTCATTCTGGTTTGAAAGGTTCAGCAGGTAGACACGTAATATTAAAACATTTTAACAGAGTAAATTAGTATTATCAATGAAACTCTTACATGTGTCGTAACACTGGAATTTCATACAATGACAAACAATTTCACAACATAAAATTAGATTTCTTATTTTTCATAGTATACCATAGCATATCATTTATTATAGATTTAACTTGATTGTTAATGATCTTTAAATAACAAATTTTAAATTGCAGATTAGTGGTAAATCTTGTGGGTTTGTTTTATATTCTTTGAAATTTTCTGAGCTCATCTGTTTGCGTGACTGGTTTTCCTTCAAATCTCATAGAATAGCAAATTATGCCATAGCACACCCAATCATACTGTCCTTTATTTAAATTCTCATCGTATAGTATACAAATTACAACATTGTATTGGAATTTTAAATCAAATCATTAAAATCGCATACCATATCATAACATAAATTAAAATTGTAAACAATTTGCTCGAAATGATTGAAATTGGAGAATTTACAATCGAAAAAAGGACATTTTTTATAGCTGATGTAAGTTTGAATTGATTGACTTTAACTGAAATAGTGCACTATTTGCAGTAGATTACGAGATTATCGTCACAAACAAGTGTATCTTTCAATTATTGGTATCACATGCCATTATGATTATGATATTTCGTGAGAATCGAGAGTAATGTTTACAGTTATATTTCATGATCTATATAAATGAAGTGAGCTAAGCTTTTTCCAATTGACAACAGGCGATACACGAGGGTCAATCAAAAAATACGAAGACTTTTGTCATAGCTATGTTACTCAACGTCATATCATTACTAAATTTGGTAGACATAATTAAGCAATAGTTTCAAACAATTTGCAAGAAAAAAGTTAATAAATTCCTTTATTTCTAAGAATTATTTAGAACCTAATCCTGCAAAAATGAGGTCACGGCGCACGGTCAAAATTTGTGTAATGTCAACAACAAACCATATAATGTTGAAAGCAATATCTCTTTAAATTGGGCTAAAAACCAAATAATATTGAAACCTCAAATTAAGTATAGTCATGGTATTTTATTTTCCAAATAATGATGGTATATATTGTTTCGTCGAACAAATATGAGTAACTAAAGACAGATAGTCCTCTTTAGAATTGACAAAAAACATCGACGTCGCCGGACGTCACGGCGCAACGGGAGGTACAAACAAAATGGATTTAACCCAGAAAAAAGCCGACACAAGCTGTGAAAATGCTTAATGGTGCAAAAAATAAGTCAACAATTATTTGCAAGTTTGTGTTTAACTGTAATAAATTTTGTGGGGGTGGTGGTAATTGTATTTTGAATATCAAACTGTCCAAAACAGAGTAGAATATCTGTAAATATTTGGTCAAAAAATAAGTAACGTCAACCGACTTCAGGGTTATCCTTACTGTTACATAAGAGATACACGGTTTTGAAGAACTTGCATATGATTCTCGAACAAATGTGTGCAAATAAAATGTTAAGTGGTTCAGTGCAATTTTAAATTGTGAGGAGAAAGGCACAAGAGACTAAGCGTGATTATAAAGATGGGGTATATCTATAAACTGTGCGTGTTTAATGTTGACACCATGTTTTGAACGTTACCGTGCGCCGTGGTGACAAAACATGTTGTTTTTAAAAAGGGGTAACAAAAATACTGTGTCATCAAATGGACTAAAACTTCGCATATCAATAACATAAGTGTTGGTGCACAGATTAATCTGTTAAGTATGACTTTCATGAAAAATATATGATAGACAGCCACATTGTCTTCGTATTTTTTGATTGACCCTCGTACAGCTCTTCTTTTTTAATTTCAAGGTATCATGACGGTTATATGTTTAACATATATGTGCTTGTCGTTAATACAAAGCAAGGAAACATATATTTTACTGTTCATTATTAATTATCATTTATTTGCGTAATGATAGAATTAGTGATGTTCAGTCTATAATATGTTTACAAAATGCCCTTTTTAATGTTGCTTGTTCTTAAATGCTACCCAGGACGATGGACATCCTTATGGTATTATTACTCGTTGTTGTTACACAAGCTGAGACGAATACTGGAAGTTGTAAGGAGATGTTACAGGGTTATCTAACAGGACAATTATCGTCTGCTCTAGGAGCATACCAAGTAGAAGCGTTAAGGAAAGAATTCAAAAGTTTTACCGACGTCATCGAAAAATCCATGAGGGAGTTTAAGGAAAACATGAAGTCTGAAGAAAAGATACGTACGTGATATATGATACGAGTTTTGTTTTTTTTATTTTATTGAAGTCACGTAAGTAAGATTTTATTTTTTGAATAAAGTTTTCAGGAGCTAGATTATGAAGTAATAAACACATCTTAATGTATTTTTATTAACAGACACTGGTAACAGTAGTGTAATTTACACCAGATGGGGAAAGAAAACATGCCCTTCTAATGCTGAGTTAGTCCATTCAGGTAAGGTCAATCATTGTCTTTGGAATATAATATCTGGTATATATTAGGGTACATGTATCCATATCTAGTAATTAGAATTATTTACTGACTTAAAAAAAATGCGAGAAAAGTAACAGAAAGCGTCGACGAAATCTGAGTTTGAAACGTGATTGATAATTCAATGATATACTTATTTGCTTTCGAACAAAAACATTTGTCTGCAGATATAAAAAGAATTATTGAAACTACATTTCATTTGGTAGATTAATTGATTTTACCAACTGTTGTTTTAAATTTTTTTTATTAACATCTTTTGTAGGTTATACTGGAGGCTCTCATTATACCCACAAAGGAGCCGCTGTAGAACCTCTTTGTTTACCGAAAAATCCAGAGTGGGGGTTGTACAATGATGGGTATAATGGAGCCAATAATTACGTTTATGGTGCAGAATATGAAACAGGTGAATTTACAGGCTACATTAAAACAATTGAAGATCACGATGTTCCATGTGTCGTTTGTCTGGTTCGACGAAAATCCGTTGTTAAGATGTTTCCAGGTATGTATGAATATTGGAAACTGATGTGCTACTTAACTTAATTCAGTTTCAAGTAAACCTGTTTGAAGTTCTAAGAGGATGCAAAAGAATTTTAAAACATTGAAATACAAGTGTATTTTGTTATATTGTATATTTGAACAAGATATGTTTTGGCAATATTTTAAACAAATCCTATGCACTTTCCTAATTGGTAAGAATTTTAGACAACTTAAACTTTAAAAAAAATAACCCAACCATTGCATTGCACTGTAGACATTTATGCAGAAATATCATCAATCCTAAAAATATCCTGCTTCTATTTATACTTGTTTCTAAAAAAAAAAAATATATATAAAGTATGTCTCTGCGCCGAAGGCTATTTTTTACGGACGACGGACCCAATTTCATTGCACAGATATATCGCGCAGCTAAAAGGAGTGATTGTTAGGAACATCGACATTTAAATATTACGTCACAATTTCCAAAAGTCAATGAAAAATCGCTTATAACGCAATATATAGCTGTTCAATGTCATCAATACACACTTTATGTAGCGCGAGAAGTGGCCGACCTTGGTATAATTTAACTACTAAAATATGCTTTTCAACAATTTTTTAAATTAGCATGCAAATACATCTTTGAGGAATGTTAGGTTATGTGGGGAGTTTTATATTAGTTCAAGTTAATTATAACAATCTACATAGGTTAGTTTATAGAAATTGAGCCAGTGAAGAAATCATTTACATTTCAGTACGCTTCAATACTCGTTATAAAAATAGACTAAAACATCCCCTGTGCTTAATAGGTTTAGAAGTACCTATAATAGACAAAAGTTTAACATACTGTGATAGCTGTTTTGGATCATAAATCAGCCTCTAGATAATGTACATAAACTTTTTCTAAAAGTTTGCCCGGTACGTCTTATGAAAAATTGAAGAAAAATAACTAGAAATCGCATTTTGGCATGTACCCCAATCAAAACGATTTCGATGACATGGTCATTTTTAAATGATATCACTTCAAAATCATCATATAAGTGTCATATTTTAATTTGGATAGACAATTTATTGCAGAATTTTTAAAAAAATTATTTTTTTCTCTCACACAAACGCTTTTTCCAATTTTGTTCAATGTAAAAAAGAGAAGTAACGAATTTTTTTTTTTAAATGACCCCTACGAAAAATCTAATTCAATTTTTGTGTTATTTTTTTTTAATGGGTTTTTATATATCTTTAGTAACTCTAACTCATATAAAATTTTCAGGAAAATCACTTTTGTAGAAGTGAACTGGGTCCGTCGTCCTTAAGTGCTTTAAAATGGGTAAAATGATCATGGTTATGTAACATTTGATCTCTTGGTCCGTTA
Organism: Magallana angulata; assembly: GCF_025612915.1. Taxonomy (NCBI): domain Eukaryota; kingdom Metazoa; phylum Mollusca; class Bivalvia; order Ostreida; family Ostreidae; genus Magallana; species Magallana angulata. Next base: position 3,291,039 of record NC_069114.1, read on the forward strand.
AAAAGTTACAATATAAATAAACGTTTTACTTTTTTATAGGTTCATTTAAGATATTATGCAGATGTAAATATTGGTTCATAGACATATGTTTGTATATTTATACGGGGATTAAAACACTGTAATTGGTGATGAACACGTCACAAGTAGTGGAACGTAAAATATCATTTATGACTCGAACTAGCGTTTCTGGCGCATTGTACGAGATTTCTAACCACTGATCTTCCGAGACCATATCTGTTGCTTATGAGATCCGACATGTTGTTTAACAGTCTAACACAAGTAAATCCGCAGACAATGCTAAATATGTCATTAAAATAAGTAACTAATATAGCTTATTATAACTTGATAAATTAAAGTAACAATCACTTCTTAAAAGATGTTTTAACTTTCCATATATCGAGGATTTATTTAAAGAATAAGGAATCACTCTTTGATTATTATGAGGTAATAGTTTTGTTCGGCGGATGATCAAATCTATTAAAGCTTGAGGGGCTAGATTTGATCACGCCCCGACCGAAATTATCACCTCATAATATTCAAAGAATGATTCCTTAATACTTAAATAAGTCGCAGGCAAAGACACTGAAAATGTAAATATTATTAATTGAAATTATCATTGCCTCAACATTGTGATGAACACCAGTTCTGTTTCCATGTATTTTATCTTTTTCCGAGGAGTTTAATGTTAATCGACTTCATATTTTTTTTCTTGTTTTCATTTCAAATATATTTTTTTTTTACGTATTTCAAGTTAGGATGGTTCTTAATACCGATCATGATGTTGAAAAAGAACAATTTTTCATTTTTTTTTTTACCAAATGAAATGGATAATAACGTCTATACTGATGCTTTTTGATTCTATGATTTTAATATACATACAATAAAAATACTTTTTTATGAAGCGTAGCTGCTTTTGTAGCAAGAAAAACATGTTACAACGGATGGACATTGGAATACCATGGTTACCTTATGGCGGGTTATCATAATCATAATGCTGGAACAACATACACTTGCATTGACCATCATCCAGACACCTTACATGGTGGTTCTACCAGTAAATATGGAAGACTGTTCTATCCAGTTGAGGCAGCATGTGGTTCCTTGAAGTGCCCTCCTTATGTTGCAGGGAAAGAACTTGTATGTGCTGTTTGTTCAAAAGAATAAACTGTAAAAATTCTGAAAACTCATGTTCATGTTTTTATTATTATTTATATTAAGGTTTTTGGAAAATTGAGGTAATAAAATATTATATTTTGAAGAATATACAGCAATATTTTTGTATCGGATAGTGGTCATTAGGTTTGTTGAATCTTAACAAACTGTTTCAAATACCCCCCCCCCCCCCCCCCGAACATCTCTTAAACAAATTAACATGAACAAAGTCACACGTTTGTGAATTTAATTTTTTTTTAGTGCCGAAACATTCAAGTTGCACACAATTGAGCTTTATCCAAATTTTCTGAGTCTAATTTTCTGAAAGCAAAACCTTACATAAGGTTAGTAATAACTTGCATATATGCAAAATCGTTATGAATAGAAGAAAACGTAATGTGCAAAACGTGTGTGAGCTGTATAATAATTTGGCATTCCACTAAAATACAAACCAACCTCAAATAGAGCATGTTCATTCCGCATAGATGCCAAGTAGCGTGAAAAATGTCTGCCGTCGTTATTTCGACATGGTAAATCCGATTACTTTGTTAGCGAAGAACTTGACTTCGAATTAAAATATACTTGAGGCTATTTTCAACTTTGAATGATAGATGATTAATATTTGGCATTTATTTCATAAGAATGCATAAATATATATATATATATATATATATATATATATATATATATATATATATATATATATATATATATATATATATATATATATATATATATATATATATATATATTCTTTGGATTGACGTATGAACCTTAACATTACCTTTTTTGGTTTTTTTTTATACATCATGACAGCCCCGAGTAAATAATATTTTTAATAACTTTAAACGTGCATTCAAGCTTGATTATGTAGTTTATTTCAAAACAGCATGACAGCATATGATAACTTAAACTAATTTATTAATATAAATAAAATATGTGTTTGACTTTCACATTACATTGATTCAATAGACAATGATTTATCAGATATTAATACCCAATGTATATGTGCTCCCGTGGCATAGTCGAAGTGATCTACACTTGGCCGCTCCATTAAACATAAATTGCCGTTATCATCGGCGCGCCAGTGAATACGGATCGCTGTTAATAAATTTCAATTTAGCCTTGATTTGAAAAAAAAAATCATTTTTGGGCAAAATTATTGAGGCGGCGACCGCCTCGATTCGCCGCCCCTGTTCTAACAATCTTAAAATACAGGTTTCAGATCCATGATTTGATTGGTTATTTTAGATATTGAATCTCGAATTTCGAATCTCGAATGTCGTTTTTCGAATCTCGTATTTCGAATCTCGAATCTCGAATGATCCTTCTCGGCTTTCGTACTTTTTAGATATTTATAATTCAATAACGCAAGACATACACTTTGTCATTTCTATAAATTTATACGCGTTGTACATATTTTACATTTGTATCATATTTGTATAATTCTAATTGATATACTGACTTATGTTATTTTAGAGTAATCAACAAGATATCCAAGCTGCTGTTACTTATTAAGTATTCAACTAGAATACATGTAAATGTTGACCTCTCATTGGGTTGCCTACTGTCTAACTCATGAATTCGTGTTATAAAAACGTACTTTTCTTGTGACATGTTAATACTCTAAAGCATTTTTTCTTTCTTGTTTGATTGAAATGAAGCATAAAAGCTACACTGCAATTTAAATTGTTGTGAGTGACATAGAAAACAAATCAATACTTTTTGTTATTTAATACCAGTATTATGGTATAAATGGCAGACTGTATTGATCAGTTTGCTTTTCTACATTTGTGCGTATATTTTGAATCCATTAAAAAGAATTTAAATTCATTGTTATAACAGCAACAACAAGAATCATAATACAATTGCATACACAATAAAAATAATAAAAGTGTCTAAAGGAGTGGACGCAAGTTCTAAAAAACTAAAGCAGTCCTCTCATAATTGGATACATTATGTTTTACAATGATATACAGTTATCGTTTGAACAAATAAGGGGGTCAATAAAAAATAGAAAGATTTTGTCATAGCTATGATACTTAACGTCATATAATTACTAAATTGATTGTACAAGCCATCACGGCGGACTTGATGCTGCTGACTTTTAAACATGGGTTTTTTCAAACCCGGGTCAATTTCCTTCGTATAAACCACAGAGTTGAAACAAAATGGGGTCTAACAAAACATGGTGCTTGGTAATCTTAATGTCATACTCTGGTAGCCGAATGACAGCCAGAATCATGACAAACAGTGACGTTGCTGCAACAGTTTCAAACAATTTAAATAAAAAATTTAATGTATTGTTTTATTCATGAAAATATATAATAGACAGCCACGTTTGAAGAAATGTTAATTATGATTCTCGAACAAAGTGTGTAAATAAGATGTTAAGTGGTAAAGTATATTCTAAATTGTTAATTGAAAGGCACAGGGGACTAAGCGTGATAAAAAAGATGGGGTATGCCTATTAACTATGCGAGTGTCTTGATGTAATGTTTTGGACGATACAATGCTCCGAAAATACGTAGTAGTATGAAGTGTCACATTTCAATTTAATAAAGGTATTTCGTGAGGATTCAGAAAAATGTTTCATTTTTTTTATTTTCAACTAATTTATATATATATATATATATATATATATATATATATATATATATATATATATATATATATATATATGAAGTAAGTTTAGAAATTTTATGAGGTAGAAGAAGCGACAGACAGATAGTACGTATTCACGGTATTGTTTGCGTCCATTTATTTCGTATTATTCATTAGTTAATGCAATGAGCATTCATTTTTCAGTTCCATGGTAAACATACTAATTTGCATTATAAAACTAATTTAGAATTATATACTGTGGAATCAATTAAATTCTTGGGGGCCAATTTTCGTGGATTATGACTTCTTTGCTCATTCGTGGATGTGTTGCCTACTATTTCAGTAACAAATATACCTCTTTCTAAAATTGTTTTCGTCGAGGATTTAAATTCGTGGGAGAAGGCTACCCACGAGTTCCACGAAAATTGACCCACCACGAAATTTAATGATTCCACAATATGCTATTCCAAAATAAAGATTGCTGATATTTGATAAATTTACAAAAAGTTCTCAATATGAGTTCTTAAATTCTATCCAGGACAATGGGAATCTTGATTTTGGTATTGCTCTTTGCTGCTACACAAGCTGAGACAAACGCCGGAAGTTGTAAAGACATGTTACAGGGTTATCTGACAGGACAACTATCGTCCGCTCTTGGAGCGTACAAAGTAGAGGCTCTCAGGCGGGAATTCAAAAGTTTTACTGGCGTCATCGAGAAATCAATAAAAGAGTTTAAAGAAAACGTGAAGTCTGAATTAAAGACACGTAAGATGGTATTATTTAATATTGATATTTTCTAATGGCTCAAATTATGATTCTCAAGAATATCTCACTTTATTTATTATTTGACAGACACCAGTAACAGTAGTGTAGTTTACACCAGATGGGGAAAGAAAACATGTCCCTCCAATGCAGAGTTAGTCCATTCAGGTAAAAAAATACTTTTTAGTCTTGTAAAAATTAGCACGCATTTATTCATCTTTAGTATCAGTAACGATTCACTGACCGAGAAAATATGAAAAACAGTAAAAATAAGTGTGTAAAAGATCTTGAAGTGGAGCCTATTTTTGACAGTTCGATAACAACTTAGCAAAATTATTGAATGATAAAATAAAAATGAATTATTATTCAAAAACATCTCCTTTGATATATTAATTGATTTTCTATTATACTGTATTTGTTTATTTTTATAACCTCTTGTAAAGGGTTTACTGGAGGCTCTTATCATAATCACAAAGGAGCTGCTGTAGAGCCTCTCTGTTTACCGAGGAATCCAGAGTGGGGGATGTACACTGATGGGCATGATGGATACAGAAATTACATTCATGGTGCGGAATATGAGTCTGGTTCTTTTAGGGGTTACATGAAAAAAGTTCATAATAACGATGTTCCGTGTGCTGTTTGTCTTGTGCGCCAAAGATCTGTCATTAATATGTTTCCAGGTTAGTATCAACGAGCAAATGAAATTTTCTATCAATCTTGTAAAAAATAATAAGTGTTTTATATGGCTTGACAAGGGGTTTTTTGTCATGTAACAACCAAGGCGTTTCAAATGAATTGACTTTTTGGCTTTTTGGCAGGTGGAACAACTTAAGGCAGAACTATATAATAATACCTCGATCACGGTTTTATAAAAATTTTGGTAGACACATCAATCCGAATATAAAATATTTTTATTTAAAAATAATTGGATCTTTTACCATTTCTGTTTCTTAGAATTCATAGTAGGGAAACTTAGTCCGTTTCAAGTAACCGACTTTTCCATTTCTCATTTATGATTTTAAACGAAATCAGCTGTTGTATCCTTTTATCTGACTTATAGTCTCTATATAAAAGATTGCATATAAACAATTTATTGAAGGAAACATTCTTTTGTATGGATTTAATGCCATTGTAGCGAGAAAAACGTGTTACAAAGGATGGACATTGGAATACCATGGTTACCTAATGGCGGGGTATTATGATCATCCAGCTGGAACAACCTACACCTGTGTTGATAGTCGTCCTGACACCTTAGCTGGGGGCTCTGTGGGTAAAGATGGTAAACTCTTTTACATGGTAGAGGCTACATGCAACCCCTTGAAGTGCCCTCCTTATGTAGAAGGAAGAGAACTTGTGTGTTCTGTTTGTTCTAAAGAATAAAACATTAATTCAAGTATTATTCAATTTTTGTGTATTAACATTTCAAGTTTTAAGAATGAGGAAAAACGGTTTATGGTAAAGAATATGCTGAACTGCAGTTAATTGATACCTTAATTTTTTTTTACAACAGGTTATTTTCGTTCTGATATCACTTTAGAATTAGCCAGCAACATAGTGATTTCCAATTTCGGAAATGTAAATTCTTGTAAATTTAAAAACATGATTTACACGATTGTAATAAACTTGGAAGATCATTTTAACCGATGAAGCATATATTCGTGGATTGTTGGGTTTAAATAATTTATGAGAATGTAATTTCATGAACACAGCAGTTTATAAAGCTATTTGTTGGGAAGGGCTATAAAGAATGACACAAAAATTAAATTGAACAACCACGAATTCTAATGATTCCACATATTTGCTAGCCAAGGGTTCACGACCCATTCTGATTCTCTACCACTTTTGGTGGAATTAGCCTATTTTTTTTAACTTAGCACAGCGTCGTTGAGCCATTGATTTAAATTTCAGCAACCTAAACTGTTCATCTAAGACGTATTAGAAAAAATGGCAGTGTCGAAAACAAACAAAAGGAGAATAATAAAGAAAAACATATATTTGTAATACTAGTAATATATCGTATGCTATTTATTTATCACATCAAAATTGTTTTAATGATTGTATTAAGATTTTATATAAACACACAACGAAGTTCGCTGCCAATAAGTAGATTCTTTGGTTTGAACATATTTTATTGTATATATAATATACAAAGGGTTCGAACACAAGTTCTTGCAACTTACTAGGTTCTTTGCGATCGCTTTGCTTCGCAGCCAATCAGATTTCGTTGCGCTTGTTTTAATCTTGTAGACAACTAAAGGTTGTAGAAGATCAGAGTGGATCGGAAACTCTTGGCAAACGAAGATAATGATTCTGCAAAATCCAAAAAAATGCAAGAACATAATATCTTTCTAATATATTCATGCATGGCAGTTCCTTTGTTTCAAAGCAAAACATGATACTGAAAATTTTTAAAGAATATAGATAATCACAAGCATACGGTCGCGTTTGAAATAATTTTTGCCAAAAAATAGAGTTTGGATTGAAAAAGACGTGTGTGAAATGCGTACCCTAGTAATAGTCGGTACACATTGGCGCAAACTCTTTTCTAATTTTATGTGATGTAGGACGTGATCAGGATTTTATCCTTGGATTACGTTTTGATGTCTTTCTCATCATCTTCAGATTCTTGTGTTTTGTTTGACCTAAGATTTCCAAGGGGTTGAACCTTCATGTAACATGGTTTACGGCTTATTTGTGAAAAAATTGCTGTTTTTGAAATTTGAAATGATTAAAGTCATAACTTAAAAAAAAAAAAAAACTCTGGTACTACTGGGGATTTCGGATCCACCATTACTCCTGCGATGTCAATTTACATTTAAAGTATTTAATCGTGCACTGGAGAGTGACGAATCCTTTCTGTCCAGCAACGTTGGTAAATTTCAAAGTGGTTCATGGAATAAGACTGTTTATTCAAGCTATATCTTAATAACGGTCTAGCCTGCAAAAACGCGCGAAACGCAAATGACATTGATTTTAGCAGGACGGCCATTTTAAGTTTGCATTATTACCGATGTACACGTAGTTTACAATGATTTATTTAAAAAAAGGTTTGATAAGCTACACTGACATGAAGGGATGTGTAACCTACATTAATAAAAATCAATAGCATATGGTCAATTTTACATTAATGTTATTGTACGTACAACCATTCTTCAAAATCTTTACCATTTTATTTACCCTTGCTTTTAAAACTGGTTTTATAGAACTATGCAACAGCAATAGTTATTCGAATAAAAGTTGATATCTGTCTTTTTGCAACTAAAAAAAAATGAAATGAATAAAAAGTTTTCTTTCAGTTCTTTAATAGATTGAAAGAATATTCCTTAAATTTCTTTATTGATTTCCGTCATATTTGAAACAATGAAATCTATTAATTGACAAATTCTCAAAAGAATGAACAAACTTTATTCTATATAAATGATATTGATTTCATGTTTTCTGATTTTGTATTTATCTGTATTTATATTGCTTAGGTACATTTTGAGGATGCACATTTTACCATGAAACGAATAACATCAGTAACATACTTTTCAATGTTTGGTGTCACATTTCAATTTGATTATGCTATTTCGTGAGAATCAAGAGTATTCCTCACATTTATGATTACATATTATATATTTATATAGAGACAGTTAAAATTTTTCTCATTGTTAACAAACAAACAATATACATCACTCTTACTACCAAACAATGACTATCCTTGTGCTGTTGTTCCTCGTTTCTGTGACACAAGCTGAGACAAACACCGGAAGTTGTAAAGACATGTTACAGGGCTACCTGACAGGACATTTGTCGTCTGCTCTAGGAGCGTACAAGGTAGAAGCTTTGAGGCGGGAATTCAAAAGTTTTACTGACATCATCGAGAAGTCCATGAACGAATTTGAAGAAAACATCAGGTCCAAGGTAAAAACACGTACGTAAGATGATATTTTTATATAAAACTTTGAGGATCCAGAATATGATTTATAAGAAATAATATTTAAATTTCAATCTTTATACTTATGATAATAATATTGTTAATTAATGATAATCAAATATCTTGGGATTTTAACAGACATCAGTAACAGCAGTGTAGTTTACACAAGGTGGGGAAAGAAAACTTGTCCATCCAATGCCGAGTTAGTCCATTCAGGTAAAGATAATCATTGGCTGTCGTTCTTTGTCTGGTAGATGGTTGCATACAAGTATTCATATATAGTAGTTACAATGATCAATTAGCTGAAACAATTATAAAGTACGTGCACAAAAGTGAAGAAGAAAGACTATTAGTTCAATGATAAGATAACAAAATTATTTTATGACAAATTCAAAATGCTGTTTTACATGTCAGGGTCGGGAATAGAAAATACACAACTCGTTTGATAAAAATCATATACCATCAATGATAAGATAACAAAATTATTTTATGACAAATTCAAAATGCTGTTTTACATGTCAGGGTCGGGAATAGAAAATACACAACTCGTTTGATAAAAATCATATACCATCGCAAATCATTATTGTTTTTTATTGCATCTTGTTTAAAACCTCCATGTTTTCTTTAAAAGTATAGTTGTGAGGCGCACAACATATTACTTCAATGCATCATCAAATTTACGCCTGGAAAAATTTCCTTGAAAATATAATGACTGCATTAAATGGTCCACAAGTACAACTCCACACTTTTAAAGGGACATGGTCACGATTTTGGTCAAAATTATTTTTTCGAAGTGAAAATTCTAGTTTTTGACAGAAAATGAATGTGTTAATTGTTAGGAACTGTTTGTTTATGCTTAATATGAAGAAGAAGGTCGACAAATCAGTTTGAAAAAAAGAGAGATTTTTACTGGTATATTGAACCAATGTAAACATAAACAGGGCACGAGCCTTCTTTAAATGACGAAGAATTGCAAGCCCTGTATCTTGCTTAAAACTCAACGACTGGCATCTAAATGTCATTTGATCATAAGAAATGTATTCCTAAAGCGTTGTAAATAATAAAAACAAAAAAATAAAATTTGACCAAAATCGTGACCATGCCCCGTTAATTGAATGGTTGTTGGTGTTTCTTATCCTGTGTAGGGTTTACTGGAGGCTCTTTTTATACACACAACGGGGCAGCTGTAGAACCTCTTTGTTTACCGAGGAATCGAGAGTGGGGACTGTACAGTGATGGGCACGATGGACCAAAGAATTACATTCATGGTGCAGAATATGAGACTAATTCATTTAAGGGTTACATGAAAACAGTTCATGATCACGATGTTACTTGTGTTGTTTGTCTGGTTCGCCAAAGGTCCGTTGTTCAATTGTTTCCAGGTTTGTTTAAAAAATGGAAACCTATATATTTCTTATATATATATATATATAGAGAGAGAGAGAGAGAGAGAGAGAGAGAGAGAGAGAGAGAGAGAGAGAGAGAGAGAGATTTAAATAAGATTTATCGAGTAACAGAGAGCGAAGTTTTGAATTTGATACATTTGACTCTACAATTATTGCTATATAATAACTTTTAAGTTATTTTTTTAATTAAATGTCATTTGTAATAATGTGTATTTTGGATTTTTTAACAGTTATTCTATTTTTGAAACCAAAATGAGAAAAGGTCTTTTAAAATTGTCAAATTACTAGCAAATGCGTTTTAAGTACCAATCTCGATCGGTCACACATTGTACCCGTCATCGACCAATGGTTTATTTCAATAAGGCTGATTTGTTTATAAAGCTTTTGTGATTAATATATTTATATTCAGTAATATGAAAACTAATGCATTTGTTTGTAAGAATTAGATAAAAGGATGTTCATTTTTCTCAAATAACCGTCACCAAATATTCTCGTCAAAACTTTTATTTAGACATATATGCTTTGCATGGTATCCAAATGTATTAAAAGGCCATCAATACCAGAAACAGTTACTTTAGATTTTCTATTCACCCCCCCCCCCCCCACACACACACACACACGACTGATTATAAAGATCTCTTTTTTTTTGGTGGGCTTTTATCGAAGATCAGTTCTTCTTACAGTGAACATTCTTGGTACGTGAAAAATGTTATTTTTCATTTACTGCTGACATTGAAAGATTTATTTTTTCACTCCCGCCAAACAAATGTTCATGTCTTAATCTGTACAAAAACATATTTGTGTTTGGGGAAACGGGTTTATGACCATTTAATTTTCTTTTTGGTGCTAAATATACTTTTTTATGGATTCGATTAGGTGATTGTTAATGTTTTCATTATATTGACAATATATTATAAACTATAAAAAATCACACTTGTACAACAGTGATACCCCTTAACTTAATATCAATCACCTGGAAAGTATTCATTTTAAAACCAAACAGTTCTAAATAATGTTCAGTTAATATAGGTATTTCCATCATGGTAAAAAAGAAGACAAAACAAATATAAAGACAATTTAGATATAAAAGTCAACAGAATTCAACAAGTTTAATTATATTCAAATCAAATTAGCTGATGCACTCATTATTATATATATTATTGGGCATTAAAAGATACACTGCTGCACGTTTTGTCCAAGAGGGCTGATGTGAGAATAAATAAATAGTGTTTGACTGTAACTTATATAAATTAAGTTGTTGGTTAAATGATTTAACTTTTCAAGTGAAATTAAGATCTTGTAGAACTTTATTGGTCGTTTGTTAATTAAAAATAATAGTAATAGAATATGCCTCATTGCAACATTGCATATGTTTACTGTATATTTGAGCATTAAGTGAACATTTTCTTAAATGCATTATTTTATAAGGGCAACGGTGTGTGCATACAAATTTGTTTGCAAATACTACTTATAACGTTAGTTACTGACTCACTACGGAAATATATTGGGTTGATCAATCGGCTTCGCCTCGCCATCTATGAGATTGATCGACCCAATATATTTCCTTAGTGAGTCAGTAACTAACCTAATAAGTGTTCTGTTTTCTTGAGGACTATCAAGCGACATATTTTTTCACAAATAGCGATGATCTACGCAAAGCCATGTACAAGATGCCTTACACTTTTTCCAATTTAACTCAATTAAACTCTTCAATATTTTTAATCTCACCTTTCAAATACTCTTTAAAAATCTTTGATTCACCTATGTTCACTTACAATGTTTTGTTTCTATTCAATTTGAAAATTTTTGTCCCTTTCATCTGCAGAGATTTGAGCAAATTTCGACGCTGCCATTTTGTTCTGCTCCAGACAAAACAATGTAACGTCAATATTCTAAGGGCAACTACTCTAATTTTAAAGAATTTAAAAGGGCAACTACTCCAAATACTTTAAGAACTAGCATGCGGTTTATGTATTGAATGCTATGAAATGTCAAAATGAGTAAGGGAAGCGTCGGCCAATGACGGCCATATTGCCTCATAGTACTTCTCACCGAACAAATATAGAGATATATGAGGCAATCACGTGCTATGTCTAAACCAATGAAAGTGCGACATTTCAGTCCACGGGAAAACAAATGGGCTATATCTTTCATAAAAAATGATTTAAAGCTGATATCTATATTATTTTAAAGACAATATGCCTATACATCTAATTGTTTTAACCTATTTTTCTACAAGGATGCAATGTCATTATAGCAAGAAAAACGTGTTACAAAGGATGGACATTGGAATACCATGGATACCTTATGGCGGGGTATTATGGTCATGATGCTGGAACAACCTTCACCTGTGTTGAGAGTCATCCAGACACCTTACACGGTGGTTCTAAAAGTAAACGATGTTATCTCCTGTACCTGGTAGAGGCTACATGTGGCTCACTTAAGTGTCCACCATATGTAGAGGGAAGAGAAATTGTGTGTGCAGTTTGTTCTAAAAAATAAAACACCGTGTCTTTATCATATTAATTCAAGATAAGAAAAAATTTGTTTTGTCTTGAAGAATATTCTGCAAATAACATGCATTTCTAATAATATATAGGGATTTTCTTGCATGTTTAAAAACACATTTTACCCGTTTAAACTGTATCAAATAAATACGAGAAGAGGTATCGTGCAAATAAATTAATACATGTAGACAGTATATCTGTTATCTCAAAACAAAACTATGATACTAGATAAATAAGTTTTACAAGGTAAATAATAACATGCAATGGAAGAGTGGTTTTATATTTGGAACGAGTTTGGATGTCTTTTGCTCTGCCTTCAGAATTGAAGTTTTGCGCAACTGTAGTTTTAAAAACAAATACCATCTCTTCTGAAATTGCCGATTATAGCAATTACAAATTTCATTGAATGGTAGTCAAAATAAACTGGAAAATAACATTTTATGGAGATTTTTTATCGTTTTTTAATTGTTTATTTCCGAGTAAAAAAAATGGAAGAACAAATTGAAATAAAACGATTGTTCAAACACATTATGCTAATCTATGATTTGTAAGTCGTTAAAAATTATTCTCCAGATAAATTACAAGGAATTTAATGTACCCCTTGAATTTTAAATGATAAAGAACAATTATGGTGACTTGATTATGCATATTCAAATCCAAAACTTTCCATTTCTCTTAATATGTGCATGGGTTGTTTTTTTCTAAATTGTGACAGACCGAATGTAATAATACTCAAAGTTATTGATTGCGTCGATAGCGTTACGATTATATAAATTGGAATTGATAACTAATATGCATGCAATTGAAAAGAGAATCTTCATTTTTCCTTTCATTGAAATCATGAAGAATGAATAGTTTTTCCTCTTACAATAAAAAAACGCGTAACAGAAGATCACAACCCAGAAAATGTATTACATAATTAGTCTAAACGTGAAGCAAATCTATAGAAATCTATATGTAATACAACCTTATCTACTAAACGTCAGGTAAATGGGCCAATTTACGCCGTTTTTCTTAACCAAGAAAAAGTCATCAGTTTTTATTCCTATCTAATATCAGAAATTATAAAGCGTAACTTCACTCCAAAACCATTTTCATCTACATTTGTATATAACTGTTTATTTGCATTTCTTATCTGAAAATTGTGCTGGGGCAAGTATGCACTTGATATCGATGTTTCCTGTCCAGAGAACTCATAGAAAAAACCCAATTGTTTGCCTTAACACATACTCTCTGTGAAATTAGATCATCATCAATTTGAGACTTCTCTATCATTACATCGATAAAACAATTGATCTTGTTAAACATTAGTATATGATACTGATATGGGCATTGATAACAATTAATATCTAAAAGGAAAATATATTCCGCAGTTCAATAAAATCTTATTCTAGTGAAATAGGGTCAAATAGATTGATTGCAGACAAAAATGCACAACCTAAAGTATGGACATTAAAATTATGCTTAAAATATTTTTTTCCACACCCGATGGCAAGAAATTCAGGAGCGAAATTGATACTAAGAATCAAGACGGACTGGCGTACATGGATTACGTGTCTATCACTTTATTTTTATCGAATAATAGAACAAATTCTGGAAAGAGAAAGTCTTTAAAGTAGTGATATTTCTGTAAAATTTGTGTAAAATTAATAGCCATGGGAAATATTCTGTTAGGTAATCTAAACGTCTAAAATGTTCTTATAACATAATTTCATTTATATAGTAACACAATTATGTAGAGAAAATACAATTCAACCCATAATGTCTTAAACGAAGAATAAGTTCAAAGAAGAAGTTGTAAACAATATAATTATCTGCAGATCAAACACAGTAGTTTGCAATGAAAACCGTGAGACTAAAAAAACACAAACCTTAGACTACAAATACCTATAAATAATAAGATTATGCTATTTTTAAAAAATGATATTATACAGTGATTATTCTAAATGTCATATTCTTCATTAGTACATATATCTTTTATGCAATAATAGGTACACATGCAGAGTGTTATAGTAATTATATTCCTTTTATCGTAAAACACTATCATAAGATTTGATAAAATCAATCAAAAGAAAAAAAGTTATGCTTAAAAAAGTAAAAAAAAACCAAATGGACGATTTTTTGTCATGTCTAATACTAATTATGCATAGAATCCGAGATAGACAAGAGTGTTTTATCAAAGCCATGGCATATTCAGCTTTAAAGGGGCATGGGAACGATTTTGGTCAATTTATTTTTCGATTTTAATGTTAACAATGCTTTAGTAAGGCATTTTTAATAGGCAACCAAAGTTTGAGTGTCATTTGATGAGTTATTAGCGAGTGACAGAGCTTTCAATTCTTCGCAATGTAAACATACCGTTTGTTTACACTTAAAATGTTGAAGTAAAAATTCCAGTTTTAGACCTAAAATAAATGTATTAATTGTAATGAGATGTTTATTTATGCTTTAAATGAATAATAAGATAGACAAACAAGCTTTAAAACGATTTTTTTTCACTAGTATATTGAACCTATGTAAACATAAACAGGGCACGAGCCCTGTTTACATGACGAAGAATTGTGAGCCCTGTATCTTGCTTAAAACTCAACGACTGACACCAATGTTTCATTTGATCATCAGAAATGCATTCCTAAAGCATTGCAAATAATAAACACAGAAAAATAAAATTTGACCAAAATCGTGACCATGCCCATATAAAGGTATTCTATACATTTATTGCCTGATGGTGATGGAAATGTAAATATATATTCTCCTAGGAAAAATTATATTTCCCCAAGGCTTTGCCGAGAGAAGTATGCTTATATAAGGGGTGGGGGGGGGGAGGGGTAAATCTTCATTCATGCAATTACAGTTTCATTATACCGAACAACAGATGATAACATAAAATACCTCGATTTTTAAAGATTTTTTCGACTTGTGAAAAGCAATTACGTTGTGATTGTTTGGGGGTTTTTTTGTGTGTCTCTCTTTATTAGATTCGAATCAAATAGACTAAAATTGGTTTTTATGATTAAAAGAGAATTTAATTCATTAATGTTTTCCGTTTCCAACGGAAGATCTTGTACTAATTCTGAGGGTACATGTATTTCTTCATTAGTGTTATTCTTCTTCGAGACGTTTTCTAAACCTTAATAACTTTTTTGTTTGTCATCCGATTTCATTAAAATTTTCAGGTTGTATTGAAATTACGTTTACTTTTCAAGTCACCAAATAAAAATGAGAAATCATAAATTCCGGGTTCGAGTTATTCCCCTTTTTTGGTGGACATTTTGGGACATTCGTTTCCGGACAAAGGCTCCGAAATGGTCCGTAGCAAATAATCCAAAGTTAGAAATCTTTAAAATTGACACTCTGAATTTCGTATTTTAGTTTTTTACAATTGTACCTTTTGAATTATATAATCAAAATCTACGTTTAAAAAATTGCTATTTTTTACTCATGTTTTTGTTTTGAACTTTTTAGTTTGAAATATTTTCTGATTGCATATAGAACAAAAGTTGTGCATAAATTAAAGGGCTTTCATTTGAGACCAGTAAGAAGGGGCTGGCTCCTTAAGGTTCCTCACAACACCTTGAAATAGTTCCTCAAATCATCAGAAAATTAATTGAATATGATAGAAAGCATGATGGATAAGTATATGTGTCAAATAGGCGAAAAAAGTGCAATTTTAGAAAAAAAATATGATATTTTCAAAAATTTAATTCGGTTATCATAAACAAAAGCCCCAGGTGGATTCAAACTCATGTCCTGTGGTTCACAAGCCTGATACTTTAACCACTGAACTATGACGATATACATCTGAGTTGATTGATACAAACAGTTTAACAAAACATTTAAATCGCCATCTTGTGACGTAGTGTCTGAAAAAGTATAAGTCTCGGTGCGGTGAAGTACCTTAAGTAAGGGATATGGGCGCCTGTAAAGTATTTGTTGCATAATTAAAAAAAAGATACATGCTACGATGATGATGTCGCTTGAACATATGTTTTTCATTATCTTGTCAATCTAATTGTAATATAGTATTGTTTGGATATTGCGTAATTTGAGAGTTAAAAGCTTCACATGAAGACATGTATACCCGCTTTCATTTTGCTTATAGGGAATAACTCCCAGTGCGTAATAGTGTTTTAAAGTCGCAATCAGTACTTTCCTTGTCTAAATATATCCCCAACTTATTACAGACATGCCTTAATCTGTTTTATGAAAGGTCAAACAAAATCTTCAATACTCTACAGTCTAGGGGTTACATTGATACATCGAAAATAATGTAGCTAATGAACTTATTTTCAAGATTTCAAATTGATTTTCTAAAGTCCTGATTAATCAGAAGTTAAGGTAGTGTGTATCAATATCTGTTAGACCCTGGCAAGTGTAGGGATGGTTTTATTAAGATTGATTGGCAATCCTTTCATGACCTGAAGCTGTAACGGAAGACCTCCTCGTTGCTTGCAACGAACTTATCTCTAGTTAATTGTTTATGATTCGATTGTATTTGTCAACATTGTATGCTCATATTGGCTTTTTATAAATTTGAAATAAAACGTCTCGAAAATTCCGAGGAGGTGAGGCATGATATTCATTCCTCGGGAAACACGATGTTTTGCTCGCCCTGTCACGTGACTCTTTAGACTAATTAGTTTACGTGTTATATAAAATTGTCATATTGAGGTATAATTATACAAATAAGGTTTCAAGGAAGTACCATTTACAGCACGAAATTGTGTTATCTTTTTTAGCCAAAAATGTTTCCAAACAAGTGTCAACCACATATCGAGGGAAATTGACTCTTTTGGTGTTTTAGAAAAATGTCCCTGTTCAGATATACATCAAAATCACAAAAATAGGGTTTAAAAAAGTATTTTAAGTTTAAATGGGCAGGAAGGGGTTTTGTTTTCAAAGTTGAAAAATATAATTGAGTACAACTGAATATTGAAACCGATGGTCAGAAATGTTGTATGTTTTAACATGTCATATATATATTTATGATATGACTTAATCTGCATTCAAATTGATAATGCAGAGCAGGTTGAATTCATCTCATTTGAGAATCGAAATACGATATTTATGATTCAAAATTTGAGATTCAATATCTTATTTAACCATTCAAATTATAAATTTGATACCGGTATCATACAACAGGAACCAGTTCTTAAAAAATGTATTAACATGCTCTTAAATACATATAAACAATATTTTCACTGTTTCATATATATTTTCCAAACAGATCATATCATAAGCAAGTAGGAATGCAGTGTGTAATGTGTAAATGAGTTCACTCGCTTCTTTGCTTGTCAATGTAAAATTAAAAGGCATACAATTTTTCTCAATCACTAATTAGATTTATATTTAATATCAAATGTCCCTGCTTTGGGTAAATCAAAAGTGAATCAAGAATAACAAATGATTGGCAATGAAGGAGGAAAACCTAACTTCTGCTTAACTATTAGATAGACAAGTTCCAAGGACAGGTCGGCTCTATTCGGGCCCCTAACCCTGGCACTTGCTATCTTCCCTGACAAACTGTCAGTAATGTGTTTTACAAACAACTCTAATATACAATACCACACAATAGAACAGCTTCGGCTCTATTCGGGCCACTGATCTAATTGTGTGGGTCCAGAAGTTTAATATAGTGTTTCTGTTACCTTCTCCTTCCACTGCTCAAACAGGAATGACCCCGACTCTCAGCTTCTCTCACTTATATACACATGGGAGAGTCCATTGGAAAGGGATGTCGGGTTATTCCATTATTAACATTGATTTATAATAGGACAAAATTCTTTACATTACCCACGCCTCTGGGTTCATTCGTCCCGAATGACAAAACATTTAAAACTTTTTTTTTTCTTTTCTTTTTATTCAATGTGATCCACAAAAAAATGCAAACTTTAAAACTGCCTAATAGTGGTTAACAAGTACAATGCTCATAACACTATCTGTGTTGAAGATAACAATTCAAAATTTAAAACAAGATCAATTGCTCTGTCGTGGTTTCTTTAATGTCAACCTCGCCCTCTCTGTACTTCCTGACAGTCTTTACTGAAATTTCTCTTCTAAACTCTGTTTGTGTACTAACGTCAATCTTCGCTTTCTTCGTTTGACAATCATCTACGTTGGGTTTTCTGACATCATCTGTTGATGTACGTTTCCCTGGAAGAGAAGGGGTCGTTTTCTTGCGGAAAACACGGCCCACCATGAGATCCGATATCTCTTTATTGACTGTTTCTTTAATCTTATTTCCATCACTGGCACAAGTTGTACTACTGGACGTAGTTTCCGTTGAAAGTAGATCACCTGGGTCTTGTGACAACCATTCTTCATCTTCTGATTCGTCCTCACTTGACACAATATTATTGGCATTTTCAGTGTTCTTCGCCTTTTCCGGGACTTCGTCTGTTTCAACCAGCTTCTGGCCCAATGCAATAGGACTTTCTGTCAATCCAGTGTGCGCTCTCTTCATATGTCTTCTGACATTACACTCTTTCTGGGACGTAAAATCGCAAAAATCACATGAATGCTCCTTCATTGCACACTCTACCACATGGGTGGAAAACTCAACATCACCATGGAAAACACTGGAACACATTGGACATTTCCTCGTCCCGCTTCTCTTTGTCATCTTTGTCTTCGCCATGCCTTTAAATCTAAAACGACAAAGAAAGAACATTAGGTTCTAGTATTTAGTATGGCATATAGTATATAATCTAATAATCAGTCTCATAATCTTTTAACCATACAGGGGGTCTTCTACTACGAAACTGTCTTGCAGGCAGTTCTTTTTCTTTACAAGATTGTTGCTCAGTTTCATATTTCTGCTGTTCACTGACAACAACACTCTCGTTTTTGTAATTTGTATTTTCTATTTGAGCCTTTGTATTGTCGCTACATGTTTGATCTTGGAATGTTTCCTCTTTCTGCTCTTCAACACAGTCAGCCGTTTCACCAACTAACGTTTGGGGTCGTTTCAGTCTAATTCTATCAACATGTATGACTTGATTTGACTCACGTTGACCACAATTCACTTTGTACGCAACATCTGACATTTTCTTTATGATTCTATATGGTCCACGCCAATAGCTGGTAAACTTGGGCGACTGACCTGACTTCGTTCTTGGAAAATACACATACACCTCATCATTTTCCTTGAACTGTCCCCAGTTTAATTTCTTGTCATGGTAATGTTTTTGGCGAACCATAGCTTGCTCTGTATTTGCTCGGACAGTTTTATGTGCATTTTCAAGTCTATCTTGCAATTGCCAAACCCATTCATTTTGAGGAACTGGTTTAATAGCGGAAGGTACATCATACATGATATCCAAGGGAGTGCAAACCTCTCTTCCAAGCATCAATGAATTTGGCGAAAACCCAGTTGTTTCATGGATGGTTGACCTATATGCCATCATGACATACGGTAAATGTTCATCCCAATCTGTATGGTTTTCATTTACAAAATTGCTAAGCATAGTTGTTAGTGTTCGATTGAAACGTTCCACCATACCATCCGATTGGGGGTGGTATGGTGTTGTATGTGTCTTTCTGATGCCCAACAAAGAACACATTTCTGAGAACAACTTGCTTTCGAACTGTCGACCTTGGTCCGAATGGATAACTGCTGGTGTGCCAATTCGACAGATCACTTCTTCCACAATGACTCTAGCTATTGTGATGGATTCCATATTTGGGATTGCAAAGCTTTCTGTCCACTTTGTATAATAGTCTGCAACTACCAAGATGTATTTGTTACCTTTCTTTGTTAAAGGTAACTCACCCAAAATGTCTGTCGCTATCCTTTCCAAAGGATAACCAGAATGTACTACTTTCATGGGTGCACATTTGGTAACATTGTCAGTCTTCCTTTTAGAACATAATTCGCAACCCGCTATATATTGACGCACATCTCGCTGTAAACCTGGCCAGTAGTACCTACTGCGAATCTTAGACAATGTTTTCTTAATACCGAGATGTCCTGCTGTTTTCTCGTCATGATATTGGGTAAGAACTGTACGTCGCTCGGAGAATGGAACTATATACTGATAGAGAGTCTGATTAGACGACATGTCTTCCCATTTACGACAAACAAGATTATCTTTGATGCACAATCTGTCAAACTGAGAAACCAGTGACTTCAGATAATGGTTTTCTGGCGATACTTTCTTAACACCTGGAAATGAACCTCCCTCTACCCATGCACGCAACTTCTGGAGATCATTGTCATTTTTCTGAGCCAACAACAATGACTGACCTTGCCCAATTTGGTTACAGTTTAGATTTTCACCTTCCCAATCACTGTGGTATCCGCACTGTTTACAAGGTAGTCTGCTCATGGCATCAGCATTTGTATGTAGCCTTCCAGGTCGATGTTCTATTCTGAAGTTGTATGTTGACAGTACATCGATCCAGCGTGCAAACTGTCCTTCTGGGTTTCTGAATTGCATCAACCACCTGAGGGAACTATGGTCTGTTCTGACAAGGAATTTTCTGCCATACAAGTAGTGCCTAAAATACTTGACAAAGTATGTCACTGCTAAAAGTTCCTTTCTAGTTACGCAGTATCGTCGTTCAGATTTTGACAAGCATCGACTGGCGTAAGCACAAACTCTCTCCTTACCATCGATTACTTGAGAGAGAACAGCACCTATGGCTTTGTCGCTAGCATCAGTATCTAAGATGAAATCCCTTTCAAAATCAGGATGTGCAAGTATTGGTTCAGATGTTAGGAATTGTTTCAATTTGTCAAATGCAGTTTGACATTCCTCTGTCCACTTGAACGATTTGTCGTTTGTTGTCAAATCATGCAATGGTTTTGCAATGGTAGCAAAATCCTTCACAAATTTCCTGTAATAACTACAGAGACCAATAAATGACCTTACTTCTGTAACATTAGTAGGGACCTTCCAACCCTGAATTGCTTTGGTCTTGTCTGGACTTGTAGATATTCCATCTGAAGATACTATATGACCCAAAAATTCAACTTGTCTTGCAAAAAGAGTACACTTTTTCGGTTTGAGCTTTAATTCTGCACATTCTAACCGATCAAAAACTAGGGACAAATTCTTTACCATATCCCCAAAGTTCTTTCCAAAGACTATTATGTCATCTAGATAGATAAGACACATTTCAAATTGCAGTCCACGCAGAACTGTTTCCATCAACCGTTCAAAGGTTGCCGGAGCATTGCACAGGCCGAATGGCATTACAGAAAATTCAAACAAACCTCGTCTAGTTGTGAATGCTGTTTTCTGTTTGTCTTGAGTGTCAACAGCAACCTGCCAATATCCTGAACACAGATCTAGAGTGGAAAACCAGGTAGCACCCCTAAGCTGATCAAGAGAATCGTCTATCCTTGGCAAAGGATAGGCATCGTGCTTTGTAACATTGTTCAGCTTTCTGTAGTCTATACAAAATCTGGTGGTACCGTCCTTCTTTTTAACCAAAACTATATTTGATGCCCACGGACTACTAGATGGTTCAATGATATTTCGTTCCAATAAATCGTCGATATGTCCATCAACTTCTTTTTGCATATGAACAGGTATTCTTCTTGGGGCTTGCTTGATAGGAAGACTGTCTCCTGTGTTAATTTTATGTTTAATTATGTCCGTCCGCCCTAAATCTCGATCAGACTTGGCGAAAGATGCGTGATAGCGCATAAGCAACTGACGAACAATCTCCTTATTTTCTGCTTCCATGTTCACAGTTGACCGTTCAAAAAGATCTTGTAAATGAACAGGCAGTTCCAGCATGGTAAGATCATCACTACCTTTTTCAGATAAAGCCATTACCTCAAACACTGGGTTCAACTCGGCAATGAATGTATCTTTCCTTAAATGTGTTACTTCATTGTGAAGATTCATAAGACGCACAGGTACTTTGTTTTCTGTGCTCCTGGTCACAAGAGTTCTCGCCACCAATGCTCTATCAGAGTCACAAAACTGTTTGCATGGTTCCACTATGCCAAGTATGGGAGTATTAGATTCTACGTTATTTACATTGCAGTATGTCATCACTTCACTCTTTGGTGGTATCCCTAGATTTTCACAAAGACTTACTCTGAAGCAACCAATTTTGCCTCTGTATTGACATGCAACTGCTTTTTCTACTTGACCAAACTTCAGTGTACACTTTTCCAGGTCCACTGCACACTTGTTAAGCCTTAGGAAATCTAATCCCAAGATTCCATCAACATTCAAATCAGCGACTACTATAGTATGGTCAAACAGCATTCCCTGTATAGAAAACTGTACCTCTTGTGTCCCATAAACTTTTAATGGCGTACCATCTGCTATCAAAATATCTGTACTTAGCTTACTGAGTGGCTTGTCAGACAAAACATCAGCAATCATGCATTTTGACACAATGGTGACCGTTGCTCCTGTGTCTAACAAAAACCTTAACTGTTTGTCATACAGTCCTACCTCAATGAAGATACCTGACTCACCAGCTTTGTTTATGGCCTCTGATGCTCCACAATTAAGTTGTGTTAGATTTCCTTGGGGTTGTTCTTTGCTGTCTGTACATGACATTTCGCTTGGTTGCCTACCATGCTTTTGTCTTCGCTTTTGACCAGCTTGTGACGCCAGAAAATCTCTGCATTTGTTCTTCATATGGCCTGGTCTGCCACAAAAATAGCATTTAAACGTTCTGTTTTGCGTTGCGTTTTGTTCTCTCTTGTCTACCCTAGGCTGTGAGGAAAAATGCCCATCCTGCCTCTCTTTTAGTGATTTAACATCTTTCTTTAATAAGGATAAGGCATCTGTTATATCTTTTAACACCTTTTCAGTATTACTTTCTTTGACTTCACTGATGTCTTTTTCTGCTGCTCTGACATATCCCTGACTTTCCTGCATCTTTTTGTCAGCACTCTGAAAAGCTTGTAACTCAACCGCATGGCGCACAGCATCATTCAAATCTACTGGCCGCGCTTGTTTTATCCTCAACCTCATGTCAGGATCTCTCAAGGCATCTATGAACTGCTCTTTAGCCAGTATTTCTTTGAGATCAACTGTTGCGGTTGGGTATGCCAAATTTGTCAGCCTACGAACATCCTGCCCTAACTCTGGAAGAGACTCTACAGCCTTCTGTTTTCTCTCCCGCAGTTGAGCCCTATATAATTCTGTCTGGTTTGTAGGTGCAAACCTTTGCTGTAGTGCTGTACACAGTGCATCGTAAGTACGCTGGTCGTTTGATGGCAGGTTTCCCAACACACCTTGTGCATTTCCCCTCAGAGATACTGCCAAATACATTCCTTTTTCAATCATTGACCAGCAATTCAACTCTGCACATACCTCAAAGTGTGACTTGGAATCACTCCAGTTCGTACTACCATCAAACGTCGCAGGCTTGATAAAATTTCGTTTTTGGTCGGCTTTATGAGGCAATTCAACATTTTGTGTCCTGTCTCTTTGCATATCGTCTGTAATCATGTTTTCATTATTGCGTGCCATGTGTCTATGACTGTGTATGTTTGGTGTATGCTCATGTTGATGTTGGCGTGTCATTTCGTATCTGTGTTCATCTTGGTTTGCCATATTTCTCTGGCCTGCCAAATGACTAGCCAAACCTCCACTAGCCCTTTCACTTTGGATTGCCGTTTGGTATTCATTTAGTCCGGTTATCGCACTTTGGCGAGGCATATGGTCTGCCAATTGACTACGACTTACATTTTGGCGAGGCATATGGTCTGCCAATTGCCCACGACTAACATGCCGTTCAACTACTGGTGTTGAATGCCTATCTCTTGTCAACTCAAACTCTAGCCTATGTATCTCATCCTCTAGAAAGGATATCTCATCATCAATCAAATCATTTACGTTAGATGCCATGCCAAACAAAAAATCAACTTAATAAATGCAAATAGTATAGCCAAAAAGAAATCAAACAAAGAAACGACCACCGCTGCCACCAAATAATGTAATGTGTAAATGAGTTCACTCGCTTCTTTGCTTGTCAATGTAAAATTAAAAGGCATACAATTTTTCTCAATCACTAATTAGATTTATATTTAATATCAAATGTCCCTGCTTTGGGTAAATCAAAAGTGAATCAAGAATAACAAATGATTGGCAATGAAGGAGGAAAACCTAACTTCTGCTTAACTATTAGATAGACAAGTTCCAAGGACAGGTCGGCTCTATTCGGGCCCCTAACCCTGGCACTTGCTATCTTCCCTGACAAACTGTCAGTAATGTGTTTTACAAACAACTCTAATATACAATACCACACAATAGAACAGCTTCGGCTCTATTCGGGCCACTGATCTAATTGTGTGGGTCCAGAAGTTTAATATAGTGTTTCTGTTACCTTCTCCTTCCACTGCTCAAACAGGAATGACCCCGACTCTCAGCTTCTCTCACTTATATACACATGGGAGAGTCCATTGGAAAGGGATGTCGGGTTATTCCATTATTAACATTGATTTATAATAGGACAAAATTCTTTACACAGTGTATTTCGTGGATCAAAGCGTCTTGTGTATATTTTCTTTTGATGCGTTCCAATCAAATATATTGAAACATCGATAGATTTAATCATGTTGTGATTATGATATAAGGAATCCATATTTTTAAGAGATAAGAAGGAGGGGATCCGAACTCATTTAAAGTAATTTTACTATTGGAGTCTAATAAACTTCGATAATCACAAAGGGGGGGGGGGGGCGTCAAACTCTGTCCTCCCCATTCTTTTAGATCATTTGAATTCTTCAATTTTACACACTTGATATTATTATATATAAAATCATCATTATGATATAATTACCCCACAGGTAATTTGTAAAAAAAAAAAATCAAATTGTTCCACTCCTCTTCCTAAGTCATATCAAATTATGAGACAAATTTTGTTTCATATTCTAGAGTATTAAAGGTTGTAAAAATAAGGTGTAGATTTGTTCACAGTGCCGAGTCTTATATAAAGAGAATAGTAAAACCTTAAAATTTGATATCTTTTATTTTTCAAAATAGTTTGTTTTAGTTTGTTATTTTTTTATTATTATTATCAATAAAAAACGATTAAACGAATACACAGGCATATGACTCACACCTTAGTTAACCATTCCCACCCTATCAGACCCCCCCCCTCCCCCCTCCCCCCCCCCCCCCGGCCAAAATTGACAATTCATTGAAATTATAATGTACTTTGAATGTAAGTCTCTCTGTAAATATCTTAACGTTCATTGCAGATATCTGTGTACTTAATATACTACTACATTACACTTTGCCAGTTAAAATTTCATCAGAGTGAATGCTACAAGGGTTGAATGGTGCAAAATTACCACTATGCCCTCTTAGTAATTAAAATAGCTTTCATCTCTGATTTAAGCATAACATCTCGTTTATAATAGTTTTGAAGAAGATGTATGCTTCGAAGCTTTCATAGAATAATGCAAACCGGTAGGGGACGTGTACACTCTAATTAAAATTAGACCTTTCATCTCGCTCTCTGTTATATATGGATACCGCTCGTGCTTTCACGAGCGGTATCCATATATAACAGAGAGCGAGATGAAAGGTCTAATTTTAATTAGATTGGGGACGTGTTTTGCTTATGCAATACTCTCCGAATGCTTGCTTGTTTGTTTGTTTTTTAAACTTCCGGGCACTACGTTGATAACATAGCTATAGTTTTTATTTCAGATGAAGTAATATATATATATATATATATATATATATATATATATATATATTCTGTTTTCAAATTCAATGCTTTAATATTAATATTAATACCATATAGACAACACCTTACCATGGTGTCGCTGTCAAGACAATCTGTGTATCACCTCGATGTCCTCATTGTGTGGTTCTGTCTGCTGTCAGTCTCAAAGGCGTACGGTGAGTCAACTTTTTGGTCAATTTGAAGACCATATATCTTTTTTGACGTACGATCATTCGTGAATCGCTTTGATCCGCACCTTTTTAAACTGCTCCAGATTTGGCAAGTAAAATGTCGAAATCATAACAAAAGCCAAGAAAACGTCAGATATTTAAAACTATAAAATTATTGGTTGATAGAGAGAGAGAGAGAGAGAGAGAGAGAGAGAGAGAGAGAGAGAGAGAGAGAGAGAGGGAGAGAGAGAGACAGACAGACAGACAGACAGACAGAGAGAGACAGAGAGACAGAGATAGAGAGACAGAGAGAGAGACAGAGAGAGAGAGAGACAGAGAGAGAGAGAGAGAGAGACAGAGAGAGAGAGAGAGAGAGAGAGAGAGAGAGAGAGAGAGAGAGAGAGAGAGAGAGAGAGAGAGAGAGAGAGAGAGAGAAACTCCATACAAGTAACGTATCCAGTGGATTATGATGACAATGGTAAGTGCTATTGAATCCAGTACAGTGATTTTAACAATTTCTCAAACACATAATGGTATTCTAAGGTGTTCCTGTCTTTTTAGTCCCCTACCGGTTTTCACCGAATGGGACTATAGCTTTCCTCTGCGACCGTCAGTCCGTCTGTCCGTCCGTCCGACCGTCTATCCAACTTCAGTTTTCCACAGTTTTTTTTCTTTATCCGTTTGAGAAATAACATTAAATTTGCTGAACAGTTTCAAAATGTCAAACTACAGATCAAGTTGACACTTTTGTAGCGTCTGGTTGACATATTTTCGAGAATATTAATTTTTTATATTCCAATTTTTTAATGTTCGGGTTCGATATTCTGCATAACAGTGCATTGTTTTCACAATTTCTACAAACCGGTAGGGGACGTGTATTGCTTATGCAATACTCTCAGAATGCTTGTGGTTTTTTTTTATTCACATAGCATACATTTCGATTACGCTATACAGCATATAGGACCAATGGCACGTAAGGCTTATCTATCGTCCTAGAGTCCATTGCGACTCTATTAACTTGAATAAGCCATTTTAATTTCATTCCTTGTCATGATGTTTATATAAGCTTTTGGGGCCCGTTTCTCAAAAAGGCCTACGTCCAGGCATAAGCTTAGTCCGGACTAAATCAGGAACTAAACCTCAAAACCAGACTAAGTTGCGTTTCACAAAAAGGCGGAAACTTAGTCGGGACTAAATTTGGGTTTAAATCTACGCCTGATAATGGGTAGGCGTAAGTCCTTAGTCTGTGCACAAAAATGGTTAGTGTTTTGTTTCTAAGGCAAAATATACAGAGAATTTTATTTTTTGGTTTGTTTTATGTGTTATTAAAGAACACATTCACATTTGTTTAAATATGTGTACATGTACGTATAACTTTAAAAATACCTATTGTTCGATAACTGTTTCTATTTTTAAATTTTTTTAATCAATACTCAGTAAGCATGAACTAGATTTTAATGTTTCTTATCAAATTTGAACACGTGATTCGAAACTGATTTCAAAATTATGAATAGGAGCAACTCAAAACGTTTACAGTTGTCCTTGTGTGTGGTTGTTTGTTCTTTACCTATACATGTTTTACTGAAAACTTTACAATACCTATGCATTATCATTTTCATTTTTTCTCCTAGTATCGTTACAAAACCGTATGAAAGCTACATTAATTTTAGAATGTTCATGAACTCGCATTTAGATACAATCAATTTTTGTTTGTTAAAACATTACTTGAAAATATGTTTCAGAAGCGTGCAGAGTGTGCATCAATTTTATATCTGTTGACAAGCGTTTGTCAAGGTTATCGAATATTCTAAATTTCACATGCACACCTTGAATTTTTGGAAATCAAATTAATTTATCTGATTAATTCTACGATGAAGTGATCCATTGCGTTCGTCATTGATTGTAATTCTTTTAAAATAGGTATGGGGCACATGTATACTATCAATGATCTTCGTGCATATTCATATGCGTTGTTTATTTGTACTCATTTTATTGAATTGATCTTTAATTACTTGAATTCATGATAATTTTGTTTCATTATATTTAAGATGTACTTATATCAAGGATTTTTTTTTATTTCGAAGTTGTCGACTTGCAATACAAAAGCGTTGTTTTAGCAGTTTTACAACAGTGTGCATTATTTACAAATTTTACTAGCTTGCATTTGTCATACTTATTATATAAACAATTGTATACACCCCAACCCCAATAACCCAAAGCAGATACGGATAAAAGTAAAACTCACATGCACTTGTTAAAACCGCAAAGATGCAAAATGTCTTATCCGGAAGGGGATAGGGGATTTTTTAAAGATACCTTTTCCATTGAACTTGTAAAACCCTTTTATTTATAAAACTTTCTTTAAATAGGAAGGGTTTTCTTAGATAAGTGCTTTTATATCTTTATGTTAATCAAGATACTGTAAACAGGGTTATATAGGAGGAGGTGTTGCAATATACATTTCAAGTTATTTATCTTTTATTGAACGAACTGATTTATCAACCCCTGGTTTAGAAATTCTATGGGCTGAAATTAATGTTAATTGTAAAAAAAATTCTTGTTGGAGTTTTGTACCGACCACAAAGTGCTCTGGCAGATTATTGGAACCTTTTTTGTTCAAATCTTGGAAAAGTAGCACAATGTGAATTACCAGTGTTTTTGTTAGGAGATTTCAATGTCAATGTCTTGAGTGATCAAGGTACTAATTTTCGACAAATGGTGCAAAGACTTGGTCTTGATAATTTAATTCATGATGTCACAAATTTTACAGTTAGTACTGGTACCTGTATTGACCTTATCCTTACTAACAACTCTAGTCTAGTTATAGATTCATTTATTCTTCCACCATTTTTCAGTACTCATTCGACAATAGGCACTGAGATCAAATTTCAATCATTCAAGCAATATGCATACAAGCGCACAGTGAGGGATTATAAATATGCTAATTGCAGTGCAATTAATGAAGACATGAGACATGTTAATTGGGAGGAAGCTGTCTTCCAATGGGAAAACATTGATGACATATACAAATCTTTTTTAGATAAAACCAATGAATGCATTAATAAGCGCATACCATCAAAAAGTATTACAGTTCGTCTTAGAGATAAAGCATTTATGAATAATACAATTCGCAAATTAATGAGGAAAAGAAATCGTATGCATCACAAAGCTGTTAAAACTAAAAATCCTATTCACTGGGGAAATTATAGATACCAAAGAAATTGAGTCGTAGATGAAATTAGGCATTCTAGAGATAATTACAACAAAAAACTTAAAACACAGATTGATAAAACAATACCCCCTGGCAAATGGTGCAGGATTATTAAATCTTTGACGAAACTAAATAATAGCCATAAACCACTACCCCCTCTTAAAGCATCTGGTCAAACTCTGTTTCATCCAGTTGACAAAGCTAATGCATTTAACAAGTATTTTGCTGAAATCTCAACCTTGCCTGTAGAGCCTCAGCTCCCTGACCCTCCGTTACATGGACCTGGGCCACCGAACCATATGAACAATCTTATAATCTCTGACAAAGAGGTATTGGATCAAATTCATATTTTAAATGTAAACAAACCCTCGGGTCCAGATGGTATATCACCCCTTATAATAAAACATATATCTATTGTTAAACCCCTTACAAAACTATTTAATCTTTCCCTATGCTAGGGTAAACTCCCTAGCATATGGGAGAATCCCGATATAACACCGGTATACAAAAATAAGGGTTGTGCGCAAGAAGTTAATAATTACAGACCCATATCTATTACTTCAATACTGTGCAAGATCCTTGAAAACAATACCTTTAAACATATTTACAAGTATCTCTTTGAACATAAAATTATTTACAAATACCAGTCTGAGTTTCAACCTGGAGATTCTACAACTTACCAATTAGTTGAAATTTATAATGATATCATATCCAGTCTTGATAAAGGTAAAGATGTGAGATTTGTTTTTTGCGATATCAGTAAAGCCTTTGACAGGGTATGGCACAAAGGTGTATTATATAAATTAAAACTATATGGCAGTTGCAATCAAATTACTGACTGGGTTGAAAACTATTTAGTAGAAAAGAAGCAAAAAGTCTTTTTGGATGGTTTTTCCTCATCACTCAGACATACTACCTCAGGTGTTATGATGCACAGAGGCAAGTTTTTATATAGTCAATAAGTAATTTACATTTAGATATCCCCATCTATCTGGACTTATTGTTATATGGGAACAGTAGTTTGCCTTATAACAAAAATGTTGCTATATTTAAGATTGTACATGATTATATATTAGCTACCAAAAGATATAAGTTTTAATGCATTATTCACAGTGTCATGTACACCGCAAAATAATTACTCACTAAGACACCAAAATGATTTTAAATTTGTTATACCCCAGATAAAAACAACTGCTTTTATGAACAGTTTTCTACCTTCATCCATAAAATTAGGGAATGAATTACCTCTTCACATTGTTACCAACTGAGTCTTCATTCAAAAAAGCCATAAAAAACATATTCTTTAGAAAGCCAAACAAACTTTATGACTTTGGAAACAGAAATGCAAATATTATACATTGTCTGATAAGAAATAATGCAAGCAATTTAAATGCTGACCTATTCAATCATTTTTTGTGTGAAAATTCTATTTGTGATATGTGTGGTTATGTATCTGAAATTGCTTATCATTATTATTTTGTCTGTCCACATTATGATGCACAGAGGCAAGTTTTTATATAGTCAATAAGTAATTTACATTTAGATATCCCCATCTATCTGGACTTATTGTTATATGAGAACAGTAGTTTGCCTTATAACAAAAATGTTGCTATATTTAAGATTGTACATGATTATATATTAGCTACCAAAAGATATAAGTTTTAATGCATTATTCACAGTGTCATGTACACCGCAAAATAATTACTCACTAAGACTAAACTATTATCATTTGAATCGCAGAAATTCAAGAATTGTTTCCATGCCTATGTCTACATTCTTTCAATATTGGAACAGAGGATGTACAAGGTTCATGTAATATTATTTATACAGTAGATATTTTCGATTTCAGTTGGTTGCTGTTATACTCATGGTCATATTATTTTCTATAAATAATATAGTGAATTGATAAAAAAGAATCAAGCCTTATCCCAGCATCTGAAAATGTCTAAAGATCTACAGTGTCTATGAAGCATACTTCTCATTCTGCAGACGTATTGGGGCATATCCACTGTACCTTGTCCTTGTATTCTATAAATATTTGAAGTTTACACGAACGTTGAAGTTAATTTCTATGTATTGTTTCGTTCAATTAATATGTAAGATTGTGCCTCGATATCATCCACAATGCATTTAATTGTCACATATTTGGTATCTGAAACCTCTTATATATGCCGCTTTCATATCAACTGTTTTTCTCTAAAAATTTCATTATGTTAAGAAGTGTATAGGCATTTGTTCTACTTTTATTAATATAAAATGTCATGAACAGCTTGAACTATGCACATTAAGTGGTAAAGTTTAACATACGTACTCTCAGGTACTACATGTACTATGAATTGGAAAATCGATCCACCACATATAATCATAGCCTCAAAGCAAAACAAAATAGGATATGCGCATGCTTAGTACTCAGCGGAGATGTCTAAGTTGTTCGACGTTTAGACCCAAACTTACGCCTCTTTCAGAAACGCAACTTAGATCCGACTAAATATTGGCGTAACTTTGTTAGTCGGACTAACTTAGGCCCGGATTTACGCTTTTTGAGAAACGGGCCTTTGGTGATTTAGGGTGTTCAAACTTATCATAGGTGCCAACAAACTTTCTCAAGATTTGTTTTCCTAATAATAAAGCTGATTGGTCTGATTTTATATCAAATCTTGTTTTTAAATTTTATTTTTATTATTTATAGCGAATGTCAAAGTCGTAAAACAATCATATCCGCCTCGACATCGGAGGCGTATCTAAATAGGGGGCTAATTAACGAGGTACCCTTTAATTCAGAGTTTGTTTGGTAAACTAATTTTGTTTCTCCCATTAAAATATTGCTTAATTAATTGGGCAAACCACCACAATGCCTGTTATTAACTTATTATATACATACTGAGCAAAACTTCGTTCAAAAAGCGTACATAGACTTATATATAGAAAATCGGACCAAACAACTTTAAACTTTAATGTTGTTTTACATATAGGAATATATTAAAAATGCCACTAATTATTTGCTAGATTTCGCATCATTCCGCAAAAACTAAATCCAGAAGAACACCACAGTCAAGTAATTTTGTTTTGAAATAAAAATTTTACCGATTGTCCAACCAACGGATTTTTTAAGGCTTGTCATTCAGACTTAACATTGTTTGTATCGAGTATACTTGTACAACGGCACCTCAAAGTAAGCTGCTTTAAAAAGTGCATAAAATAACATTTAAAGATTAGACAATTGGTTCAGCTTATAACAATGCTACTCTATGTGTTTATCTTCACAGTTAATGTCGCCATTAACAAACCAGCATACCAACAGTACCCCGTAAGAGGTGAAGAAAGATATGAAGCCGGTAAGGCTGTAGACGGACGTAAATCTGATCTGAGTTCGTGGGGAGGTCAGTGTGCTGCATCAGAGAGTTACAAACGTACCGCCACCTGGTGGGTTAACCTGATCAGCATTCACAGCATCCATCACATCACCATTTACTTCTTGACAAGTAATAAACAATGGGGTATGGTCAAATATACTACTATTCGTTCATGATTAAGTCCTCAACCCGCTGTTGTTATCATCTGTAAACTAAACTGCATGGCTGGCTAGTCCCGCATCACATTTTATTTTTATCATCGTGCAAAATTCACATTTCAATTATAACTTTATTTTGAACTTTACTTTTTAAATTCAACATGTTTTATAATATTTTCTCACAGTTTATTTCTTACAAAGTTACTTATCTAATTAGTGATTGACATTTTTCGGACTCTATGTGTGATTTCAAAGAGACAGAGTGTCATGTCTCAAGAACTGCTAATCTCTTAAAACAACATTGTGCAATTATCAGTTTTTTTCATGTCTTGGACATTAAAGACTCACTGAGTTTATTTAAATATTTTATATCTGTGAACCTTTTACTCAGCTCGCTAATGTCATCACCTGTCAATTTATACTCATTGTTCAGATTCTTATATATAGTTATGTACAATTGTCAATCGGCAGTCTGCAATACGGCGACCAGCCTCGGCCACGTCCGACTCACCCAGAGTCTTGAGTTCGGAGGCCACTTCTGGCCATATCCGACTTGTTTGTAACATGTCTGTCTGTTAAATTGTTATACTGTTGCCATCATTGATTCGCGTCCAATAAATTCAGAATGATCCTGCATCAATTGCCTATTTATTTCTCTGGAACTGTATACTGGTGGACCTTCGGGAATACGGCAAACCTACCCTTCGTTTTTACCTTACGGCCTATAACGCGCCACAACCTAATACCTTATACCCTTTACGCCAACATTCCCTCACCCGGTTTGTACTGCACACGACCGAAGCAGATCCAGACGAATTCTCTAGCACCGTAAAACCTACGCGGTCACATTTCAAAAAGATAACTTTTCAGTGTAAAGGCACAAATAAAGTAATTTATGCATGACAAACTTTTTACAAATATAACGTAAGGGTATGAAACAGATCAAAAATAGTGTGATATTTAATATTGATTGTTTGTCTTTAAAGTTGAAAATGTCAGAATGCAGAGTTTGTTTATTACAAAGAAGACTAGTTTGAAAATTGTTTTATTTAAGTTGAGGCTGTATTTAAGAGGGGAAATTTCGCCAAAAAGGGGAACGAATGGTTATGCTATTAGTGATAGTTTTTCAGAGAAAAGATGCTACATGTAAAAGATGTGACCTCATCTTTAACATTTATTATTTCACACATAAAACATGCACTCACAATCATTTTGTTCGGGGGGGGGGGGGGGGTGCTCTACGAGTAAAGACTAACTATAAAACTAGCCTCCAGATAAGGGCTCGATATGTTGCCATTCCTTCTGGGAAAATCTCATTTTTCACTTAACAAGTTTTATTAAACAGCATGCCGCACGCTCATTTATAACCCAGTCGGCTCCAAGGGGAGAACATTTCAACAAACCAGTCCTAACTAGTCACATTCTTTTAATCAATACTTTTTTCGGCCTCCTTTAGTTTGTAAACATGAATATAAACGTAAGAATACAAAACATTTATAAGGCTTCTATTAGATAGATTAACCTGATATATTTCTGTAGTCAGTCAGTAACAACCCCTATAAGAAATACATGTAATATTTATACGCAAATTATGGAAATTATTTATTAAAAACATAAACACATGCAATGTCAAAATGTATGTGTAAATTAAAATTGTATATTTGAATAGGAAGTATCAGGAAAAAGATTTAGAACTGCACATTCAACTGTTTTTACGTAATGTTAATCGTTGGTCTTCAGAAACATTCCTTTGTAAATGAAATATCAAGCAATGGTATATGAGTATAATTCATTTAATGCAGACTGATATGAGATATCGTTTTAAAATGTTGTTATTCACTATGCACTGGCATTACCTCTGCATTCTACCTGTCTATAGACACGCTTCACTTTTGCGTTAATGCCTTTGTGTCAATCATATTTGTATTTAGAGAAAAGCGAATATCATTTATCGTTTTTATTTAGCTACATATATCTTTTCATTTGAAACTATTTAATAAATTTTTTCTGCGGGTCCTTCTAACTGGCGAACAAAATACTATCTTGGATTTTCAGTTTACGTCTCCAATACAGCAGACAAACTACAGGGAACACTGTGTTACAAGGACAACAACTTTACACTAGACACCATACCTGCTGTCTTCACCACCACCTGTCCTGTGCATGGACAGTACGTCATCTACTACAACGAGAGACTACCTGGAGTTACCTACCCTGACGAGTACTCTGATTATGTTACCAGTAATCTCTGTGAAGTGGAGGTGTATGGTGAGTGACCATAATTATTCCATTAAATAAACAAAACAAAATTGGTAACTGTTATTTAAACAACACTTTTAAAGTTGACTAACTTTAGTATCAACATGGTATACTATGTTTTGATGGATTTGGAAATGTGTTTGATTCAATTGAGTGACGATAAGTATCACAAACAAAACTATAAAGAATCAAATCATACGATTGATAATTGTTTTATTCCTGTCAATTTTACCTTCACACATTGCTTAATGAGAGTTTAAAAAAAAGCATTCAGAATAAAAAAAAAATATAATGCACAAGATGCATCATTAAATTTCCATGATGTATTACATTTTAACAATATAACGATTGTGTGTTATGCGATACGTTCTATGGTGATTGTGTTTGTATAGTCGCTAAGCAACCATACTTTCGGCGTCACGGATTGCCACGTAACAAAAAAAAAATGTATATACACGAATAATTTGCAGCCGCGGCATTAATTCCTTTTGTCACATTTCTATTTTAAGACCAGTCATGTTTGAAGACCGGTAACTAGTTGTTGGATATTTTGACACTGTTTTCTTAGAAGTAACTCTAACTTTGTCGTCGATGATAATGTACTAGGCTAGTATTAGGGAAGGCGTTAGCACAGTGACTGCTTGATTGTTGATAGTTTTTGCTTTGCTGACGTTAAATCTTATTTTGAAATATATGTGGTCTAAACAAATGGTGTATATTAGGTACAGGCATATATCTGTTGGTAATAATGAGAGATTACTCCCAACGTGTATAAGGTAAGCTAATAAAAGACGAAAAGTACAGACTATTATGTACGGCACTTAAACGAACTCAACTGCGTGAGAGACTAGATAAAGCCGCAAAGACGTTAACTGAATGACGAGAATATAATAAGCTGACTAACCTTGCCGCACCGCTTAAAGTCAAAGAGAGGCTCGTCAAAGAGCAGTTTAAAGACGCACATAAAAATCAAAGTACCGTAGAACTGACGGGAGTTGATTTTATTGATGATTATTTATTTTAAAATCAGTGATATGTTATTTTGCATGACAAGTACAGGTAGTTTCTAATCTGTACTTGAATTACGCACATTTTTATAATATGAATTTTCGGACACAAAGATGTTGATAAAACCCCATATGAATCATGTAAAATAATATTTAAAGATAGAATAAATTCAATCAAACTATGTATCAATGATAGAAATATTTCTGGAAAATTTATGGATCCAAGCAATATTGAACTCTCGTCTCGTTCAACCAAACGCTCGACTGTCGCCGTTAATCTCCGACAAGCAAGAGGGACTCTTTGTTTCTCGGAGATTTACGGAGACAGCCGAGCGTCGAGTTGAACGAGACTATATTGAACTCTGGCGTAAGAATACATACAACTACAAAAAATATCTAAATTGTTCGAACCATTTAAAATCTGACTATTTTTAAGGTATTTATAAATATGTTTCCTTGAAAAACAATGCTTTAGCATACATTATTTCGGATTTATATATATATTCTCAAGAACTAATTCTTGTCAGCGGCGATGATTTGTGCTTTGGTCCAAACACTGTTTCACTTTCGGTTTGTCAGAATAACTGCATAGGAGAGTTGATTAAAATCAACTCCCAAAAATGAGATTTGCATCTAAGGGTACAACAAGCAAGACTTAAATTGTTGATTTAAAAAAGCTATTAGACATGCTGAAGTGTAAGATGCATTACAGGCGACAAACCACCGAATGAATGGCAATCTAACGTATGAACGAACGACGCAGAGTGATGATGAGGAAAAGTAAAACCCGGATATGGTATTGACCAATGCGGTACTTGGTCTTCAGAAAGAAATAAAAATCCTGTCGGAAAAGAAGGCTTACCAGGATGACACTTGTAATACATCTACATAAGTTTGGACACACATAAAATATGATTTGATATTTATGTGAAAAGGAAGTTAATATCAAAATCAAGTGTTTTAAATACATTAAGTTATTTGAAAGTGATATAATATGAAGCAAGAAGGTTAAGTGTAACGTTCAAATCTGGAAAGACCAGCATTTAAAAAAAAATGTTTTAGCTAATTGGAAATTTATAGATATACTGATCAATTTTCTTTATTATCTCCTGGTGTCTTCAGCCTAAATTTAAACTTGATGTTAGGAACTTCGGTCTAACTCTTATTAAAATGCAGTTTTGAAGTGAGGGCTTCTCCCAAATCTCAACATTGATGATAACCGGGGTTTTGATTTCCTAATATAAATCATAAATGATACAGAGTGTAGAAAAAAAATGACATACAACTTACTGTACACACATTATGTACACACATTACAAATTTTGTGTCTATACATTGCGATAAAGTGGTTTTAGAAGAAAAAATATTTAAAACTCAGCGTACACTACGACATCACAAAGGTCAATAAATGCATGTGGACTTTTGCCTTCCTGGTATTTTATTCCATTGATTCTCTCGTCGTAATAGATAACGTAACGGCCAATACCAAAACAGATAATGTCCATCACAACAGGTAAGGTATGAATGATGTGATGAATATCGTGGCGACAAAGTATCAACAGTAATACCAAGAAACCTCGCCTAAAACCATTGTTTTCATCTACAATGAATGATTTACTTGTAAATACTTGCAAACAAAAAAGTGAACATTTAACTGTCATAGTCATTGGATAAATCCAAGAACAAGATTATTTAACACAAAAAACAGGAGTATTAAAGTTGTAAAATAATTAGAAGATTATATTGTGAAAATAATTGTAACAAAAAAGTTTACTAGGTTATATTAATAATAATAAATAGACACAATCTCGTTGCGAGCAACGAGAAGGTTTTCTGTCCGATTTTTAGAAGGAAATATGACATCATCGACCTTGATTTTCGACAACAAAACGTAAAATGGAAAAAGGAGTGAAGTACTAATGCTTTTTTTGTATCGCTTTTTATAAATTTTCTTACAATGCTTTTTTAAATACTGTATTTTTTCCAATTGAGATAGAAAGAATTAAACTTGTTTACCTCTGGCCCCTTAAAACCCTAGTTGGGTTACGCAAGAGAAAATCATTATAGTGTTAGGATATATCAACGTATTATACCTAATTCAGCTTTAATAACTTTTCACAAAATAGCTCTCAGTAAAGGGCTATAGATAAAAGACTTTAAAGCCATTTGGTCCCCTAATATATGGGACCAGTCCCTTTTTCTTGATAATCAAATGAAAGTTCATTTATTTTGAACACATTTTGTTGAAAAGTGCTTAGAAATTCGATACGTTCTTGAGATATATGTTAAAGAAGGTTTTAGGGGCCGATCCCTTATCGTCCGTTTAACGAAATTTTGAAGGTTGCATATCGTTAAGAACATCCTTTGAACAGCTTTTTCCCTTATACTACATTTCAAAATATTTTTCCTTTCTGGTTGATCAACATTTTGGACTTTTAGTCCCTAAAATTCCTAAAACCCGTAATTACATAACAAATATTAACATAATTACATTGTTTCGATACATAACTTTGAGATAAACATATTTGCATCTATAACATTTTACAAAATATCCCTCAATAAAGGGTAATAGATAAAAAAAACTTTAGAGCCCTTTGGCCCCCTAATTTTAGGGACCAGCCCCTTTTTCTTGATATCAAATGAGAGGCCATTTAAATCAAAGCACATTTTGTTTAACAAGTGTTTAGAAATTAGTTACCGTTCTTGAGATATATGGGAAAGAACGTTTTAGGGGCCGATCCCTTATCTCCTTATAGGGACCGTTTAACGAAATTTTGAAGGTTGCATATTGTTAAGAACATCATTTTGAACAGCTTTACCTCTATACTACATTTTAAAATATTTTTCTTTTCTGAGATATTTGTCACAATCAAATCCTAGTAATTGCTGTAGTGTAAGTTGTTTTTATATAGAATGGATTTATTCCGTACTGAACTCCAGTGTTTTGATAGACTGTTTATTTGTATCCCGTATGGAGCCTCATGTTTTTCAGTTTGGCATTGGTCAGCATAATAAATTCAACCTGGGTCATTCTACCCGCATTGTTAGGGCTTTATAAGGTTTGAATTTAGCAGTTCTGGACAGAGCGCACCATTTCCCAACACGGATCTGACCACATGTATTCAGTTTTGTAATTGCCTGGTAACTAAATCTCCAGACAGGGTAAGTTTGCTTTTATTCATTTCATTTTTATTTGTGTAACTCTTAAAGCTTATAAGTGCTACTTTTTATCACTATAAATAGCGGACAAGAGTTGTCACATAAATGTTACCTAAGCGTTGTATATTTTAACAGTGCCACGTGTATGACACGTATATATCGCAATACTTGTGCATTATAGTCTAATAATGTCATGTTTTGTTTAGATATGTAGTATATAGAGTAGTTTAACTACCTGTGCCGTTCGCTACGGTGTGTAAGCATATATCTAAGTGTCGAGAGTTCACTCTGTTTAAATGTATTATACGGAGACCGGTTAGGGTCATTAATACATTGTACTTATGTAAGCATTATAATTAAAGGTTCTTGGGGTTAGTCACATTCTATGCATGGACGAGGCTCTGTGTATTGACCTGAGAGGTGATGGTGACTGACGGCCTATGGTGGACGACCGGAAGAGTTTCTGGAAGTTGATTACCTGGAGCAGGTGAAGTGGTGAACTGGTGGACACGGTGGGCACAATGGACGATGATTCAGGGTAGCATGGTGATGGGCGGAGACAGGAGGATTAGAGCCTAAGGACCGTCTTGCGTCGTATATTGCCGACTCTTTTTTGTATATTTGTAATTTTTGTATATAAATATTTTATTGTATATTGTATTGTTGTTGTTACTGATTAGAGGCAGGGTCATGCTGACAATATTGTTTATCAAAATTTTGGATTTTTGGCCCCTAAAATCCCTAAACCCCTAATCAAATTACACATGATAACATAATTACATTGCTTGGATACATAACTTTGAGATAAACATATTTGCTTCTTTAACATTTCACAAAATATCCCCCAATAAAGGGTAATAGATAAAAGACTTTAGAGCCCTTTGGCGCCCTAATTTTAGGGACCAGCACCCTTTTCTTGATATCAAATGAGAGGCCATTTAAATCAAAGCACATTTTGTTTAACAAGTGTTTAGAAATTCGTTATCTTTTTAGAGAGCTTTGAGAAAGAACGTTTTAGGGGCCGATCCCTTATCTCCTTATATGGACCGTTTAACGAAATTTTGAAGGTTGCATATTGTTCAAAACATTATTTTGAACAGCTTTTCTTTTATACTACATTTCAAAATATTTTTCCTTTCTGAGATATGGTTGATCAAAATGTTGGTTTTTTTGGCCCTTAAAATCCCTAAAACCCCTTATCACATAACACATGATAACATAATTACATTGCATGTATACATATACATGTATGTGATATAAACATATTTGCTTCTATAATATTTCACAAAATATCCCCCAATAAAGGGCTACATATTAAAGACTTTAGAGCCATTTCGTCCCTTTATTTGAGGGGCCAGCCCCTTTTTGTTGATATCAAAGGTAAGGTCATTAAATTCTTAACAACACGTGTTAAGAAATTCATTACCGTCCTGGAGATATATGAGAAAGAATGTTTTAGGGGCCAATCCCTTATCTCCTTATAGGGGCCGTTTAACGAAATTTTGAAGGTTGCGTTTTGTTAAGAACTTCCTTTGAACAACTTTTCTTCTGTACTGCATTACAAAATATGTTTCCTTTCTGAGATATGGGTGATCAACAATTTGGAATTTTGGCCCCTAAAAACCCTTAATTACGTAACACATGATAAAATCATTACATTACCTGGATAGATAACTTTAAGATAAACATATTTGCTTCTATAACTTTTCACAAAATATCTCTCAGTAAAGGGCTACAGATAAAAGACTTAGCCCTTTGTTCCCCTAATTTGAGGGGCCATTTGATATCAAATGAAAGGTCCTGTAAATATAAACTTTTTTTACATTACACGTCGTAACAAAATATTTTTCAAAAATACATTTTTTAAAACTAAATTTTCGGGTCCAGGCGAGCTTCAGTACCTTTCAAGCCAGATCAAAATGAAAAAAAAATTGCAAATCTACAATCTTTAGTCTACTATCCCTGAAAGTTTGAACTCAATATCCTTTATAGTTTAGGAGAAGTTAGAGTAACAAGCCACTCCTCTAAAAATCGCTAAAACGTCAATATCTCAAAAACGTAAGTGACGTCATCGATATCATAAAAACTGTTTTGATCACTATCTATCATATATTAAAGTTTAATAAAAATTGGTCGAGTCGTTTCTGAGAAATCGCGTGCATACAATTTGTAAGAAAAAAAACCATAACTAGACGCTCGTTGCGAGCAACAAAAGGTCTTCCGTTTGAATACACATTTACATTGTAATAGGCTATCGGGACAGCTTCTTTCATTTATCAACACCTTCTCGAATTCCAGGAAGCCTCTCTAAGGATTTCAACAGAATATCATTAGATTAGGAAAGGGCTCTGTTACTGCAATTTTTGATAAAATTTGAACAAAAACATATTAAAATCATCATTTCAGGGATACCATTTTGAATCAAAACACAATTAAGGAAGAAAAAATAGTCGGCACTCGGGGATTGAACCCGGATCGCCTAAACAAAAGTCTACCACTCAAACGGGGATCAATTTTAGAACAAAAATACATATCCTGCATTCATTAAAGAGTCTGTATTTTAATATGGCAAAAAATATTTTAAAACAAGACAGGTTGAAAAATAAATTGTTTTTTGTTTTCTTCCGGTGAGGACCGGAAGTGATGGCGGACGTTCAGATGTGCAAAGAGCACTGCAGCTGAAGAATAACAATCATCACTGAAAGTTTGAGAAACAAAAAACAACGAGATAAGATAGGCTTATCGAAGTTAGATTACTGAATTCAAAAGTCAATTACAGTGTATATTCCCCAAAATTGACTGACATTGTCTGACATTTACTGTACATTAAATGTACTTTATTGTACCTTTTACTTACTACCTCTGTTCCGCACTGTACAGTCCTACTGAAGCACTGTACCTTACTGTACGGCACTGTACAGGGAACTGACCAGCACTGTACCCTACTGAACGCCCCTGAACCATTAATTTGAAAAATAAAATCGTGCTAAAAATCTTTATATAACAATTACATTTTGTACATAGAGAAGAAAGCATTTATTCAATATGTTTTACATGTATAAGGTAGAAAACATAATTTCTAATCACATATTACAATTTGAGGAGAAATCGCTATTGGTTTTTTTTTAAAAATCTGCTTCTAAGTGTGTAATATGGCAGTTTTCTATATATTACGATAGTAAATGTACCTGTATTATTCGTTAGCCCTTAAAAAGGACCAAATGTTAAATTTTCTTGTAACTATGCAATTATACTTCAGTTGTTGTATATTATATAAGGTGAATCAGAGTTTTGCTATTTGAGTTTTTAATCACTAAATCAAAATCGGTCTCCTTATATGTAAGGGTATAAAATAAGGATATAGAATAAATTGATCATTACAACAGTAACTTTATCGATAGAGCCGGGCATCGTGTCTCGATTGTTCTGATGATCCGCGTCTCGTGGCTCAAATTGATCTGATTGAAACTTAATGTGCTTCCAATTGATATTGTGCACATATCATTTTTGTTTTGATCATTATTTGACACAGATAATCTACATTATCAACACTGACAGTGAAATGATTCTTTCTTACAATAACGATGTTTTACTCAGATGAGCTATGATGCATTAGATTTAAACCAAAAAACCAAACCAAAAACAAAAGGGGGAACTGTTGGTCGACGTTAGGTGTGAATACCCTTCAACTCTCACAATTGTATACTGACTTGCATTATATAGCAAAGTTATCTTGGTATTTGAATCCCAGTTTGATATTATCGTTGAGATGAGCAATAACGTTTATAGGTCTTTTTCATTGAATTACAACAATAAAACTTTCCAAACTTCAATACAATTAGATTTGTTGTTCTTTTTCCAAACTTTATATATTTATTAAGAGTTGTGTGTGAATGAATAAAATACTGGATAATACACATATGCACAATATAAATTGGAAGCACATTAAATTTTAAATACTTGAAAACATCTGAACAACAGACCTTTGGCGAATCAGACAAAAAGCACATGGGACATCGTGAGCTTAAAGGGTTTGGATTTAGCCGTTACAATTGCCTTTTTCATATTCTCATCATTGTACATCCCCCATTCTGGATCTCTCGGTAAACAGAGAAGTTCCACTGATGCTCCTTTGTGATTATAATGAGACCTTCCAGTAAACCCTACAAAATAAAAGCTCACTTGAACCTCTAGCCTGGATGAGCTATTTATTTACGACGGACAGCGGTAGTTTTTCTCACCTGAATGAACTAACTCGGCATTGGAAGGGCACATTTTCTTTCCCCATATATTGTAAACTGTACTAATATTACAGGTGGCTGTTAAAACACCAAAACATTTATTTCATTGACAATTTATGCTTAAACTTCTAATACTTCATAATAAAGTCACTTGATCAAAAGAGCCAGATCAACAAATTTTTATCGAAGACGACACCATAATAATAGTAATGAAAAACCTCTGATGCGTTGCATATCAAATGTTTTGACATTCCTTAAAATTATCGTTTTAAAGATGTATCTATTTTTGTTTCATGTTTTAATAACTTTATTCCAGTTCAATATAAAGTCCAAAATATCATTTCTTGTAATGTATTGGTTCAAGCAGATTAGCTTATTTTTTCTTGGAATGCTTTATAGAGAATTAACCCCTTTTAAAAAAGCAAAACTGAGACTGATGTGTGTAAATCGTTTAGTCCTAATGTGTACAAACATGTTGTAAATTTTTTACCTTCCTTTATAAATTTATCATTTTACATTTTAATACAAAATTAAGAAAAACAGTATAAGTTCATTTATATATCGTTGTTAATTGAGCTGAGTATACATTAAATACGAGGGCGTATTTGTTTTGTGTTGGTTCATTTTTTCTTTTTTCTTTTTTTTGGTGGAGTAAGTTTTTTTATAATTTCAATGCTGGGTTTTTGGGTAACATTTCTGTCACTATTGATTCAAAGACCTCAGTGTTTGAGGTGTATGCTAGTTATTTTGCCACACTCTTGTTTTCACTATAAACTAAAAATTAACCTCAAGAACGTTATTTTTTTTAGTTCCTCTTTTCCGTGTAATATGATGCAAAAATTCCTTTGAAAACAATTGCTATCAATAGGAAGATATTTTTTAGGGTTTCCATAATAAAGCAGGTTCAACAATGAGACGAGGTTGCTCGCGAGCTATTGCTAAATTTCTCTACACCTGCAATACAAATTTTGGCAAGCGTTTGCAAGAACCCCTAGCTGCAGGTCTGTAACACCCGGTGTGAAAAAAATTTGATGGACGACCTAGGAGCTACAGTGCCTCCCATAGTAAAAATCTGCAATTTACAGCGCACACAGATTTGCGCTAGTTTTGGACTGATTAACCCTATTTTCGAACAAATTATGTGGATAAAATTAGTAGCATTAACTTCTTCATTCAATTTATTGCTGAAATAGGTACTT
Organism: Magallana angulata; assembly: GCF_025612915.1. NCBI lineage: Eukaryota > Metazoa > Mollusca > Bivalvia > Ostreida > Ostreidae > Magallana > Magallana angulata. The sequence goes on from NC_069114.1 coordinate 3,335,796, forward strand.
TACTTGCCTCAAACTTTCTCTTAAACACACTGCCGACCTCAATATTGAGGTATGTTAAATACACATCGAGCTCGAGAGTCGCAATTTTTAAATGTAAACAAACTGCATCACTTCACATTACTGAGCTGGTGATGGAGTTTAAAATAATATCAGAGGCAAGAAAAGTGATGATGTCTGTCAAATGTCCAGGGAATTATTTGGAATCAAAATATTTCTATAGAATGTGTTGGAAAATTAGAATAATAAGCTCAAAACTAGCGCAAGTTTTTATGCGCCGTAAATTGCAGTTTTTTTTACTATGGGAGGCACTGTAGCTCCCAGGTCGTCCATCCAAATTTGTTCAGACCGAGGGCTACAGTCCTGCAGCTAAAGCACCCCCTGCTGAACAAGCAATCTTTGTATTAGGATACAATTCAATCGTATAACTTTGTACGGATTTACACAACACTGTCTACAATAGCATTTGTAAATGAGAGCAAAGTGCAGTTAAAAGATTTTTAAAGGGGTTAATTCTCTATAAAGCATTCCGAGAAGAAATAAGCTAATCTGCTTGAAGCAATACATTACTAGGAATGATATTTCGGACTTTTATATTGAACTGGAATAAAGTTATTAAAACATGAAACAAAAATAGATACATCTTTAAAACGACTATTTTAAGGCAAGTCAACACATTTGATATGCAACGCATCAGAGGTTTTTCATTACTAATATTATGGTGCCGTATTTGATAATAATTTGTTTAATCATTTGTTTTCTCAATTTCAATGAATGTAAGCCCTGAGTTGTTCGGATGCAGTCATTGTATTTGCACGTTATTTGTCATACTCAAACGTGAAGGGTGATAAAAGTGCAAGTAGTAAGGTCTACATTTTGTGGATTTATAATAAATTTTAACAGTTATGAAAACACAGTCAATTGCCAATTTATTAGTATACAGTCTGTTCATTTTTCTTCAATTAATTAAGTAATCCAGTTACGAAAATAATTGTTTTATGTATTCTCAGATGTCTTTGTTTTCTTTTGCTACTTAATGTTGCAAAATAGAATTAAGTACATGTACCTATTAAGCCGGACATATCCAAAGCATTTACTTGTACTGTTCGGTGTTGATGCCGTTCTAAGTCAATAGAGATCAATCGGTAATTTGCAGAAAATTAAATTCATACATAATAAGCTATCCATTTAGTTAAAAAAATGGTTAATGAATAAAGTAAACATTCTCTATTGTGAGGAAAGGTACGTCTAAAATACCATAAAATGGTATGGAATGGTGATATCAAATTGTAAGTATAGATATTTTGATGACTTTCATCGTATAATTCAAATCAATTAAATTACTAAAATATGATTTGACTCTAGGTTTTGTGCTGTATTTATTACTTGCAAAATTTGCAAAATAAGCAACCATAATTGTACATGTAAAACGTGAACCCAAGGCTAGGATCTGTGATGGTATGACACCTTAAAGAAACGATACAATGATCACAGGCATTTATAGGAACTCAAGGAGCTTAGAGGGAGAGAAAAATGGCCATAGTGAAAATGTGAATTTCTAAATTGTCTTCCGAATCAAAAACTTAAGTTTGTAGAGATTAAAGGTGTTCCATGCTCTATTTACAAACGGTAAAGACGGACATTCTCTGTTTTGATCTGTTTGAACAAGCACAGCTTCAATGTGGTATTTGATAGGTTTTTTTTCATTACAATACAGATGAATGAGATTGCATCTAGCTAACATGATTTGGTATTTAAATATTTTTTTTAAAAATAAGCTAGTCGTTTTATACAACCGTCTTTAATACCCTTTCCACATACGATATACGTAGTTTTGGCCTAGTACTATTCCTATATCAACAGGAAATAATCAAAAATCATTATGAGATCAATGCACTTTTTATTCACAAAAAAACTGTTGCAATAAGTTTACCGTCAACTTGAATATGCATATACATATATTTTTTGGTAAAATATTTCACCATATATAAACATTAACAACATCGTGCTCTGAAAATAAAACATTCAAATATTTCGATAAACTCTATAAAAGATAAAGTCTTAAAGCATGTTCATTAAGTGATATATTTAAGCTTATGCACACGGGGTTTATACTTATCCATGCAAAGAACTAATGAAAAAGCAGTCAACAATATTTAATCGCAGTTTTAATGACAGCGATTTAATTCAATTTGATTAAATAAAAAAAATAGAACCTTAGCATGCCAATTGTCCAGCTATCTAAAATCAATTGCGTCGTTAGATTACACAACACTCGTGTACAGGGATCCTTGTCATTCAAAAGACTGCTTTTTGTAAATTTTAAAAAAAATTCTAAAAGGCATTTAAATCTTTGAGATGGTTGACGGTTTGTTATTGTCATTTTTGTTTATTGAAACAGGAGGCCTAAGGGCAACAACGCTCACCTTACCAATAATAATCAACAGAAGCTTTAGACCCTTATCAGAGTATCAAATATCAAGACAACTTTGCAGAGTATATTGAATTTCAAAGATTTTTAATTTTCTCTCGAACACTTACATATTTAAGTTTAATACTGAGCTCATTTCGTCGTTTCAGGTTTTGAGAAAAAGATTCTAAGAATTTTTTTCTATATATGATAATGTTAAAATTTCATTGAAACCCCGCCCTGACTCCGGGGATCATGATTTTTTCAAAGTTGGCCCCCAATTGTGGCTCAACCCTACCCCCGGGGATGATGATTTGAACAAACTTGAATCCACACTTCCTAATATCACTTCCACACAAATTTCAGCTTTTCTTGCCGAATGGCATGAGAAAGGATTTTTGAAAAATACCAACGAATTATTAATTATACAAAATTATGTCCTCTGTAAAGATTGTGTGGTCTTTTATTTGATCAAATTTGAATTCTCTTTACCCAATAACCCTTCTGCCTAGTTTGAATGAAATTTTCCCTGCAGTTTGAGAGAAAAATATAAAAATGTGAAAATATTACGTACAACAACGACGACAACGACAGACAACGGACACATTTTGATCAGAAAATTTCACTTGAGCCTTCAGTTCAGGTGAGCTAAAGAGCTCTAGCATTGAGACAAGTATAAGGTTTTTCGCCATATCAACAAAATATTTCCACCACTTAAGCTTTAAGAAATGTAGGTACTCAGACAAGTACTCTTGCGCACTTAGTTTACGCATTCTTTTCATTTACAAGTTCCAGAAAACGGTTGTCTTTTAAAGACATATTGGTTTATGCTAGTAACCATTGCAGAGGAATCATGTCAAAGAACACTTCGACGGCTTCCAAATCTCAAAACACTCAGGTATTTTTTCCTCCTTTGAACGTGTCTTTATTTGTTTGAAATCCTTTTAAGAAAGTGAGGCAATCGTTATCTCATTGTATGTTATCGGTAAAATAAAATGAATTTGTTTTGGATTCAAAATGCGGGTTTTTTTTGTACGCGTGTACGCATTTTAAATTTGTGTGCATATTGAGATGTACAAACAAATGCATCCAATGATGAAATTATGTACACCCTTATTGATTTTTCTTTACAAATAACAAATACTTTAAAAAGTGTTTAAAAACTTAACTTATTTTTGAATCACCTTCAATTGTTATTCTCATGCACATTTGAGGACTATGCAACAGATTTTAATTAATTTTGATTTGACATGAAGTGAAAATTTGTTAGTTGCATATGGCATGTACAAGTACCAGTATAAGTGTTTGCAGAAGATAAAGAATCGAAATCGGCGTTCTTTCGACTTAAAATCAGATGTGGCGTTTTTGACAAAAATAATATTGATTTATTATTTAAAATCAATATATATATAGGAGTAATGGTTTGATTCTAGTTTTGTTGGCTTGAAACTGGCCGACATTCAATACCAAATTTAATTTTTGAAGCATTTACTCGTATATATACTTTTTTTTAAATTGTACACTTATGATTGGATACCATTAAACGTAAATATAAATCGAAAGTCTTAATTTAAATTATAGATTTTACTTCACCGTCTAGATGTATTAGCATTTCATTGAAAGAGACATTAATCAACATTGATCACATGTCTTCTTTTTTTTCAATTTTAAATTTATTTTTACTTTCGGTTTTACTAGATGTAGTGTATTTGGCATTGATTTTAAAGTCTCAAAATTAAGCATAACACTTCGTTTACGTTACATTTAGCCAACACGTGTAGAAGAAATAGTTTTCTTTAAAACATCAGTGGAATATAACGGCAGTCGTGTTCTCCCTTTAAATCAAATGAAACAGTCCGCTGCAAATTAAACACGACAAGTCAAAACACGTAACTTTAAATTGTTTTGTTATATCATTATAAAGAATATGCACTTTGCGATCTAGTTTCATTATTTTTTCTAAAGTGTTGACAAATATGGAACTTAGTTTATAAAACATTTTTTTTAAAGAATAACCCTATTGAACTCTACTTACTGTATAATGCAGATGAAATAGAGATAACAGTCTTTTCTCTATCAATGCCTTTACACAAACGTATTAAAACTTGGTATCAATTGTAAACATTTATTAAGAAATGATCAGCAATTTAAAAAGTTAACCTGGTTATGAACTTTTCATACGAATCTTTGTGAGTTTTCTGTATTTTTGTTCTCATAAATACAGAGACATTTTCCCATGGGTCGTATTTTTTTTTTATATTTAACATCAGTTTAAAGCTTTGAAAGAAATGATGTAATCATATTCCTTCTACAAGACCTAATTATCATGCTGTAGAAAAAAAAGAAACGACTTTAACACCCTTTAACAATTTTAAAAGCAAAATACACGGTAAATTAGTACATGTATATCAAACAAATGATTAATAAAAGAACATAAAACAGTTGCAATTTAAAAAAAATGCCACTCTGATCAAAAATACAGAGGCGTGCCAAAAGTGGAGATAGTTACATGTAAGTCTCTGTTTTCCTTTACTTTCGTCAATAACGGTAAGTTCATATGTGAATATCTCGGATAAAATTTCAGTTATTCCTCTTGTTTTGTAAACTAATAGTTATGACGTAGAAATGTGACCTTGGGGGTAACAGGAAGTGTGACATCGTTTGCTAGTCTATATATATCCTGTTAGTTCAACAACAGCAACATAAAGACGAAAGTTGTCATTGTTAGAAAGAAATGCATTCGTTGAGTACACAGAGGGTGTATCAATGGGTCAGAGATTGCTAAGCAAACAGAGCATCCACTACCAACTGTGTATGGAGTTTTGAGACGTTTGAAAGACCGAGGAAGTGTAAAAAACCAATGTAGAAGTGGAAGGCCATATTTGTTGTCATTGAGGGATACTCGGAAACCTGGATATGTCGTAAAAGCAAACAGAAAACATCTCCTTTATAATATGTGCAATATTTTTTGAGTTTAGACCTCAAACTATGTCAAAACGAAAAACCCGTATAAAAATATACGAGGAAAAGTTCCACAAGTGTGTTGTGCGAAAAAGTGAAAAAGTCGACTTGCATGACGTAGAGTGAACAGACAAAAAATAGTAAATGAGCACTGGAGTAGAGTTATATTTAGTGTAAGGTGGAAGTGGGTGTGGACAAACGTGATTTAGTTTGGAGACGACCAGGAGAAGAATGAACACCCGGTTTGTTTCAGTCCCAGTCACGGAGCACGCATGAGTTTAAAGATATGGGGGTGTATTACCTACGAAGGTCTGGGAACCATAACAATTGTCAATGTTCCAAAATATTTAGATATAATTGAAAACAACGTCTGGCCAATTATTGCTCGTCATTTCCCAAATAACGACTACATATACCAAGATGACAGATTAATTGTATGGAATTTGGCACGCGTCAGTAATATTTCAATTAGTATTAGCGAACCTATGGAATTTTTAAAACTTAATGTTTAGACTGTTCATATACTGATAATTTGCTTCTTCAAGTAGTTGCGTTTTTGTTTTGTTTCAATTTTCATACCACGTAGCGATAAATCAGAAGAATCTAATAAAATTTCAATAAAATTAACATAAGCAATGCATCGTTTTAAGATTTGTAGATAAACTCGTTGATGAACTTTAGCATAGCTCTGTTGATGTTGTGCTAAATAGCAAGGCCACGTTGTCTTTTTTTAAAGATCATTTGTAAATGAGCGTTTATTATAACCAGTTATACGACAATTGATTGGAATAGATTTATATTCAACATAACGATCAAGCAGATTGTTCTTAATTTACATTAATTTGAACACTCATTTTTTTAAAACAACCAGCCCTAAACTGTGCATTTTCACTAATTGAATCGAGATAACAATAATGCATTTTTTAATAATCAATATTATTTTTCCTTTTACTTCTATATCTTTGTCAATGAAGGATTCAAATTGTTACATCGGGAAATGCTGGGAAATAAAATTCATCTCCATAGTATATTCAGTCCCAAGTTCCTGCTTCCACCGTAATATCTCGATAATCACAAATACCTTTGTGCCCAAACAACATTAATTTGCTTGAACGAAAAACAAATCTATAATATCTCTCCTGAAACGTTCCCTCTGCCTCTTCAGGTTTTAATAAATAACCCAAAAAATAGAAAGTCTCCGGGGATTTTGCACTACATAAAGTACCCCGGTTAATAACGTTTAAGAGGTGTTCCGAGTACTTCCGAATAGAGAAAAGATGTCACCATGTCCCATTTTGAATCTCCATACTATGTTTGTTTTTGTTCATGCGAAATTCACCGGGTATAAACAGATGATGTATCGATGAAGGAATCTTGGTTTTGCCCCCTTTAATCGATTTGAATTGAACTTCATTTACAGGTATGTTTATGTTAATTAAAAATCATCAAAAAGGGACGGAAGCAATCACTTGGAACAGACTATAGCACTTCATACTTAGTCTTAAAGGGGCATGGTCACGATTTTGATCAAAAAATATTTTCCCGATTTAATGTTTACAATGTTTCAGTGAGGCATTTTTAATAGGCAACCAAAATTCAAGTGCCATTCGTTGAGGTAAATGCAAGTTACAGAGCTTACAATTTTTGCTATGTAGACAACGCGTTTGTTTACATTTTGAACGTTTAAGTGAAAACTTCAGTTTTATACCAAAAATAAATGTGGTAAACCTTAAGATATGTTTATTCATGCTTGAATTAAATAAGAAGATTGAAAAATCAGTTTGAAAAAGAACTGTTACTGGTATATTGAATTGATGTTAACAAAAACAGGGCATGAGCCTTGTTTACATGACAAAGAATTATGAGTCCTGTATCTTCCTTATAACTTCACTACTGACTCTCCAATTTTATTTGGTCATTGGAAATACATTCCTAAAGCATTGTACATTATAAAAACAGAAAAATAGAATTTGACTAAAATCGTGAACATGCCCCTTTAATCAAATCTGTTGGGATATATAGACAATAGTACACCTTGTCAACTATGGCATGTTATCGTTGTCTTTGATTTTAACAAGTTTTGGCTACCCAGTTATGCAATTGACTTCCAATTATGAATACTCAAAACATGGTTAATTCATTTTAACAATAAGATGCTTTCTTTGATGATTTATTCGGTTTATGAAGGTAGCGACAGTGTAGAAAAAAAATACATAACCCGCGTAAACGGGTTATGTAAATTTGTCTGAAATGATTATATATTATATAAAGCAAGCAAATGTACGTATACAGTTATGTAATTGTCAATCCGCATAGGGAAAACATTTCATTGATTTTTATATACTTGTGATTCATTTGCATACGTCGGTCTGTTTGGAGTTTACCTGATAATACCGAGCGCAGCGAGAGGAGGGAGAAGCCCGCTATGCGAAAAAAACCCTTATTACAGGACGTATAAATAAGAAAATCAATGTCAAATGAAAGTTAGATAAGGGCTACTAACAGTTAAAAAAATAAAATACTTCCAGCTTCTTTCCTCCGCCATATTGGCAATCAACTTGTTGGACAAAATTAACTAGATCATGACTGGCGCTTTTCGATGTATATTAGCTCTCATCTCTATTAAAGGGGCATGGTCACGATTTTGTCAAATATTATTTTTCCGATTTTAATGTTTACAATGCTTGAGTAGGGTATTTTTAATAGGCAACACAATTTTTAGTGTCATTCTTTGAGCTATGAGCGAGTTACAGAGCTTGCAATTCTTTGATATGTAAACACTGCTATTGTTTACATTTTGACTGTTAAAGTGAAAATTCCAGTTTTAGGCCTAAAATGAATGTGTTAAACGTTAGAAACTGTTTCTTGGTGCTTAAAATGAATAAAAAGATAAACAAATCTGTATGAAAAAGGATTTTACTGGTACATTAAACCTATGTAAACAGAAACAGGACACGAGCCTTGTTTACATACCAACAAACCCTCAGGTTGTATCTTGCTTATAACTCTACGACTAACTCTAAAACTTTTTTAATCATTAAATATGCATTCCTAAAGCATTGTAAATATTAACAAGAACAAAATAGAATATGATCAAAATGGTGAACAAGCCCCTTTAAAAACTTTCCAACATTTCAATCTTAAGTAATTTAGAAAACATAATCGACAGTGCAAACAATATGTACTACAAAAGTACGTTAAACATATTAAATGGCTTGTTTTATGCAAGATTTTTTTCAAAACATTTTTGAGAAAATATCACGAAATCGACGTTTTAAATTCTGAATAAAGTAACAAATTTCAATTCATAAACATTTGAAAGTAATATGGGAGAAAGAAATAGCAGAGGTTAAAAAAAATATATATTATCCAATTGTAAACCTGACGTTAGCCTATGGAGTCTCTTGGTAGCTTAACAAACGCATACTAGTTGCCTTGTCCTTAACAGAAAAAGACATCATTTGTCAATGGCATCATCATTTATGGTTGATATTTGAATAAACGTTATCACAACTAGATAGTGCTTTTAAAGATTTTTTTTTTAAAGTTTAAAAATGCAAATATTTATAAGTGGACAGAATAACTGAGTATACTTCGTGATAAACAAATAATAAAGTAAATGTTATGTAACATATGCATAGTTATATACTTGTATATGTTTATGAAAGAATATATCTGATGCAAAGACTGATGCGGAGAAGACGTGGGATGACATTCTGGACGTGGTGAAATCAACACCCACCATGGTTTTCTCTGTGATCGGGGACTCTGATAGCTTCGTCCCCAGACCCTGGCCGAAAACTGTTTTCCAAACGGCGTTGATTGAAGCAGCAAAGAGTGGAGGAGGTATGGAATAAGTTCATCTAAATTGTCACAAAAGAGATGCAATTATTGTACTGCTTTTATAATGCAATATTTGGAATGGTGAAGCATGTTAAATGATGAAGAAGGGAACATCTTAAGAATGACATTTAATTTTAACTAATACCCCTAACTATACAGTACATGTGCATTATTACTTATACAGTTTGTTACTGACTGACTACAGAAATTTATCGGTTTGATCAATCTCATAGATGGCGAGGCGAAGCCCAGCCGTCAATGAGATTGATCAACAAGATGTATTTCTGTAGTCAGTCAGTAACAAACCTAATAAGTGTTTTGTTTTCCCGATGACTATCCTATCGATTGACACATTTATTCACAAAAACCGATGGTTGACGCAAACCCAGGTATACAGATTGCCTAACATCTCTTTAATTAAACTAATTTAAATTCTTTAAAATAATCAATCTCATCTTTCAAATAGTCTTTGAAAATCTTAGCTTTATCAATGTTAACGTACAGTGTTTTGTTGTTCTCCCTTTTCTCTGCAGAGATTTGAGCAAATCTCAATGCTGCTATTTTGTTCTGCACCAGACACAACGGTGTGACATCAATATTTAATGGGCAACTACTCTGATTTTAAAGAATTTCAAAGGGCAACTACTCCAAATATCTTAAGATTTTACGGCATGCGGTTTCTGTATTAAATGCTATAAATTGTCAAAATTCGGCAAATGACGACCATTTTGCCGAATATTAATTATCACTGAATATACCTAAAGATATATGAGGTAGTCACATGCAATATTTAAACCAATGAAAGTGTGACATTTCAGTCCGAGGGAAAACAAATATATATAGTAGTTCTCATCGATATTCTTAGACCCGAACATGTATGTATATCTAATCTGTAAACCATTATAGTTTGTTTAAGAATTCAAAATCTATGATTATTACAAGAAAAACGAAATAGCGGCTTTATAGCTGCTTGGTCCGATTTTTCCGTTATTACAGTATCAATTTTTTTTTCTAAACAAATCATTTATCTCAAAAAATTATGGACTTTCTCCTATTTACACCAGCATAATCAGTCTTCTTTCAAATGTAGAAATATTCAAAGTAAATAAAATTATTTCTTTTTGGGCAAACGAAAAAACAAACCAAAATGCATCACGTGAATGCTTAGAAAACGAAACCGTTTGGTTTCGTCTCCCAAACAATTGGGGTTATTCAACCAGCATGCTATGCATCGATTGTAAAGAAAGCAAACTTCAGAAATATTAGCGAACAAAACGTCCACACTTTTATTTTTAATTTGCCTGATCATTTCGATCTTTATTTAAAACGATGTCAAGGTCGTAATACAACCATACTCGTCTCGTCTGTCAGGGGTGAATTTTAACTGGAGGTGAATTAAGGCGGTACCCTTTTATGTCGTTTGTTTTGTTAGCAAACTGTGTACGTATTTTTCTGCATTGAAATTTGGCTTAATTGACTGGGAAAACTACTGCAATGTCTATTATTATACTTATACTTAGAATAACCATCGTTTAAAAGCGTGCATAAAATTTGATAAAAAATCGGACCAAGCAGCTTTAAATAGCCGTTTTTTTTTAACAGAAACCTGGATTTTGTACCGAGGGAATAAGCAAGGAGTATCAAAGGTAGTCACAGACGCCTACAAACATTACGGGAACATGGAGTTTAAAACTGAGCATAAAGACATTGGTCATCAGGACCGACACATCAAACTTGTCAGTATCGATGGGAAAGAGGTACATTAAATAATTAAACTTCTATGGCTTCAAATTATGCTTGAATTGTTAGATAATTTACATTCGTAATTCACTATCTTTTCGATCGAGTGAGCTTAAAATACTCAAAAAAAAAAACAACTTTAGACAATTCAGCTGTCAGCAGAGGAAAGAAAAAAGGCATACATATACAAAGCTATACATGGGAAAGGAGAAGGATCCAAATTCCTTATCAGTTTTGAATCATTCGTTTCGGAGCAAGAAGTGTCATTTTTTAGCCAGAAAATGGAAAGCAGTAAGTTTGCACTGACTTTAACCCTTTCGCTGCCACGTCAAAAAAGACGTTTATACGCTTCAGTGCCAAGCATGACGTTATCAAGTTCATGTTTTGACGTAACAATCTGACACAACGCGCCGTAACATTTTTTTAGCATTGTGGGATGCAGTTTTGTGTTTAAATGATAATTTCTAATTTTATTATCGAAAACAATGGTTTTTTATCTTTTTCTCTGTCATTTTAAATAAGACGTTACGCCATTCTTTTCTTTCTTTTTTTTTAGCGTTGCCAAATGAAAAAGAAATGTAAAGAAAACCACGTCTTTCAAAAAATATGAATTACTTCATTAATGATGCATTTTCACAAGCTTTAACAAATACGTGCAATTTTTAAAACAATCACTTTCTTATCCTGTCAATCCATTATTATAATTCACGCATGCGTACATGTGAATTTGTTATCATTGAAATTGTAATTATTCTATAAGATCTAACGCATATATCTCCTGTTTCTTTGTTTGCATATATATGAGACATAAATTTCACGATGAAAAATTAATTTTATCTTATTCCTGAGAGAGAGAGAGAGAGAGAGAGAGAGAGAGAGAGAGAGAGAGAGTTTGTTTAAGTAGGTTGACTAAAAAAAAAATCATAATTTATCGGATTTCTTTTTTGTTAACCTTATGTCATGCAATGCAAACTTAATCATGTTTGTCACACCAGAGTTTCCCTCAAATTGTGAAAAATGGAACCACAAATCTTCAGTTGATGGGGCGGAATTATCAAATAGTTATCACGAAAGAATATTGTGTAAATAGCAACTAAGTTTTTCCCCCGAATAATGTGGACATTTATTTTTAAAACATCTTCATTCGGTCTCGCACCGTATGGGATTTACTGACCATGTACAAACCATATTAGCACAACTGTAAACTGTATGTGTAATTAAGCAAACACCAAATTTATATAACCTACATTGTTTTAGAGCCTGAATGCATCATTAATACGATATTTTTGTAACAATCATTGTCATTAATAGCTGATAATTTTCAAAAACTAATTAATTAGTATAACACAAATATGTTAGTGGTTAAGAGGCGGGTATTGCTGGCTGCAGCTGTAAAGGTTTATCATGATGCAGTTTAAGAAATTCGCAAAAAAGAATTTGATTTTTAATGTGTGTTAGATACGCAGACAGACAAAGAATGACTTTGCTGGATTAGTAAGCAATTCTTTGTTCGTTTTAATAATCAATTCAAATCGCGCAAGCATAACCGCCCTCCCCCCCCCCCCCCCCCACACACACACTTTTTCTCGCAGGAAACATAATTGTTCCTAAATTTACCTTGAAATGATTAAAATATTGAGAAGTTGAAGTCATAGGCATACTAGTACCCCCCCCCCCCCCCCCCGGATTAAGAATTTCATGATCTGGGGAAAAAAAATTTTGATGATTGGTAAGATTTTATTGGGAAGTATAGGTATACTACTACCCCCCCCCCCCCCTCCCACGGATTAGGAATATCATCATCCCCCCAAAAAATATTTTTTTTTGTTGTTGGAAGTTTACGTATCCCCCCACGGATTAGGATTTTCATGATTTTGGGAATTAATTTTTTATTTTTTTTTTGCTTGTCAACATTTCTGAGGATTAGTCTACCCCCCCCCCCCCCATTTCAATTTGCTTCCGACGCCAGTGATTTATGTATAGAGAATTTAAAGAAGAAATGGCATACATTAATAAATTATTTTGTGATTAAAGTCTTCTCGCTAACCTCCGTAAAGGGAATTTGTGTGATGAAAACGCTGTTCAATGTTCATTTCTCATTACATTGTATGCTATAAATTGCTTTATTAAGCGAGAAAATTGATACAATGTATGTTTGTAACCGCATGCGCGGATCCAGAAAACATTTCCAGGGGGTGTCCGAGGGATAATTTTGTTTTCCAAGGTTGGAGAGGGGGTTTGAGGCCTATTTCGGGAATTTTGCTTGGTAATCTTATTAATTTGAATTTTCCAAGAGGTGGAAGGAATAGTCATGCACCCCCTTCTAGGTCCGCACATGAACGAGTATGATCTTTCTGTTGGACCAAAACAACGCTGTGTATTAAACATGCGTTTTTACACATATTTTACAATCAAGTTTAACAAAAAGTGTTATTCAAAATGACTTTATTTATGATTTCGTAAGTAGAATAATATATAGGCTTATCGTGAAATTTTTAAAGCTGCTATGCCTGATTTCATTTAAAATTTTGTGTTCGCTTTTATACGATGGCTATGCTAAGTATGTATATCATAATAGACATTGCAGGTGTTTTCCAGGTCAATTAAGCCATATTTTAATGAATGTACACAAGTTATTTACAAAACAAACGACATAAATTGTATTGATTTCTTTCGTCTCATAATAAAATTCGCTGCTGCGGTCAAGGCGGGTATAGTTGTATTACGACTTTGAAAAAAATTCAAACAAAAAATAAACGTCGGTACATTTTATTCACTAATAATTGGAAAAGTGTTTTGTATACAATCGATACATCACATGTTGGTTGAATAAACCCAATCATTCGGGAACGAAACCAAACGGTTCCCGTTTCTAAACATTCCCATGATGGAATTGGTTTGTTTGTTTGTTTTGTTTTTTTTGTGTTCCCATACAGAAATTTTTTATGTACGTTAAATAAATCAAACTTTGAAAGGAGACGGATTTTGCTTGTGTAAATAGGCATCTTTCTAATAAATTTGGACTGTATAGAAAAATATTTGATACACTCATGGCCAAAAAAATTCGGACTATGTAGCTTTAAATTATTCGTATGTTTTAAAATCTTCCTTTTCTCGGACAGGTGAACACTATCTTAATTTTTTACATTTTATTCCATACAAAGTAAAAACTTTTACCACATCATACGTGTAATATTGACAATCACGATCGTCAGTTGTAAACGTTTTAACTTGCGTCTCGGAAAAAGATGTATAATTTTGTTCTTAATGGTCTCTAATATCTTAGCTTATTTATCGATACAACTACGATTGTGATTTATATTATAGTTTTAATATTCAAAGAATCAAAAACAATATAGACCTAAGAAAGTTAACGATTACACCTAGTTCATCATCATATGATGAAATATAACAGTTATGAAATGCAAAACATTTACGATTCTATATCTCGATTCGAGCTAAGGAGTTTTTTTTTTTACCAACTTGTGATCTTGCAGTTTTTTAGTGATTAAATCCGCTTGACCAACTGAGTTGTCTAAACAATAATAATAATAAAATTTTGTGATTAAAACATTGATATATTTTATATACTAAAATCATACATAAACTGTCCGTGCGGACAGAACCATCCATGTGAAAATTAAATGTCTATGATGTGCGGTGTCCAGTTTTAGAGACACAGTTGAAATTTAGTTTCAAGAAAGAATGTCTCTGTTTGAAATGCTCTGAAGAAGGAAAGATAAGAAAAAGGTATCAATAGGACTTGAAGCGCGCACGCGGGGGATGGGGGTGAGCACTAAAGTCTTGATCTCGAACACGGTCGAAGAAGTATCACCATAAAATGCAGTTCTTGGTTTTTCTGTCCAAAGATTCAGTTTTGTTCTTTCACATGCATGAAAACTACCGTAAAATGTCACCAGATGGAATTTTTTTTTAATGTTGATAATCTGGCTAAAAATTTGTTCTAGGATCATATCAAAGTAATTTTTCAGTGCCCCATTCCTCCTTATTTGACATATCGCAGTTTATATTGCCGTTCATTAATTAACTTTGAATGAAAAAATAAAATAAAAAGTACATGCTTCCTTTGGTGCTCTGTCAATATTTCAATTCTAAGTAAAAAAAACAAAAAAACACACGGTCTCCTTCAAGCGATTCATATTCTCTCGATCTCTTGCATAATATACAATACCAGAGAACGATGCTGTCTGCAGTAGCTTTTTACGCGATTTATGTTTTAAATTTTAAAAAATGCATGGATATTACCGATGTGTTTTATTTGATTTTTTAATCAGCACTAACGGCAGCATGAAAGTAAAAAGTCGCGCACACTCGAATTATACTCGGCCTTTGGTTGTGGACTAAAGTATTAGCTCTTGCCATGTTAAAGTTGGACTTAAGACCTGTATTTTGACAGTTTTTAAGATTATCCTGAGATATGACAATTTTATGAGCTATGGTGAGATCTTGTGAAAAATATTTGGTCTTAAGATAGATTTTAGTCAAAAGTCAGTTATGTTAAACGAGCCCCAGGTTTATATGGCAGAGTAGGAAAAAGTAAGATTGGTTTTGCTCTTGTGGGGGAGGGGCATTTCCTTTGGTCCAGGTTGTGCATTAGGACAGATATTATTTTTAAGTTACATTTAACCATTTCTGTGCCACAGGGCCTATTTGGGCCTATTTGAATATCTACGTTAAGTGCCACAGGGCCTATTTGGGCCTATGGCAATTTGAAAAAATATACATTAAAATAAAAAAATAAATATTAAATATATTCAGGTTCTGTTTTTCATTATTGATTTTTAAAATTTGTATCAATATACATCGTATGATCTATGTGTTTAGTGAAATACTGCTGAAAACGTCACAACGTAAAAAATGACATCATAATAATAACGTCACTACGTCAAACAGCGCCAACTCGTTGTCTGTGTTTCACCATGGCTGGCGTATGGTTTTTGTGAATAGATCCCCGGGACTTTTCCGTCAGAACCGGAAAATAATATCTGTCCTAATGCACAACCTGGACCAAAGGAAATGCCCCTCCCCCACAAGAGCAAGACCGATCTTATATTTTTCCTACTCTGCCATATAAACCTGGGGCTCGTTTAAAATAACTGACTTTTGACCAAAATCTATCTTAAGACCAAAATTTTTTTGTAAGATCTCATCATAGCTCATAAAACTGTCATATCTTAGGATAATCTTAAAAACTGTCAAAATACAGGTCTTAAGTCCAACTTTAACATGGCGAAAGCTAATACTTAGTCCACCACCGAAGGACGAAAGTTATTCGAGTGTGTGCGATTTTTTTATTTTTATGCTGCAGTTAGTGCTGATTAATAAAAAAAAAAATAAAACATCGGTAATAACCATGCGGTTTTTTTTAATTTAAAGCATAAATCGAATAAAAAGCTACTACATACAGCATCGATCTCTGGTATTGTATAATATGCAAGAAATCGAAAGAATATGAATCGCATGAAGGAGACCGCATGCCTCTTTTTACTTAGAATTGAAATATTGACAGAGCACCAAAGGAAACATGTACTTTATATACTTTTTTTTCATTCAGAGTTAATTAATGAACGGCAATATAAACTGCGATATGCCAAATAAGGAGGAATGGGGCACTGAAAAAATTACTTTGATATGATCCTTGAACAAAATTTTAGCCAGATGATCAACATTAAAAAAAATTCCATCTGGTGAAATGTTACTGTAGTTTTCATGCATGTGAAAGAACAAAACTGAATCTTTGGACAGAAAAACAAGAAATGCATGTAATAACTTATTTGGAGATAATGGTGATGCTTCTTCGACCGTGTTCGAGATCAAGGCTTCAGTGCACACCCCCACCCCCCCCCCCCCCACGTGCGCGCTTCAAGTCCTATTGATACCTTTTTCGTATCTTCTGTCTCCTTCTTCAGAGCATTTCAAACAGAGACATTCTTTCTTGAAACTAAATTTCAACCGTATCTCTAAAATTGGACACCGCACATCATAGACATTTAATTTTCACATGGATGGTTCTGACTGCACGGAATTTCAAGTCATTACCTGTTTTAAGGTCACAAAGAGCATCTTCAGTGTGTACAGGCGCAAATATAGTGGTAAACGAAGGAAAGATTTCTAGGAGTGTAATATACTTTATGAAAATACTTTTTATTCTTTCAGTTTATGTATAATTTTAGTATATAAAATATATCAATGTTTTACTAGTAATAACAAAATTTTATCATTATTATATTTTAGACAACTCAGTTGGTCAAGCGGATTTAATCACTAAAACAAACTGTAAGACCACGAGTTGGTAAAAAAAAACTCCTTAGCTCGAATCGAGATACAGAATCGTAAATGTTTTGCATTTCATAACTGTTATATTTCATCGTATGATGATGAACTATGTGTACTAGTGATCGTTAACTTTCTTAGGTCTATATTGTTTTTTGATTCTTTGAATATTAGAACTATAATATAAATCACAATCGTAGTTGTATCGATAAATAAGATAAGATATTAGAGAACATTAAGAATAAAATTATACATCTTTTTCCGAGAGGTCAAACGTTTACAACTGACGATCGTTATTGTCAATATTACACGTATGAAGTGGTAAAAGTTTTTACTTTGTATTGAATAAAATGTAAAAATTAAGATAGTGTTCACCTGTCCGAGAAAAGGAAGATTTTAAAACATGCAAATAATTTAAAGCTACATAGTCCGATTTTTTTTTTGGCTAAGAGAGTATCAAATATTTTTCCATACAGACCAAATCTATTAGAAATATGCCTATTTACACAAGCAAAATCCGTCTCCTTTCAAAGTTTGAATTATTTAAAGTACATAAAAAATTTCTGTATAAGAACACAAAAAACAAAACAAACAAACAAACCAATTCCATCTTGGAAATGTTTAGAAACGGAAACCGTTTGGTTTCTTTCCAGAAAGATTGGGTTTATTCAACACGCATGTGATGTATCGATTGTATACAAAACACTTCTCCAAATATTACTGAATAAAATGTACCGACGGTTATTTTTGATTTGAATTTTTTTCAAAGTCGTAATACAACCATACCCGCCTTGACCTCAGCAGCGAATTTTATTATGAGACGAAAGAAATCAATACAATTTATGTGGTTTGTTTTTGTAAATAAATTGTGTACATCACATTTTCATTAAAATATGGCTTAATTGACCTGAAAAACTACTGCAATGTATATTAAGATACACATACATAGCATAGCCATCGTATAAATTTAAATGAAATCGGGCATAGCAGCTTTAAAAATTTTACAATAAGCCTATATATTATTCTATTTACGAAATCACTGATACAGTCATTTGGGGTAATTTGAATAACACTTTTTGTTCAACTTAATTGTAAAATATGTGTAAAAATGTTCGTTGTTTTGGTCCAACAGAAAGATCATACTCGTTTATGTGCGGACCTAGAAGGGGGTGCATAGGCTATTCCTTCCACCTCTTGGAAAATTCAAATTAATAAGATTACCAAGCAAAATTCCCGAAATAGGGATAAAACCCCCTATCCAACTTTGGAAAACAAAATTATCCCTCGGACACCCCCTGGAAATATTTTCTGGATCCGCGCATGCGGTAACAAACATACATTGTATCAATTTTCTCGCTTAATAAAGCAATAACATACAATGTAATGAGAAATGAACATTGAACAGCGTTTTCATCACACAAATTCCCTTTACTGAGGTTAGCGAGAAGATTTTAATCACAAAATAATTTATTAATGTATGTCATTTGTTCTTTAAACTCTCTATGTATAAATCACTGGCGTCGGAAGCAAATTGAAAGTGGAGGGGAGGGGGGGGGGGGGGCTAGACTAATCCTCAGAAATAGAAAAAGAAAAAAGTAATTCCCAAAATCATGAAAATCCTTATCCATGGGGGGAGGGGGGGATACGTATACTTCGAACAAAAAAAGAATTAATTCTTACCTTCCAAAACAAAGACTTTTTTTTTGGATCATGATATTACTCATGTAGTAGTATACCTATACTTCCCAAATATTCTTACCTACCAAATATAATTTTTTTCCCACATCATGAAATTAATTCCTAATTCAGGGGGGGGGGGGGGGATAGTATGCCTATGAATCCAACTTCTCAATGTTTTAATCATTTCAAGGTAATAAATTTAGGAACAATTATGTTTCCTGCGAGAAAAGGTGGGGGGGGGGGGGAGCTGAACCCTCTATGATGCTATTTGCCTAATGGTTTGGTCTAACTTTGAAAAAAAAGTGGGGTGGGGGCTAAGCCCCCCTTACCCCCCCCCCCCTCCCCCGATTCCGACGCCTATGTAAATAACATTGCAGGTGGTGACTGTTGGAGAGTTTCATTTGTTCATGTTTTGTACATTGCAGAGCGATACATCAAACTTTCTAAAACACGGAACGCGGGGTGATTCGAAATACCCCAAATGACTGTACGAGCATAAACTTGGATGGGCGTTTATGCTTGCGCGATTTCATAGAATTGATTATTAAAATGAACAAGGAATTGCTTACCAATCTAGCACAGGCATTCTTTGTCTGTCTGTCTGTCTGCGTTATCTAACACACAATCAATTCCTTTTTGCAAATTAAAGTGCATCATGATAAACCTTTACAGCTGCAGCCAGCAATACCCGCCTCTTGACCACTAACATATTTGCGTTATACTAATTAATTAGTTTTTGAAAATTATCCGCTATTAATGACAATGATTGTTACAAAAATATCGTATTAATGATGCATACAGGCTCTAAAACAATGTAATTTGGTTATATAAAATCGCTTTAAAACATTTGGTGTTTTGCTTAATTACACAATCATATGGTTTACTGTTGATCTAATATGGTTTGTACATGGTCAGTAAATCCCATACGGTGATAGACCGAATGAAGATGTTTTAAAAATAAATGTCCACATTATTCGGGGGAAAACTTAGTTATTGCTATTTGGTATATAGACCATATACTTTCGTGATAACTATTTGATAATCCTGCCCCATCAACTGAAGGTTTTTATAGTTCCATTTTTCACAATTTGAGGGAAACTCTGGTGTGAAAAACATGATTAAGTTTGCATTGCATGTCATAAGGTTAGCAAATTAGAAATGCGATAATTTATGAACTTTTTTATGTAAACCTACTTAAACACACACACTCTTTCTCTCTCTCTCTCTCTCTCTCTCTCTCTCTCTCTCTCTCTCTCTCTCTCTCTCTCTCTCTCTCTCTCTCTCTCTCTCTCAGGAATAAGATAGATCGTTTTTTTCGTGAAATTTATGTCTCATATATAAGAGATGTATGCGTTAGATCTTATAGAATTAATTACAATTTCAATGATAAAAAATTCATATGTATGGGTGGATTATAATAAAGGATTAACAGGATAAGAAAGTGATTATTTTAAAAACTGCACATATTTGTTAAAGCTTGAGAACATGCATCATTAATGAAGTAATTCATATTTTTTGAAAGACGTGTTTTTCTTTACATTTCTGTTTCATTTGGAGACGCTAAAAAAAGAAAGAAAAAAAAAGAAAGAATGGCGTAACGTCTTATTTGAAATGACAGAGAAAAAGATAAAAAGCCATTGTTTTCGATAATAACAGAAGAAATTATCAATTAAACTCAAAACTGCATCCCACAACGCTAAAAAAATGGTACGGCGCGTTGTGTCAGATTGTTACGTCAAAACATGAATTTGATAACGTCATGCTTGGCACTGAAGCGTAATAACGTCTTTTTTGACGTGGCAGCGAAAGGGTTAAATAGATATAGTCAAGTCAATCTACGTTTTACCAAACCTTAACAAAGGACTATGTGCGGTATTATGCATTTTTCGCCCCCAAAATTTAGATTTTTCAATTCAAATTACAACTTTGAAAAATAAAGTTGCAGATAGTTGAAATCATATTGAAAATAAGTATGTGAAAGGTTACCATCAAAGTGACGTCATAAGATAGAAATGACGTCATGAGTTTTGTATTATTTTAATAAATTGATCTTTTGTTGCAAAATAAGGGTGTTTTCCGATGGTTTTTCGACTGGGAAAGATCAAGCGCAGGCTTGCTAAACTACCACTTTTGAGTATGATGTGTATAATTATAGGAAGAAAAAAAACCTACGTTAAAATCGTACTTGAGCATACATGCGCTCAATACTACCGAATGCAAAATATAAAGACAAAATTACAAAATTTTGATTTTTTTTGCAAAATTGCGGGAATTGTATCATTTAGATGAAGTCATAGATAAACAGCGAATTAGTAATGATTACATTAAAATTAAAGCGAAAGGTATCCTCAGTACATGTACAATGATTTATGGAGATTTGATTTTTATACGACACTATTAAAAACATGTTTACATTTGGGGGCAGGAATGTAACTATACCAAAATAGTCCTTTGCAACATATCATTATAGTACAGCTTGAAGTTCCTAGACCACCATATACTAAAAGTCTAATAAAATATCAAGCTGCCAAATGAAGAAATTTGGGATTCGTCTTTAATTCTAAAGTGCTCAAAAGCATATTATATTCTGCAATAAAATGAAAATGGTCTTTTAGTTTTTTTTTAAATTTTACTCCGTCATTTATGGTGAAATTCAAATATCGAGAAGATATTAATGTAATCTTTATTTTCACTTGTTGAGCCTACAAACGAAAATGTTATCCTAAAAGCTGACATGCATATATAAAGTATTTGGTCGCCTTATTCTTTTCCATCGTGCCGAGAAAGTCGGTTGCCTTCCAATCTAGGCATCAAGGTTGGACGCCTAGATCTATGCTTGAACTACATTTAGTAGTAATATTTTTTAAATAAAAATATACGAATCTAAATATAGTGAATATAAAAAAATAAGGGTACATTCTTTGAAAGAATTGCCAAGGTATCTGCATTATATTGCACAGTTAGTGCTGCCTAATTTTGCGTGCACATCGAATACGTGTCGGTCATACTGAATGTGCAACGTCTGCATAATTTTGTAGAACTCGGCTGCACTACACTCAGCATCGAAAATAAGATATAGTAAATCCAAGAAAGTAACACATTTTCGCTATTATCAGTTTCTAAACACTCTTTTTTTTCTGAACATGAACTTCATGTTGTCACTGCACGATCCTCAGCATGCGCATGTGCGATGATAATACAGTTCTAGTACGACGCAGTTAAACGATCTAAAATAATCAAGAATTTTTTTAAACATGTGTTCCTGGATTTCACACAGGGCGAAAAAACAATCTTTAAGCAAGTCCTTAAAGGTGACTTAAAGGTGGCGTAAAGGTGGCTTAAAGGATAAACAATCTTTAAGCCACCTTTAAGCTGAGCTTATAGCTCCTTCATGTCCAAACTTCTTTAAGTCACCTTTAAGCCATCTTTAAGCATCTTTAAGTGGCATTTACGCTCCCTTTTAGTTGTCTTTACAACATCTTTAAGTTCCTTTTAAGACAAGTTTGACCAACCTGAACAGATTCGTCTTGAAAACATATATTAAACGCAAAAGCTTTTTTATATGGATGGGAGGAGGTGATCCAAGTGATGATATAATTTCCAAGGATGAAGGGGGGGGGGCGAGGGTGTGTTCCAGCCGGTTTCAATTGTCGCTCCATTAAACACAGATCGCTATCATCAACACCGCTCCAATGGACACAGATTGCCGTTATAAAATTCTTCATTATTATTATTTTTTTTTTGGTTTCAAAATTATTGTAGGGGTTAGCGCAGTCTCTGTATCCAAATCTGCGCATGAAATTATATTAAAGTATGTTTGTTTCCTATTATGAATAAATTGGTGAAATCTCTCTCTCTCTCTCTCTCTCTCTCTCTCTCTCTCTCTCTCTCTCTCTCTCTCTCTCTTAGTTCATTCGGTTATTAAACAAAACCAAAAATGGACCAATAATGCATAATTTAATTTAATGATCGGTTTAAGATATGTATTTTTTAATTTTAGATATTTCTAGGTCTAATTCTCGATCTGCTAGATACATGTTAAACATAAAGAGTCTCTAAACTGCCATTGCTATATCGGGCAGGATATTACTGCTTTGTTTGTCTAGTCATAGTTTTGTTCGTTTATGTATATCTAATTAGAGTCTATTGATTGTCCAGCCTTAAAAAAAACCCTGCAACTAACACAGAATACACAAGATATACACAACAGGTGTGCCGTGTGTCCAGGTGCACGTCAGGGTTTCTAAAGGCGTTGAAATCCTATTATGTACGTGTATGCGATAAGTCTAGTAAATAAAAGTTTATTTACAATTGTAATTCATTTTTAAAGTATTATTTCCTAACTCTGGCTTTTAAAAATGGTACGTCTACAAATTAAAGATACATGTATGCAAGAGTAAAATCTAGATGCTAATTAATCACTGTACCGGTGATCATAAATGGGGGTTAATTATTTAAATATATGTACAAGGAATGTCACATACCTGGCCTGGCACATCATACAATTGTATGTACATATATATCTATACATCATTTGCAATTGCCACATGCAGTAAATACGTCACCGGTAATTGGTAATATATGATAGTTTAAAAATCATGTATAAAATTAAATATTTAAACATTTTTCATTTAATTTGTTATTCTTGATCTGTTGTAAATGTATAATAATCAATATTATTAAAAATATATATTACGGAACGGCGCCGTGATCAAGAAAACCGGGAAATTGCGTAGAAGTAATACCTTAATAGTTTCAATGCATTTGATTAAAGAAAAGGTTTCATCTTCTTCCTTGCATTTTATTTAGCTATGATTTAGGTGAACGTATATCTACTCGGTTTAAATTTATTAACTAAGCACTAGTAAGCCTATCGGTTTCCGTTTAGGTATAATATTTTTTTTCAATGAAGACCAAGTTCTGTAATTCATTCTAAATACATGCATGCATGTAATTTATAAATTAAATTATTTATAATTGATTGTTACAAACTAAATGGAAGTCAAAATCTTTTCAAGTAAAAAATACACACTCAAAACATTGATTCAATGACCACTAATTAATAGGATATAAAAACAACTAATAACACCCCTGCAAATGTGTTCGGAATGTTTTCTTTATCGTTGCTAAGTAAGTAATAAATCCAGAGGTGTTCGAATGAAAGTTCACGAGACTTCATCGAGATTTGTTCAGTTTCTGCGAAATTTCGAGCGGAAGTACGAGTCGTATAAGTGTTCGGATAATATTCTCAAAATACGTAAGTACTGGTCGTTTTTTATATCATATCCTACTTTGATTTATGTTAAAACGGGAAAAGCTTTCAAGATGTATGTCTTATTTCACCATCTAGCAGTTATTTATATTAAACTATAATATTCAGAACAGAGTTATCGTTCATGTTCAACCACGTGTAGAGTGGTTAAAAAATATAAACATTGGGTTGCTTAATAACATCATAGCCATGGTTGATGCTTGTGGTGTGCAATACCATGTTTTAAAAAAAATAATGGGTGTCTGTTTTGCATTAAAACTTAGTATATCGAGCCATTTTCAAGGAACATTCTGTATAAAATGGTAAAATCTGTTTCACTTGATGTTATTACTAGGTCAGGCGCGGATCGAAAATTAATCCTCAGGAGGGATCTCTTTTAAGCATGTTAGTTGTTGCAACAGCAGACAAAAACTAATTTTTGTATAGTCACATTTATTTCTAGAACACATATAATTCACCAATTAATGAAGATAAAATTTAAAATCAATAAACCTCCAGATTTTATATTTGACTACAAGAACCTAGATACTGTGAAATAGACTTTATACACGTGGTACGATTTTTACTGCGAAACTGAAAGGGTCAAATAAAACCACGTGGTCTAAAATTTGAATGAAAATAACATTCGCAGGGGTGAATAAGATATGAGTTGCCGTGGCGCAGATGGAGTGAGGAGATGCTGGTAAACGAAGGGTCCTGGGTTCAATCCTGGGGCATTTTGATTTTGTTTTTCATTTTATTTTCTAGAACATCAACCGTTTTCAATACCTTTTCTGTCATAAATATAATACATGTTGTTGGTAAATTAAGCACAATATTGAATTAACAGATTTTTTGATGGCTTAAAGGTGGCTTAAAGGTAGCTTAAAGGTGGCTTAAAGAAGTTTGGACATTAAGGAGCTATAAGTTGTCCTTAAAGGTGGCTTAGAGGTGGCTTAAAGATAGTCTTTAAGCTGCATTTTAGCCATTTTAACGCTTTCTTTAAGCCACCTTTAAGCAACACATATAGCTTAAAGGTGGCTTAAAGATCGTCTTAAAACTACCTTTAAACACCTTTTAGCTATCTTTAAGGAGAACTTGAAGATGGTCATTCGTCCTGTGTCAATCTGTTCTTACAAATTTTTCCGTCCAATGGTACATTGTTCAAGAGAATGAAATACCATGAAGCATGAATTATGCTTTGGGCTTTATAAAAGATGTGTAGCGGTTAGCAGAACAATAGAAATCGAAAAGTAATATGGCAGAAGTCGGAGATAAAATGGAAAATTTGCGTAATTATTTAAACTTGAATCCGCGGCTATGGGCAACATATCTGTCTTCAGGCTAACTATTTGAAATCAAAGGTTACCTCTGTCAAAGTCAACATTAACATTTCATACATCTTTTACGGTTATGATGGTGAGCGTATGATGTTGGAAATGTGTCTAGTCATCATTTCTTTCCATTTGATTTTATCATAATTGCTTGAAATAAAACTATTAAGCGGTAATTGAAAATATAATAAACAAATATTGAAATATTGAAATATTGTCCCAAATGGGATAATATAATCAATGTTGCCCGTAAACACATTCAACATTTGTTTTGTAATATGAAGAAACAAACCAAAATTCAAGAAAGAATTTGAAAACAGATTGCCGTGATTTTCTTAGCTTAACATAGAATTCACGATTCCATTTTACGCAAAAATCATTTCCAAAATATTATCGGCATCAAATGGTCACTGGTGATATTCTTCCGTCCGTAGGAATTAAGTTACGGATGTTCTACCTGATTTTATTTCACGGTAACTCGCAAATCCTTACATCCGTTATGATAGCTAACCGTCACTAGCGCGCGTTATTCAATTTGTATGTACATACCGTTGCAGTTATGAGATCACATTTTTCAAAGAATAATGATTCAATGCTTAAACGTCTTCTTTAATTTATAATTATTTATAAAAAAAAACTTATAACTTTGATATTATAAGGTCTATAATGATCAACAAACTTTGTTATTTGGTGTATTTTAAAACCTTATTACATCTTTATCCACCGGTAGGTCACAATGACCTACTTATTATTCATTGTCTAAATTCGTTATCATTGATAAATTAAGGCCAGTGTTGATAAGATTGGTCTTTTGATACTACTTTGAATATAACAAGTCAATTTCAATTATCTTATCTTTATAAATATGTTTTATGCATTGCCAAATTTAAAATAGTATCTAATAATTTGTGTAAGTTGTAATATACATGTACATGTATTTTGGAAAGGTTTCAGATTTAAAAAAATAAAAAAATAAAACGTTTGTTCAGGTGTGCTATGTGGCCCATTGACATGTAGTGTAATTAATGCATTGTATATTTGAATGTTATTCTAAAAATTTCAGAAATGCCAATTCCCATTGCTATAATTCTATGTGAGGGAGACATCGATGACATTGCTCACGTAAATGAGGCACTCCAAAGAAAACTACCTGTCATTGTCATGAAGGGATCGGGAAAGGCTGCTGACTTGGTGTCTGCCTATCTGGAAAAGTAAAGAAATTAAACAAAATTAACATCCCCCCCCCCCAAAAAAAAATGATCAAATTGTTCTAAATGATAAATATCATTTAAAAATAAAATTGGATTCAATTTGTTGGATTTTTATCATTATCAATCTATTCTGCTGGCTGATAAAATATATATCGTGAGTCTGTTGTAATGTTTTTAACATTTCTATTCATAGTCCAAATGATCTTCGTAAAAAAGCTAGTGTTTTATTTGGTATTCGGTTTGATGGAGAGCAATATACTGAATTGATACAACATATGGAATCCATAAAAGAAAAAAGCGATTTAGTAAGTATTCTTTTCAACGCTTTGATTTTTAAAAATATCCATATCCGTAAAAAAAAAGCATTTCCCCAATCAATTCACGTCTCTTTAATTACCATCAAAGAGAATCTATTTAAAGTAATGTGAAACGAATACATTTTCACACATATATATATATATATATATATATATAATCCAAAATGAGTGAAAGTTATGTATGTTCACCTGAAGAAGTATGTAGATCCAGAAAGCGCTAGTGAATAGAAACTTTGGAACTGTTCATTTTCTCTTTCTTTTTTGATTATATACATATATATATATATATATATATATATATATATATATATATATATATATATATATATATATATATATATATATATATATATATATATATATAAACATAATCTCCCTTAAATAAGACTTTAAAATTTAATCAAACAGACTGTATGTAAGCATTAAATTATCAAAACAAAGTACATTTTGAGTTTGTCTGGTAGGTTGGTGTATTTGACCTTCACAACAATGACCCACTAATGTTGTCCAATGTCGTAGGAGAGGCAGTAGTTAGTTGCTGGTCAATCGAAAAACTGTTGCCCGGTGAGTATAGTCACATTTGATAAATTGCATTTATTTTGTCTTAAAAATTAGATTATCGATGTATTGGTTTTAAAATTTCAATATGTTTTTGAAAAACAAACAAAAAATGCATTATAAAAACTCCATTTATTTGTATCATATTTTGGTGTTATCATGCCTGATGAGATGAAAATGGTTTTTGTTTTTAATTTTTAGTGTTGAATGAAATAGGAATGAATTATTTTGTAGTGTTAAAAAATATAAATTCATTTATACTACTTTTGAATAATTCGCTTAGAGTAAAAATAAGTTAGTAACATGACGTTACGACCCCCCAAAAAATAATAAATAATTCCAAATCTATTCCAAATCTATGTATAGTATTATTAGAAAAATAAGTCTCTTTAATCAGCCCTGGGCCTAGAATATTAGTTTGATTTGTTTGATAAAGTAGCAGTCCTGGTATTGATCTATGGTTGTGACATTTGGGTTACGAGAATATAGTGCAGAATAAAAAATATTTGAAATTTTCAAAATATGTTCTATGTTTAAAAGTAGCATGCCATCTTGAATGGTCTATGGCGAATCAGGTCATTATCCATTGTATGTTACTGTATATTCTCGAATGATCTCGTATTGGACAAATACGATTAAAGGTTAAGACAATAAGATTGTGTTTATAGTATATAAGTAGTCATCAAACCGATTTCTATGAAATAACGACTGTGTGTTTTTATATGACACTTTAGACTTTTGTGGTTTTTCTATGATATGGACAGAACAATGCACTACAATATTTAATGTTAAGTGAATTTCTTCTGTATCAAACAAAGGTTACAAGACCAGTTTATTCGGAAACGGGTAAATAATATAGATAATTCAATGGTCAAACATATAATATTTATAAACAAACTTTGGATTTGAAAAATACTTAAGCATTCTACGATTGCGAAAAAAATTGAAAGCCACTTATTAAGTTCAGAACAGCAAAACACCGTTTTGCGATTGAAACTGGTAGATGGTACATTTATGGAATTCGTGTAAATGACAGGAATTTCACACACTGTAATACTGGTAAATAAGCGGACGAATTTCACTTTACGAAAACAACATTGAAAAAACTAAGCACTTTTATTTCAAACATCCATAAGCAAGTCTGCTGTACAAAGTAACTTATATGAGTATTTATTATTATAATTATTTACGTATCAAATACCAAACTTTGTATTCATTATGCAACCTGATCATCCACTTTTTACTGCCTTTTTTGGTAATGCTTATTGACACTTGTATTGTTATGTTGTATTATAATATTATGCATTATTAGACCGTTGATATTACGATTTAACCGAAACTTACACAGTTTTGTACCTCATTTACCATTGGATATATATGGTCTGAGTGAATAAGTAACCGAATTACTCCCACTCGTAACTACAACCAATGACATACTTACATGACTAATACATGTTAAACGCTTTGTAATTGCGTCAATCGCTTACAAAGTTAAAGTAAAATACTACACTAAACTTTTATTTAATGCATTGTTAAAGTATCATATTTAGAAAAAATAAAAAAAAAATATTTTAAAATAATAAAGAGAATATAACCTACCTTTGGACGATAAAATTGCGTTTCAGATATGATACAGGATGATCCATAAATTCTGATACTGTTTTGGATTCCCATTACAGTTTAAAAGAATAAATTAAAATTCAGTAAAGCAAATCATATGAAAAAAAACAAGGAATGTGGCTTATGCTATGTAGACAAAGTGATGTTTGCGTGAATTACATAGCAGTGCAGTGAAACTAAATACTAACATCGAAATAGCAAAATTACGTCATAGGTTTATTTGACGTCTTTTATTTTGCAGGTTTTTATTTAAAATTTTAAAGAAAAATTGTCATTGCATCCTGTTTTACACTTCTGTTTGGTTCTTTATATTTCTTTCAATTACCAACTTTATTATTCAATATTTTAAGGCTTTTTTATGAACTTAATCGACCGTTTAATAACATCAAGTGAAACATCACCACCCAAGGTTCACACTATGGTTTTGAGTAAGCAGTTAGTCACCTTTTGGGCTCAGTCCTAAAAATAATAAAACTGTCTCCATTTTTTTTTTTGGGGGGGGGGGGGGCGTTCAAATCATAATACAATCATTGATTATTCTTAAAGGTCATATGAAACGATATCCTGACCATACTGAGTTATATACGGGAATGAGTTCATAAGAGCTATTTAATAAGACTGACATTGTTTTTTGAATATTTTATGCATCATGTGAGCGCCATAGTCGATCAAAATCACTTAATCGGGAAAAGGAACATTGGTTTACGCGGCTTACCTCTCTTGCTTATGACGTCAGTAAGACCCAATGGTCATATAAAGCTTTGTTGTGAATACAAATATCCATGTCTAAAAGAAAAAAATGCTATTCTATATAAAAACTTGTATAATTATACCATAATCAATTACGGCAGTATTTTTTCTCTCAGGAAATGAAATCGTGTGCGTTTATATTTGATAGCGTTTACCTATTAAGTTTAGAGACTGCACGGAGAATGAATGATTTTTTTCATAGATCTACATCGAAGTATAATATAATTTTAATATATGCATGTATATATGTTTTATCACAATCTTTTTAATGAAATTGTCAAATTAAAAAATAACTGATCGTTTTTTTCCCATTTGCACGTTCATGCAATTCATTAAGATTTTTTTTTCTAAACAACTTATAGGCCTCGTACGTGGTGCCTAATTCGCTTCACGATTCAATTGTTTGTTTCGCTTTCAAATTCACAAACATGTTACCATTTAATTATTTTTAGTCTAAAAGTAATTTCTTCAAATGTTTTGATTTTGAAACGTGTACTCGTATGTGCAGTTTTTTGTTTTTACAACGTATACATGTGCGTTGTTTACTCTTAGATCCCTTCAATCCCACTTTCTTCCGAAATTGTTTCTTTCGTTCTTTTAATAGTATTGATACTTGTTCTTAATAAAGTCTGTTGATTATCTTCACATTCGTTCACAACAATTTTTATCAAACAACTGATTTATTTTACCGATACATTTCTAAATCCTTAAATACCATATTTCCGCGATCTAATTCAATAAAACGTTAATACACGTGTACACAAAGTAGTTTCTAAAGATATTGCTACATGTAAATATCAATAAGTCATAAATTTATATCATATAAGAATAACATGTAAGAACTAGAGACGAGCTCGTTGCAAGCAACGATTAGGTTTTCCGTCGTAGCTGCGTCATACTTGTGACGCATTACAAAAAAAATATAGCTGACCATAGTACAATATTAGATGTACAAACAGTGAGAAACAAAGTATTTTATAACCTAATCAAACGGATTTTGTTGTTTAATTACCAATTAAATATTTGCGTCTATTTTGAACTGCCGGTCAATAGACTGCGATCTATTAGACCGCCGGTCAATTGACTGCGATCTATTGGACCGGCAACGTATTTCAGAACGCGGGTATGTTAATGTTACATCCTTTCGATAGTTCTCAGGGAATGTATATTCCTTTACATAGACGTTGTTTTTAGTACTTGGTGAAACCAAATTCAATGTTATCAAAATGGAGTATCAAATAATCAACAGCTTTTAAGCCTCAAATAAGGCAAAATACTATTTAAAATCTAATGGGTTTAAGTCCCCCCTTCTTTTGTTTAAACTAATATTAAATTGAGATGTTGTAATGCATGCAACAGGTTCTGTGCATGTAAAAGATGAAAAAGATATCTTAGTATATTGCATAATGGCACGAAAACCATCTGCAATATGCATATTGTAAACCCCGAAAACTAAAACAGGAATTAGGTAATAAAACAATTATTTAATGCTTGAACAGTCAATAGACCAGAATATTTTTCCCTTGGTGCAGGGAACAGCTCAGTATGATCTATTGCCCTCGGCCGTTGGTCTCGGGCAATAGATCATACTGAGCTGTTCCCTGCACCTCGGGAAAAATATTCTGGTCTATTGACTGCTCAAGCATTAAATAATTGTATAATATTTCTGTGACCGCGTAGATTTTACGGTGCTAGAGAATTCGTCTGGATCTGCATCGGTCGTGTGCAGTACGAACCGGGTGAGGGAATGTTGGAGTAAAGTGTATAAGGTATAAGGTTGTGGCGCGCTGTGGGCTGTAAGCTAAAACGAAGGGTTGGTTTGCCGTATTCTCGATCGAAGGTCCACCAGTATACAGTTCCAGAGAAATAAACAGGCAATTGATGCAGGATTCCACATAAATTGAACGAGACTCAACGATGGCAACATTATAACAATTTAACAGACAGACATGTTACAAACAAGTCGGATATGGCCAGTAGTGGCCTCCGGACTCAAGACTCTGGGAGAGTCGGACGTGGCTTGGGCTGGCCGCCGTATTCCAGACTGCGCATTGACAATTGTACATAACTATTTATAAGAATCTTAATGAGTATAAATTGACAGGTAATGATATAAGTAAGCTGAGTGAAAGGTTCACAGATATAAAATAATTAAATAAACTCAATTAGTCTTTGATGTCCAAGAAATGAAAATCTGATAATTGCACAATGTTGTTTTAAGAGATAAACAGTCCTTGAAACATGACACTCTGCTCTTTGAAATCACATATAAAGTCTGAAAAGTGTCAATCACTAAATGAAAAAGTAACTTTGTAAGAAATAAACTGTGAGAAAAAATTATACAAAACAGATGTTGAATTTTACAAGTAAAGTAAAAAAAAAAAATTATAATTGAACAGTGCATTTTGCACGATGATACTACATGTTTATAAGCAAATACAGATCTTAACACGTTGTATCTAGCTTGATTCGCCGCATTTTATTCAAAGAGTGGGACTATGGTTATGCCCGGTACGAAGGTAAAAAGACCATTGTCAAACGTTTTACACGCATTTTTATCGAACGCAAGCGCCAATGAATCTCTTAGTATATATGCGGATATTCTGGAAATTTTACAGGGGTGTTTGAAGAATAATTTTGTATTTCGAGGAGGGGGAACATGCGCGGATCAGAACATTTTTTCGGGGTGGGGGTTGAAAAGTCAGACGGTTTTTTGAGTTTCCCAAGGGATGTCCGAGGCATATTTTGTAAGTTTATAATGTACACGTAATTGAAAGAAATTTCGCTTGGGGGGGGGGGGGGTCTGGAACCCTTCCCCTTCTAGATCCGCGCATGGAGAAGACCGGTGCCGGTAATTTTACTGTAATTTTAACCATTTTTATTTAATTATTCATGTTCATAATTATCAGAAAACCAATATTATCTTTCAAAGCAGTTAAAACTTAAAACTTAACATACGAACCATTTAGTCTCGGTGAGTATTGCGTCCGCGTACGAAAGAAATGGCAATTTTCAAGAAATTCGGATGGACGATCTGTGTCCTAGGTCGTCCATCCGATTCTTTTTCAGACTAAAAGCTACAGACCTGCAGTTAGAGATTGTCAAACTTTTATTGATTATGTCAATTAGTTTGTCTCAAAGAATCATTTTTTAAATTAATAAAGTTTTACCTTAAAAAAAAAAGAAATCGGGCACAATTTTCAATGTTAGCATTTTACAATTTTATGGTCTAATAAAATTTCAAGAAACAACTCTTCATTGCTTTATCGCATGAAAAAAAAAATTACATCGCATTTTTTAAATTACAAAAGGATATTCAAAATGAACTTGGATTAACCGCTTACAAACAGGCATAAAGAGAGACTGAGAACCAATTTCTTCTCTCTTTTTTTTTTTTACATCAAAAGAAATTCAAAAATAAATCAAAATATATTTTTTCTTTGTATGCGTTAATGAAAATGTAGATCAGCAAGGGGTTCTTTGTCGTGCAAGCACCTACTTAACAGATTGTTAAACGGGTCTACAACGATGACAAATATCGAAAAGGCAATATTGTGGGTGATGGATGAATGTGTAGTTTGTTTTTGAAGTTTATTTTTGATACATGTAATTATATTTATCTGGATTGGTTATGTTTGTTGGTTTGTTTTGTTTATTAAAGAAGGGAATAAAGAAATGAGTAATTTCCAGACACGTAGCATCGTTTTTGAAAGTGTGTGTGTGGGTGGGGGGGGGGGGCAAACTTATCCAAGAAATCTTGACAAGCAAAAAAAGAAAAAAAGAAGAATTTTGAATTTTCAAAATTGTCAAAATTTCACCCATAATTTCATGATTTTCATACCATTTTTTTTACATGCTACCAAAATGGGGGGGGGGGGGCAACTCCTTGATAATTCAATTTTTGTATGTAAATTTTAAAAAAAATAGTTGCTGCGAGAAAAAGTGGGGAGAGGACATCTTTATGTCATATAACATGTGAAACTGATTTCATTCCACCCACAAGCTTGAAATAATTTTAATGAAAACAATATAAATAGACGTCATAAGTCCCATATCAAACGACATATTACCTCTGGATTCTGCGCGTCTTTTTAATGAATTTATAAACAGCGGCAAATTCTAAAATGTATTTTTAAAGGTAATGTTAGCTGCAAGTGTGTAGACCTTGTATGAAAAATTTCGGATGGTAATCAATTTTTTTACGGGATACAGACCGAGCGTGTACATGTACTAATCCTTCTTCACAATGTAATTTCTGTATATCTTCTCTACACTGTAAACACAGTTTATTGAGAATAAAGTTCATTGTCATTGGTACATATATGCAGCTAAGGTAACTAAGAATGCTTCCAATAAAATACTAAGTTGAGTAATGCAAGCTTTTAAGAAAGCAATGCTTATATTTGTTTAAAATATAACACCCCCAATACTTCGTCTTACATTCGCTATTTGTAGAACAAGCAGAACCAGTATCAGTCCGACCGGCCTCACCATATACATTGTTGAAATTTAATTGTCCTAGCATTGCATTGCTCTGCATGTACACAATTTCTTTTAAAAATTAAACACTTAAAGTGTTCATCTATATGGCTACACATAACGTACACACGTGATTCAAAATAACCCAGACGGAAAACGGTAAAGAATTCAGTCATTGAGTCTACGTTTTATAGAACTTGTAAAATAACACACTGCGGGTCTGAATGTTTGTTGATATGTCATTCTATCAATATATAGTTTGTTAATTATTTTCGATTGCTAAGACTGCAGCGTATTTGATGAACATTGAACAACATTTTTTCCATGCCACTTTTTTCCATGGAAGATAGCGAGTACAAGTATAAAGCATTTATTGAATTTAATTAATTACCTCTTTAGAATTGTGTATGGAATAAATAATTTATAAGTTGCTGCTGAAGGTTGTTTGGTATTTTCGTTTGTAGATGTTTTGCAAGTAAAAAACGTGAAACGCGGGGCAAGTCATAATTAATGTCCCTAATAATCGTAACTTAAAACTAGCGGCTTAGGATTCAAATATTATCGTATACGAATATTACATTCACTTTTTAAAATCATCTCCACGATGATAATTATATTATGTCCATCGCAAATCAGTATTTTTTTTTTGCTTTAAAAGAAATGTTCTATCGGGAGCAATCCCGCGTTCGCGTACATTTGTCATGTCAGTAATACACATTGTGCTTTATAAGACGGCCGTGTATACGTATTGTAGAAAATTTGAGTTTAATTACCATGTATTGGAACCATTTTATTAACACATTTCCCAATACTGAAACAATTCATAGTAACACAGTGGGGCGTTAAACGTGAACGTCCAGCTCTACAAGCACATGCGCTGTCGTCTAGGCGACGGCCATGAATACAGCTAGCGACTCTCCTATCGATCGGTTACCTGAGTCTCGTAATGCATCTAAATATAGACAGGGCACAGTTATGAAACAAATAACAAAAATAAGGTCAGAGAGGTTCATCTTTATGAAATGAAAATGTACATATGAATAAAAACATTTGGGAATTTTATGTGGAATTATTTTTGCGCGCTACATGCATCAGTTAGTGCATTACAAGAAGTCCTTTCATAACCTCATAAACGTGCGCACCCCCACAACAATGGACCGAACTGACAACAATTGTTTCTGCAAATACTGACTATAAATTACGAAAACATTAAATTGAATATTATGGAAGGATTCAAAATAAATTTCTTTACAACTTTGCTTCAATAATGCATTAGAAATTTTTATTCCTTTTTAAGTTATTGACAAGAAACTTTGGACGCCTCTAACTCCCTAATTATAGGGACCAGCCCCTTTTTCGGTATACCGAATTAAAGGTCTGGGTAAGACCAAGAACTTTTCAAAATACATGTTATAACAAATTTTTATCAGGTAGAAAACTAACACGGAAAATACGCGAATTTTTTTGAATTTTTTTCTTACCTTTGTTTCAACATCTATACCACCCCTTTTATTTGCATTTAAATGATAAATGAAATATATCTCGCACAAATTCAATGTATTAGCTTCCAAACCAGCCCATCTTTGAGACTCTGCCACTCATCGTTATAGCTAAACCCCCCTGGACAAGAGAAGTCGTTAAAGTTTACTAAAAGGGGAATAACTCAAAACCGGATATGGATTTTCCTCAACTAAAATATGCAACGACAACATCACGCGGCATGTTATCAGTTCAAAACAATCGGTGAACAAACGAGCGAGATATTAAGGAACAAAGTTGGCGTCTAGAAGAAAAAAAAATAAGAAGAAATTTGAAATTTTTTCAGAATAATAGTAAGGTTTTCCGCTGAGAGCGGAAAACCTTATTAATATTGCGGCATTTTACAGCAGCTCTTAGATACAAACTGTGTTCACAATGCTTCAAACATATTTATTGGCCTGCCTTATACTTTTTTATGTGACAAAATAAATCAAATGAATTAAATGCAATCATTATACGTATCGAAGAAGAAAATTATGTTTCTTTTTCAAAAGGATTAGGATAATTCATTAATCAGCTGTTAATGTTGGAGCATTTCTTTCGTTTAATTTTCACTGCAGTACGGGATTTTCATCATGATATTACTCTGGTGAGAAATAATATTAGATTTATTCATTAACGACCAATTAAAACGAAGTCATCTGTACTACGAAATCAAATGATCTCGTTTAGATATGCAAAAATTACTTAAATCAACTCGATAAACTACTGTAAAATTACACTAGTTTTGATGCATTGTTAACATCGATGGGTCTGTGTGACGTCATGAATCCCCAAAATCAAGAACGATAAGCGGGGAAGAATTTTTTCAGGTGCTGAATTTTCACGGTTATTTTTCAGTAATGCAAAGGCAAAAAAATCTTACTTCAAGTATTTTAACATTTGTTTATACTAAGCTTTATATTTATGAAAGAAAATCATAGTGTAAAAAATCGTTTCATATGACCTTTAATGTGTTTAAGATACATTTTTCATGCCTTGATGTACTATAATTCACAAGTAACTTTTAAGCTCACCTCAACCGAAGAATCACCCGCTGTCCGTTGCTCGTTGTCTGTTCGTCTGACTGTCTGTCCGTCTGTCTGTCTGTCCGTCTGTAAACTTTTCACGTTTTTGACTTCTTCTCGAAAACCACTGGGTCATTTTTTACCACACTTGGTATAAAGCATCCTTATGAGAAGGGAATTCTAAATTGTTAAAATAAAGGCCTCAACTTTTTTTTAAAGGGAGATAATTGCGAAACAGTGAGCATATGGTGTGTGTCTTTTAAAATATTCTTCTTAAGAGCCACTTAATCAGAAATGTCGATATTAACACAGAAGCTTTAATATAAAGTGAATATTTTAAATTGTAAATATAGTGACCCCGGACTAGAATTGAGGCCCAAGGCGGGGTTCCAAGTTTAACATAAAAATGCATAGGAAAAATGTTTAAACATTTTCTTCTCAAGAACCACTGCACCAGAAATGCCAATATTTACATAAACGCTTCTATATTTAGTGAAAATTCTAAATTATAAAAATTGTGATAAATTGTGACCAAATTAGGGTCCCAGACGGAGTTCAAATTTTAACATAGAAATGCATAGGAAAAATGTTTAAAAATTTTCATCTCATGCCAAGGACAAAGGCAAGGGCTTGATTTATAAATATAAAACATGGTATAAGTCAGATCCTTTCCTCAAGTGGCTAAATAAATTCTAAATCAGTTTTTAACAAACATCTGCATATATTGAATACGACTCAGGAGCAGTTAAGTAAAAAAAAAAAACAATCTTGATACTAAATGTTAAGAGCGTTTAGACATCAAATTTCAGAAATTCAAGCAACCATATGTTTAAATGCATAACAAATTACAACTATTAAAAATATTTATATACAGTTATGTGAATTAAAGATAATTTTGTGAAAAAAATATATATATTATTTCTCGTACTCGTTAGATCCCGAAGTAAAACCCGTAAAGAACAAAAAGGAAAAACCGGGCACAGTATCGACTGGCAAAGAAAAAACCACAGATAACCAGACAATCAAGGACATTTCACTCGCCTGGAATTTTCTGCGCAAAAATTCCATCAGTCCAACAGAACAAACTATCTACGAACTCTTAGAAGGTTTCAAAAAAGACATAAGACCATACGTACTGAATCCAAAGTTTTCAGCCCCTACATCGCTTCCGTTATATTTCTTTTTCGGATATCAGCTTTTTCAAGAATCAGAGAGTCTAGAGAGATGTGGTCCTGTAAGATTAAAGAATTGCCTTCTTTCTTCTTTTTTTTCAAATAATGATAATAATGAATATCCGTGTTAATTTTTTTTAAAATTACTATTCACATTTCAACTGGGCCGAGTTTGGAGCGTTTTAATTAAACAACGCATTGTTTCCTTTTTTTTAGATTCTCCTTTTGGAGGCACTAAAAGCCAATCGATGCGACTACGTGAGAGTTTTGTTAGATCAAGGAGTAAGCTTTGATATGAATTATTTACCCGAGTTATATGCACAGGTAAGAATCATAGGTATGCCATTTCATATAATTTTTACCTTTTGTGAGATTTTCATAAAAGAACAGAATGTAAAAGAATTGAAAATATTTTTCAGACCGTCTCCTGTGAGGGCTGTGAGTTTAAAAAGCATGATTGTCTGCATATGCAGTGGATTTTAAAGGTATACACAAAACAGTTTTAGGCCCCCTAAACCTAATCATACTTCATAATCGCTACGGGTTCTTATAAACCAAATGACTAGCCATTTTATGTATGTTTGTTTATTCACTGATTCTCATAAGCAATGTTTACTATTCAACTGGTAAAGAGATAGCACTTTTAAAAATCTTGCAACATGAATACTCGGTAATTTGGGCCTTTGGCTAGACAATAGGCAATGGTTTTTAGTAAATTCCTAATTCAATCCTTCTAAATTAAGTGCATAACAATGCTGATTTAATTATTTGCCTTGATTACAAAAAGAGCACCTTAAGCCAAACCTATCAATTATTAAAAAAACATTCTAGGTGCAATGTACAGACTGTTATTACGCATTATCTACTACACGCCTTTCGTTTATGTTTACTAGCTGCTCTGAATTTTAGCAGAACGCATGCACTGTAGACATACATAAAGATAAACATTATATTTGCTTATCTGTGTTACACCATTTTTTAAGAGACATTCTCGGATCGCATGAAATTATAAAGACATGCATATTTTCAAAGTGTTTTTCATTTGTATCTAAAAATAATTTGTCTTAAAATTTGATTTGTGTATTTAATTTGTATTCAAAATCTAAATATTCACATCATAATCACTGTGCAAGAAAGATATTTAAATTGAAAAAAAACCCGAAAAAAAAACGAGAACAGGTGCTCTTGTAACACGCTGAAAATCTAGGAAAATTGTAATATTTTTAGGTTGTTATTCATAATAGTTAAGAAGAAATCAAATATTTCATTAACTTTAAAGTGACTTTAAAAAATCCCTACCTTTGCTAAAATGTTTGCCGTTGCTTTGGGCCTTCTAAAGATTAAGAATTTCTGCGTGATTTTCTATGCTTCTTTAATTTCCATAGCAACAATACCTCTGTGTTGCATAACAAAGATGTTTCTGGTATCTTACGTAATTTAAGGCAGATTTTCACATGTACTTAAAAAATAATTGCTAAAAATCTCTTAAAGCAGAAATAACAGCATATCAAAATCAACTTCAATTTTAGTTTTTAGCTCACCTGAGCTGAAAGCACAAGTGAACCACTCTCATCACATTTTGTCCGTCGTCCGTCTGTCCATCTGCCCATCTGTCTGTCTGTCCGTCTGTAAACTTTTTACATTTTGAACTCCTGGGAAACATGCAAGATACATTGGTGCCAATTTTGTGAAGTGAATTATTTCAATGCGTTGACAGTTTTCACACATGTGGTATTAGCTTGTTTTGATTTTCGTTTCGTTTGCATTACTTGTGCTTTCTAACCTGCGAACTCTCGCCTGTATTTTGTAATTTTGGTTGATCATTAGAAATGTCTCGCTAAACGTTAAATACTTGTACAAAAAAATTAAAGGATGATATGTTGTAACCACTCTCTAGGGGCCCCTTGTTTTACCATGAATAATATGGAATCTACATGTTGATAGTTTTTTAGACACAAGTAAATAAAAACGACACCGTTTAAACAGTGTCCATAGTTCTGACACATTTCTGTTACGGAAATAAAGGCATTGTATATTCCTAAGAAAATATTACAGTAGAAAAATATCTTGGTTTGTAGCTATTTGTTGTTTTTGAATATAGATGAAAAGAAATCCAGGCAATCCGTACCCAAACAAAACCGTCCCGGTCAATCCGTTCCCTATATTTTGGCTAATCCGTCCCTAAAATTTGGTCAAACCGTCCCATCGTATAATTATTTAGGCAATGTAAATCCGCCCCTTAGTTTTGGTTAACCCATCCCAAACTTAAGTCAAACCGTCCCCTGGTATAATGTTAATTACACATTATTTTGGTCGATCCGTCCCCATGCTTTAGTCAATCCGTCCCCCGGTAGATTCATTAGTTTTTTTTTAGTTTTGTTTTGTTTTATTTTGCTTATATTTAAATGGATTCATATTAAAATTGCTTTATTAATGATATTTAAAGTAATATAAAAAGCTATCGTTTCCAAATAGCTATATAAATGATTTATGAGGATGTCTGCCGGTATCATGTTATTACTCATTTCTACCCAGAGAGAACGAATGTTGATATCGTTGCCCAGCTCTTGCCACGTGGAGGCCTCCTCTTTAAGAGCCATAATTTTGAATGTAAAAAATAAAAATTTAAACCCAAAAGTAAAAATCTAAATTTCATTGGAAAAAATAAATTATTAAACCCAAAGAGCTAAAAACATATTCTTATCAGAAAAAAGGGAATAAAAATGCTTCTGAAATTTTCATCTCAAATATATAAAAACTTCTATTCCAAAACTATCAAAATAAATTATTTCTATATTTAACAAGTTGAACGTGAAATTTAAAAAAAAAATCTGAAAAAGAACACATGATTTATCAATACAGGTTAACTGAGAATAATTAAAAGCTTTACAATGCTCACAATAAATTCCACATATACAAACCCAACCAATGAACTGTCATTCTGAGAGATTTCAGATCCTATAACGCAATGTAGCAGCGAGGCGACGAAAGAATCTGAAGAACTCTCTTGTCATACATCGTCAGTCAGTAATGTTAAGTCTATTTGTCGATTGGTCCAATGACTTTACCACAGAGGAAGAGGAACCGACGAGAACGAAGTTGCTTGTCTTCATACTTGTCCCACAACCGAAAGATTCGCTGTTGTTGGCCAGTTTTCCTCTGTCGGCGGCAAAGCTTTCCTTCCGATACCAGTTTCCGCTGGAGGGGAAGTAGTGACGCCTCTTGGCGGAGAAGTGGCACCAATAAGTAGAAAGGCAGCTGTCCATTTGGGGACTTGTCGTTGAGGCGACGATGCCAACCAGTGTCCAGTGGAACGCACATCCATGGATTTTAAGGTCCGGCATTGTCTCTCGTATGGCTTGCCAGAGACCCGCCTCAAAATCAACAACTACGCTGTCAACTTTGGGTTGTCTTGGCATGTGGTCCAAAAGAACCGAGAGTACCTGAAAAACAGACCAACATGAATTTTTATACGTAATTGCCAACAATCTACCTTTTCATAATAATTTATTACTTAAGAAGTTCTCACACCTTAGCATAATCCGTCTTCCGTTTTCCAGACATCAGGATGAATGCCAGTGGGACCTGTTTCATGGCGTCGGCAGATTTTATGAACGCATGGATTGTCAGCAGCTGGTAGAAAATGGCCCGTACAATTTTAAATGTCTCATCCATATACCAACGTTTCGCTTTTGCCAGGGTGTCCAATCCGTCCGGTGTAGCAAATAGGAAATGGCGGCGGTCGTCAACTTTTGCTACTTCCAAGTAGAAGTTATCGGGAATAAATGCATGGTCCACCTAAAATTTGTGATATAATTACATTTCAATAAGATAATATTTTTTTAAAGTTTAAAACATTAAATAATTGTATGATAATTATTATATATACCCGGAAATCTTCAAGGTTGACGGGATGTTTTGGTCGCATTTTTCTTGCGCTCTGTTTGCCCGTCGAATGAGTTTTTCTACGTCAGGTCTGCTGTTGTCTGGTTCACTCTCATTGACTCTGGCCTGCAGTATGTATTGTACAATGGTGGCGGCAGACGTGAAAACTTCATTTTTTGCGCGAGCCTTGACCTGTAAAAAATGTAAGACATTACACATTTTTGTGTTAATTGTCCAATCATATAAATACTTCAATTCATATCATTCATATTGTTCCTACCTCCGCCATGATCTTTACTGCGGTGCCAATTCCCGGTTTTGCTTGATGGTTGTGAGCACTTGGCCCATTTCTAAAGTTATCGCCGTTCTGCAACAACGGTTGCTGGACATCGATGGGCTTTTGATCTTACACTGCAACACCAATCCATGATGGTGTTGTTTTTCCGTAGACGCTGAAAAATATATTACATATATTAATCTTCTGTATAAAGCAAACGGATTTTTTTTGTGTCAGATGAAAACTATATATTTATCTCTTACTTTCACAGTGTAAGTGAAACCTCTGCTGTCCAACAATTTCCGCTTTCCCTGGTTCGTTCCATGATCTTCTATTTGATACGTGATGGGCCGATTGACGGTCACTTCCACCAGTTCCACTTCGGCAATTGATCTAAAAAAAACAACCCAAAAATGTCTTATTAATCCATAGGATTTTGCAATCAATAGAACGTGTATTTCTGTATGAATAGTTTCTAAATGCTTTACTCTTCTTCATTCTGGGCCACTTGCTCAATGGGTCCAAAAGATTCCGCTGTTTCATTGAAAGAGTACGAGATGGTATCGTGGATAGGGTCGTGGGTAGGGCCTGTATCGCTGGTTCTACAGTATATTGGAATTATGATAATCACACATTATAATGTATGTTAAAATTAACTGCATTTTTGGGGTCAATTGAAAGTGTAAAAATAAATATAGGAATAGAAATTACCCTTCGTCTGATTCGTCATCGGTTTTACTGGTGTCCGAAATTGCAGCTTCGATGACAAAGGTCTCGTTCATTGGTCGCGGTGCGTTTGTTGAGGCAACCGAAACATTGAATCGGCCAAACTGATCAGAGGTCTCGTTCATTGGTCGTGGTGCGTTTGTTGAGGCAACCGAAACATTGAATTGGCCAAACTGATTGTCGGAACCTGCAGACCTGCAATTTAGGGAATTATCTTAATTATTACATTATAGCATTTTTTCTATTCCCTTTTACATTATTATGTTTAATTTCATTTGTAATTTATGTAATACATGTATTCTACTAGACCCATATCATATAATTATACAGTTATAACACCATATAATTATAACCATACTAAACATAATAAATACCTTATGCTGTGATTTCCAATCCTAGTACTTTCGAGAACTGGTTGACCGATCGGAGTAATATCGGATTGGAGATCAATCTCTGTCCTGTTGTTTGTCGCCTCCTGGTCAGTTTCGGTCAAGTCGCTGGTAGTACACATGTGACCTCGGAAAGAAATGTCAGACTTGGTACTGACAGCTTCTTTGTAGTCCGCAACCGAAATGCCTACAAATGCCGCATAAGGTCATATTATGTTTTCAGAATGTTAAAATGTAGTAATTATAAACGCAGTTTTACATTAATTCCTAGGTGGATCGTTATACATTCATTTCTTAATATTTTCAATTACTTCGTTTTTATATTATTTAGAAAGAAAAATACACTTATCTGTTACATTTTTATAAATATAAAGAAAATTTGAATTTTATATACTTTGTTTTATTAAAATGACAACGATATTTATATAGACTTTCAATATCATAACTATTTTAAAAACTTTAACAAGACTTACCAGTGTTGCATTTCCGATGGGTCCATTTCTCACATCCATCACACATAATGGCTTGTTGATTACGCTTAACGTATTTCTTGCACACAGTACAGAAAGTCATTTTGACAATGATTTTGACAATATAACAATATATATACCTTTTTAAATTAGAAATCAAAATTTTATTGGTTAAATCTTTTTCGACCAATACGATTCTCATCATCTTAGGGCCTCTTATTGTCATGTTGGTAATTTTGTATTTACATCCACCCAGTAAATTCAAAATTTACAACATGACAATACCCAGGGACGT
The DNA here is from genome assembly GCF_025612915.1 of Magallana angulata. NCBI lineage: Eukaryota > Metazoa > Mollusca > Bivalvia > Ostreida > Ostreidae > Magallana > Magallana angulata. The sequence continues at coordinate 3,380,001 of NC_069114.1, forward strand.
ATATACTAATGTATTCGTATGTTATGTACAAGTATGTGTCTGCAATCATGGCAATACCTTGACTAGACGTGTATACGGTGAAAATCTCCATATCCAAATTTATGACACCATACGTCTCTTGTAATTATATATACCCACCTGTTGTTTTGACAATTAGCGTCACCTTCGGTCTGCACAGTCTTTATTAGTGTGTGAAAACTATGACCACCCTTGGTATTTAGCGATTATTATGAATTTGGCCCGTCTCCTTGAAGATTGGAAGAATTTTATTCAAATATACGCTCTTCTATATTCAAGGTAAATACTATCAACATATTGATTATGAAACACGATTCGAATTTTGTCAAAGTTTGGAATACAGAGACAGTAAAAAACAAAACACTACACTGATATTTAAAAAAAAACAACCCTAATAATCTACGTAAATCTCACATTATTCTAATTAAGTTATGGAACACATTCAATGTACATTCTGAAAAAGAATAAATCGAAACAAAAAATATGTGAAATAGAAACACATTATATGTATGTGAAAATGAAAACAAAAACTTGGGGCGGATTGACCAAACTTGGGGGCGGATTGACCAAACATTGGGGACGGATTAGTCAAAATATAGGGGACGGGTTGACCGGGACGGTTTTGTTTAGGAACGAATTGACCGGCACCCGATTAAAATTATGGGTGGACCTTAAAAAAAGTTATATGTCTGTCAATGCATTGATTTTCATAGCTCTTTAACATGTCACGTGACAACATTTTTCATTCCAGTGTATTCATCAATTCAGTGTGAGTAAGGTTAAGTCAAACGAGTTTACGCCAAGTAAACAACAGTCGTTTTATTATAATGGGGAAGACAAATGACATTTTTGAATGTTTTTAATTTGAGGAATTGAGCGCATCGCATCGAGGTACAATTTTCTTCTTTTTTAATAAAATACAATTATTATCATAAATTTTTTTTATTATACAATAACTAGTAGGTAGTTGAGGAAGAAAATGTACATGTACATGTTAACCCTCATATATTTTGATGACTTTATTAAGTGGGGAGAGGGGGAAGGAGAACAAAAATATAGGGAATTGGAAGTTAACAGTGTGCCCCTACCATATTTAGTTTTATACCTTGCATGGGATTTTCTTATTCTCGGTAAGAATAGTATTCGATAAAGGTACAATGTCCAAGATTACGTGTATGCAAAAACAGTTTTAAATTCGAAAACATTACAATATTTATTTTTTGTTATTCTACCGTTTATTCTAATGTTTATATTATGACCATTTATAGGAATGTAAATTAGCTCATGTTTAATTATGAAGTAGGTCTGTTCTGTTGTGAGGTTGTTTTTTTTTTTTTGAAGCAAATAAACGAGAAACACGCAGAAAGACTATGCCACGTCTACATTTGTGTGAATGACAATTCAAATGCAACAGAAAAACATCCTGATTGTAAAGATGGTCATAAGATGACAATAAATTTTTACAAGTCTGTCGCACACGCAGCAAGACTGTTGTGCTGTGAAATTCTACGATATCAAGGTAAATTTTTATACTATAATTAAAATATAAAGAATAAAATCATGTCATTTTTGTTATACTATTAAACTCAGTTGATAAAAATAAGCATAACATTTCTAAATTTTTTGTCGAACGCCCATCCTTTGTTTTCATAACCACAAGGCCTCTTGCCGTTAAGCAACCCGTTCCTTTTTATTAAGGTAATGGCTACACCCCTTTAAATACACACACACACACACACACACACACACACACACACACACACACACACACACACACACACACATATATATATATATATATATAGTTAAATCCAAAAAATATCGCAGTGTCCGGTTTTATATATAGAACATTTGAAAAACGAAAGACAACACAGAGTAAAACGTTAGCGCTTTCATTCAATCTTCAGACGTTTTTAAAATAACAATTACGTTACTTGGTGACGTCTACAATACAATGACGTCATAGTTAAAGTTAACGTAGTAGAGGGATATTGCCGCGTAATCTATAGGGTAATTCAATGAAATATATACACAATACATAAAAAAGTTAAATTATAGCAGTCTGTTGAGGCAAGGATTTAAAGTTTGAATAAAATGTTTTTCTTTTTCTCTTCTTTCCGTTGCACTCTCTGTAAAAAGTTTATAAAATGGAAACCCTTTAAATTGCCCGCTTCCGCATACATCGATGTGCTCGCTGAGTTTTATTTTCCGGTACTCTGGGTCTTTAATTTGCTGTTTATGCACCCGGATTCTTGTTCTTAATGTTGTCCCTGTTTCGCCGATATAAAATTTGTTGCAACCATCACATATAATGGTATATATTAAATTTTTGGAATGACATGACATGTCCGAATTTATGCGGAATTGTTTTCCTCTGAAGTCAACCGAGCTGCCTTGTTTTAAAAACGGACATGTGCCGCATCGTATGTCTCCACATTTAGATACCGTTTTTATTGACGTATTAATTGTAGATGGACAGAGTATTCTCTTAAGGTTCTTTGGTTGCCTTTTACTGTTAATAAACTTGAGTTTGGTTAAATCGCGAGCCATATCTTCATCTGTTTTGAGAACTCCGTTGAGATGATTGACCACTGGAGCTATATTCGGGTTCCTAGGGTTATGGGTAGTAACAAGCGGTAATATGTTGGTTTCCTTGTTGTTCTGTAAAATTGGATTAATAAGATTCTGTCTATCTATTCCTTTGGCCTTCATTATTCCGTCGTTGATAAGGTTGATAGGGTAATGCTGGTCAGTTAAAAATTGTTTTAATTCGTTGAGACGCTGATTTCTTGTTTTCTCATCACTGACTATAGTACATATTCTCCTGGCAAGGTTGTAAGGGATGCCCCTCTTTATATGTCGTGGATGGGACGATCCAAAATGCAAATATTGATGAGTATCTGTACTCTTGTAGAAGATATCTGTAGAAATTTTATCGTTCTCCTTCTTGACTAGAACATCTAAAAACGGAATTTTTGTGGAACTTTTTTCTAATGTGAATTTAATATCTGGATCTAGATCATTAAGAATATTTTTCAACCTTTGTAATTCCGAGTCTCCTTTATTCCATATGATGAAACAATCATCTAGACATCTTTTCCAGTTCTTTTTCAGAGTCTGGCTGAATTCTTCACCGAATTCCTCATTTGTCTTTTTATACAGACTTTCTTCTAAAAATCCTAAGCATAATGTAGCGTATGTTGGGGCCATTTTAGTTCCCATGGCTGTACCTTTGATTTGATGAAAGTATTTGCCATTAAACGTAAATACATTATTCTTTAAAACCAAGTCTGTAGCCTCCAATAAAAACTCCTTTGTAAATCTGTTATCAATGTCCGTTCTGCAATTATCAATCCAGAAATTCAAAGCTGTAAGTCCTAGTGTATTGCTTATATTAGTGTACAAGTTGACTACATCCAAGCTTACTAGTTCAGCATCAGGATCCACTTGTTCCGGCAGATGTCGTAGAAAATCTAAGTCATCCCGGATGAAACTTTTTACATTTTGACATAGTGGTTTCAAAATGATATCCAATAAATTGCTGAGTCGTTGGGTGTATATATATATATATATATATATATATATATATATATATATATATATATATATATATATATATATATATATATATATCTTCAGACAGTTATAAAAAATTAAAAAGTTTTTAATTTTGTATAACTGTCTGAAGAGCCGACATGGCTGAAAGCACTAACAGTAAACAATTTATTTAATTTGGACTGTCGCATTCTGTTTTATTTATTTAAGTATATATAAGTATATATATATAAACAAGAAACGTCCACAGAAAAGTTAATACTCACAGGAAAGATTCCTTTCAAAATGTAGGTATGTTTGTAAAAATCATGACCTCTAAAACAAAGTGCGACAAAGAGTTGTAACATATTTAAATCAAAGTACTGAAGAACTGACGGGAGTTGATTTTGTCGATGTTTATTTATTTTAAAATCAATGATATGTTATTTTTCATGACAAGTACATGTAGTTTCTAATTTGAATGACTTTTTTTACTCTTACATTTTTTCGACAAGAATGTCGAGAAACCCCCATATGAATCATGTTCAATAATATTTAAAGATAAAATTAATTCAATCAAACTATGTATCAGAGATAGAAATATTTCTCGAAAATTGTATGGATCCAAGCAATATTGAACTCTAGTCTCGTTCAACCAAACGCTCGGCTGACACCGTAAATCTCCGATAAGGATTTACGGAGACCACCGAGCGTCGAGTTGAACGAGACTATATTGAACTCTGGCGTAGGAATACATACGACTACAAAAAATATCTAAATTGTTCATACCATCTAAAATCTGACTATTTTCAAGGTATTTATAAATAGGTTTCCTTGAAAAACAATGCTTTAGCATACATTACATCGAATTAATTAATTATTTTCAAGAACTAAGTCTTGTAAGCGGTGATGATTCGTGCTGAGGTCCAAACACTGTCCCAGATAGCAAGCCCAACGTTGGCTTATGGTTGTAAGGTTGGCTACATATCGCTGTTGGTAGAACGACGTTGGACCAACATTGGACCAACCTTGTATTTATCACTGTTGGTGCATTGGCATCGTTCCAATATTGGATCAACGTAGTTCATCCAACGTTAGAACATAAACATTGTGCCAACGTTGGGCCAATATCAAATTGATCTCGGTGGGCGCGAATACACTGCACCGATGTCGGGCCAACGGACAAAAATGTGTGAAATGTCTAAAATATAACGGTTACTTTAAATATAAATGTATTCAAATTAATTTCAGATTTAGAATTTTAGTTGTTTATTTTTTTTTAAATGTACATGACTATATTATGTGTGTCCATCATGAAGCATTTTACTTGTCTACACTTTGAATGAAATGCAGTATCAATGCATAGTAACTTTTCTGCACTCGTGAATGAAACATTGCCGCCAAAAGAACTGTGATCCATCAGAGTAACTTGATCTTATGCTATCATCATGGCTGCCTGTAGGAATAATGTAAGTATGCAGATGTTCTTTTACAGATTTTTTATTATAAATGGGTGATTATTATACAATAATGTTCTCAATACTTTTAAATGAAAATTTGAAAGCAAATTAAAGGCAATTTTCTTGTAAAGACATCCTCCTGCTGATGTTCAAACTCAGCTGTCTCCTATATTATTTGTGAAGATGAATAGAACCATGCAGTTTATCGGCTCAAGTTAAGGAACATCTAAGGTAACTGAATTTAATATTATGATAATATTCAATATTTAGGGTAGGAATTAAAGGCACAATTTTTTATCAATGATGTGAGATGATCAGAATAGGTCATGGCAAAATAATATAATTATCCTCAATGCAGCTTTATTAAATACTTCTCTCGTATGTTTGTATGATAAATCATCGGCATGATATGCTGATAATATTATATCAGAAGCTGTGGGTCTTGCACGGATCTAAAGAAGGTCGAATATATCCCCCCCCCCCCCCCTCCGCGCCCCTGGCCTCCTCCCCGGAAAATTCAAATTGACTTATTTACAGTAAAAAAGCAGTAATATTGCAAAAAAAAAAATTCTGACACACAAATTAAAACTGTGCACAGTAAAATAGACCCTCTTCCTTCAAACAAATTTATTTGTTATATATCGTTATATATTGAGGATTTTTTCTGCATTATTATTTTTATGATGTAAATGCAATTCTATTTATATCAATTTATTTTTTCCATTTTATATGATTATTTTTTTAATTTACAACAGCATTTTGCGAAAACGGGCTTTTGAAGTTATCAACGAGGTCAAAACTAGAGACCTTAACTGGAACTGAACTAAACATAGTGACCAAACGCATTTATTGTGATTCGTTATTCATATGATTGGGAAAGGGGATGAAAATAGGAGTAAAGAAAACAAATGAAGAAGATTGAAGGGATGTGGAAGTATATAGATCGACTATAAAAAACTATTTGAAAATTTGAATATTGATTATATTTCTGTGAGAAAACAATAAAGAATAGACTTACTGTTAATCTTTGTGAGATTGTTTTAAAAGGACAAAGTTTGGGGAATATTGGTTGGATTAAATTGTTGCCCCAACATTGGGCCAACATTAAAACTGTCAATCTACTGACAATGGGCCAACGTCACGCCAGCGTGTTGGTGTAATGTTGCGCCGATTAGCAAAATTACATTGGGCCGATGTTAGTTTCCGACATTGGACCCACATTAATGATAACATCGGGCCAACGCTGGGCCAATATAAGCTTGCTATCTGGGGTTTCACTTTCGGTTTGTCTGAGTGACTGCATAGGAGAGTTGATTAAAATCAACTCCCAAAGAGGGTAACATTTGGACAGTATTGAGAAGTTATTCAATTTTAGATCTATAGGGTTGCTGAGATTACTTCAGTTCCAATTTATTTTAGGTTTGAATTAAAATTGCAATACTTTTGGTTCAATGGAAACTAAATGAGCAAAAGTTTGACTCCTTTTTTAGATGCGTGATGTGGTCAACTACATTTTTTGTTTGTTTCATTAAATGTATTTATTCTTGAATTGTTTTTATTTTGCAGGAAAAAGTGATGATATAGAGGACGATGATACGGATGAGCGTATTTCTGATCTCTTACTGTGGACAATATTTGCCAATAGAAAGGAACTTGCTGAAATATTTTGGCTTAAAAGCAAAAACCATCTTTGTATGTGTTTTATAAATGATCAACCAGGATTTTAGTTGCTTGTGCTGATATATTTTGTTTCACTGACATTGATTTGAATAAAATTCTAGTGTTTTTATGGGACGGTTGTCATATCAGTGACAATATATATTTGTTACAGTGACAGGCCTAATCTGTGCGGCAATTCTTCAAAAGCTCTCAAAGAAAGCCGACAATGTCAAAGAACAAATATTATCAAATGAACTTGAGAACCATTCAAAGTAAGAACTACAGTACATGCAACAAAAACCGAACATTTAACTTGTTTAGATTTTCAAATACATAATCTTTTTTAGCAATAAACTTAACTTTGTTTATTTTGTTTCTTTTACTTGGAGTTTGTTATTTTGTTATTACATTTCATCAAATCTTTAATAACAGTGCATTCATATAGATTGTTTGAACAACGTTGTATCAGCATCATGGACATAATGTTCGAAGAGGACACACGAAATGCAATTGATTTGATGGATGACGAGGCAACTATCTGGGGAATTCATTCCAGCCCATTAACTTTTGCTTATGAAAATTTTATGTATGATGTCGTAGCCCACACCTGCTCTCAGAAGAACATGAACAAACAGTGGTACAACACCTTGGCACCAGATCTAAAACCATTCATGATGGCAAGTATTATCTATAGAAATAGTCAATAAAACCCAAACAGGACAACGTTTTGGATTTGAATCTTATAGGAATTGTCACGTGAATAAATAAAACTGTTAGTTTATGGTCTTTTAAAATATATTTAAAAAGTGTTAATTTGGTGCATTTTATTTAAGTAATAAACTTTAAATATCGTTGCGTAAATGTCAGCAAAACAATAAACTATTAGAGACATGTATTATGTTATTCAAACATGTATCAATATGTTCTGTAAGTGATAAAACATGATTAACAGTGCTCTGTCCTGTATTCTTTTAATTGTTATAATCAAAATGATGTGAAATAAGGCACAATTTACTGAACCATATCTATATAAACCAACCAAAATTATAAGCACATTCAATATTAACAAATATTCTCAGATTTTCTTTAAATATATTTGCAGTCTGCGATCAGCAAGCCAAAATTATTTTTTACTGCGCCTTTGACGAAATATGTATTTAATTACGTAAGTAGATGGGCCTTAATTTTTTATTCACTTTCAAATGTTTCTTTTCTAAGCAATGTGCAATTAACAGATATAAACAAGGCACTGAAGTGTTATTAAAAGCCAACCAATCTCTTGAAACTCCTATAAGAATAACGCATTTGTGTTTAATGCTTTAATTCGCATATATCTCTTGATACTTATCATAAGATTGAATTTTATTTAAATCAATACATTGTATCAAATTATAATTAACTGTAAAAAAAATCAAAAATTGAAAATAAAATAACATCAAAGTCAAGTCGAATACATTTACAGACTTTAGATTAAATTGTGTATTCAAACTAACAAAATATTTCTTTTATTTGTTTAGATGATGTTTTTTACAATGTTGGTGATGTACAGTGCATTTGTTCTGACAAGTATTAGCACTAAATACTACGTTTTAGACATTGCACGAGTATTTGAATACTATGTTTACTTCTGGGGAGCTGGAGATTTCATCGAAGAACTCATCAGCTGTTTTGTAATATCAATAATTTTTAATCAATATCGAGTTTCTTTAATTATAAGCAAATTGAGTTAAGGCAACAATAAATCAATTAAGATTTGACAGACATACAGTGTTGAGATATAAAACATATTGCACAGTTCATTAAAGAATTATTTACCGATTCAATACTGTAAACAATTATCCAATTAGTTGATTTATTTACAAGGGCTGTTTGGAGACAAGAGGTCGCTCCCACAGAAACTACTGGTCACGAATGAAGAGATACCTTTACGACTTCTGGAATCTGGTAGATCTGCTTTCATACGCATTGCTCATTGCGGCACTGTTCGTTCGGCATTTTTATATCGATGAGACATTCACTATTGCCAGGCGAATGTTCGCTCTGTCCTTGCTAGTTATGTATCTTAGATTCTTGGAAGTATTTCTCATTCACAGAAAAATGGGACCCACTCTTATCATGATAAAAGAGATGGTAAACATTTTTTTAACCATTACTTGTTTTTATTTATATCAATTTTCAATAACACTTCATTAAAAATAGTCAAATATAAAACAATGCATTCCACTTACGTTCTTATCTTTGTTTTAAGCTTAAAGATTTGTTAGGTTTCTTAATCTTGGCTGTATTTGTGGTGTTGGGAGTTGGAATTTACTACCATGCTAACATTTGGCCGGATCACCAAACAATATGGAACGGAGATTGGACTAACTGGAGAATTTGGACAATTATTTACTACCCGTACTGGCAGCTCTACGCTGAGCTTAACCTTGAATCTCTAGACGGTAATCTATTTATTTCTTTTCCGTGTCTTGTTCATGATTGTGTTTTAATTGTAATATTAACGTCAATAATTTTTTTTAAATTAACTAATGAAAAAATAGAAACCGAAGGCTCATATGATTTTTTTCTGATCAAGTTTTTCCTTTGTCAGTCTTCGTCATTGTCATCGTTGTCGTAGACTTTTAACATTTTCAACTTTTCCCTAAAATTACTTGGTCAATTTTATCCATACTTTGCACAAAGCAACCTGTTGGTTAAAAGGGTAGATAACGGGAAATAGAGTGAAAAAAGGGTAGGGTTATCTAAATATTCTCAAGAACCGAAAACTTGCAATGTCTTATCTTTATCATTTACTTTCTAACATATGGTAGATTTAAGTTTGTTCATATACTGGCCTCCCCCTCCCTCCCTCGGGGTCAAAAAGGGGCCCTCAAAGAGATTTAATTTGAATAGAAAAAAAAAAAAAAAAAAAAAAAAAACCCAGCACTTAAATGATTCTACTTAATAACTGAAAAGCGATGCTTTGTGGAAAAGTTATACACAAAAGCTATTATAGCATATTCTATGTTTGGTATATTGCTTTCAAAACTGTTAGTCTGTCCGATGGGGCAAGGGTTGAATTATAAAACTATACTAAAACAAGCATCTACTATCTTTTCATGTGTACAATTATTTCAAATTGAAGTAAGTAGAATCATTATCTCTTTCAAATATATATATTCATAGGTTAGAAAAATTAAACAAAAATCTTAGTACTGAAGTCAAATTAATGTCGGGGTCAATATTCACAAAACCATAAACAACCGAATTAAGGTATCCGATCAATAATAGCCCAGATTCAATGAATTTGGGTGCATAACAGAAATGTATGTGCTTAATACTCAGTATATTTTGACACAATTTTCATGTTTAAGTATCAATATGTAAGGGTGGAATGGGTCCTAATTAATTACCTTAATTTTCCTTTTCTTGAAGAAGTGCGCCCCTTTGCTTTATTCTATAAAATATTATTTTTTTAAAAATCCATACAGTATTAAAAAAATTTTCAATAGTTTTGGTATTCCTTATGATAAAATTCATCTTTCCACCAAATCATTTTTTGATCTTCCTAGTATTTTCTTTTAAAAAATGTGCTTATCCCCGTGGACCATCATGCAATCTTCATTAATTGATTACTGCTTATTTAACAATATTTTTGAAAATTTCTCTCGGTAAATATTTTTCTACTCTAAAATACTTTAGATTAATATCAAAGTATTAAATACATGATGGATATTCAAGGTTGAAAAATTAGGTCCTAATATGGATCGGATACCTTAATCCGAAAGTGAATGAAGCATAGGCATTTGTTATGCACAGTCTGAATCTGTTTTTTGCAGCTAATTACCTTAATTAAACAAGTAACCTTAACCTAGTTATACTAACTTACTGATTTTAAGTCAATTATATTATTTGGATACATAACAGAAAGAAACTTTAAACTTGAGAAAATACAACTAAGAACATAATTATATATGTTAATGATTTCCCCAACATAGATTTGTTTTTCTGAAGTTATATCTCTTATCACACGGCCATTAGTCTTTTTAAAACAAGTACCTTAATTACAGTTTGTAAAAAGCATGTATTTTCATCTGTTATAGCTTAGTTTTATTTAATGTCTACTGATATTACTAGATAGTGTAAAACATATTTAGTTCGTTCATCTAAACATATCAATAAAGTGTATAAAACTATAATTCATTTTAAGTAGTGTTATAAATTATCAATAGAGGTATTCATGTAATGTATGTTCCTTTCATTTACCCAATTATGTACGGAAACATTATTATGTTTATCCCTCAATCAAAACCTTTAAATCTGCATATGCTAAGTGTTTTTTTATTAGCTCACCTGAGCTGAAAGCTCAAGTGAGCTATTCTGATCACATTTTGTCTGTCGTCCGTCTGTCCGTCTTTCTGTCTGTCCGTGTCCGTCTGTCCGTAAACTTTTCACATTTTCAACATCTTCTCAAGAACTACTGGGCCAATTTCAACCAAACTCTACACGAATCATCCTTAGGCAAAGGGGATTCAAAGTTGTGAAAATTAAGGGCCACACTCGTTTTTAAGGGGAGATAATTAGAAATTAATGAAAAATTTCGAGAAATTTTCAAAAATCTTCTTCTCAAGTACCAGAAAGCCAGGAAAGCTGAAACTTGTGTGGAAGCATCCTCAGGTAGTGTAGATTCAAAATTGTGAAATTCATGACCCCCGGGGGTAGGATGGGGTCACAATGGGGGGGGGGGGGTCGAAGTTTTACATAGGAATATATAGAGTAAATCTTTAAAAATCTTCTTCTCAGAAACTAATCAGCCAGGAAAGCTGAAACTTGTGTGGAAGCATCCTCAGGTACTGTAGATTCACAGTTGTGAAAATCATGACCCCCAGGAGTAAAGCGGTGCACAATGGAGGGTCGAAGTTTTACATAGGAATATATAGAGTAAATCTTTGAAAATCTTTTTCTCAGAAACTAATCAGCCAGGAAAGCTGAAACTTGTGTGGAAGAGTCCTCAGGTAGTGTAGATTCAAAGTTGTGAAAATCATGACCCCCAGGGGTAAAGCAGGGCACAATGGGGGTCGAAGTTTTACATAGGAATATATAGAGTAAATCTTTAAAAATCTTCTTCTCAGAAACTAATCAGCCAGGAAAGCTGAAACTTGCGTGGAAGCATCCTCAGGTAGTGTAGATTCAAAGTTGTGAAAATCATGACCCCCAGGGGTAGGGTGGGGCCACAATGGGAGGTCGAAGTTTTACAAAAGAATATATAGAGTAAATCTTATAAAGTAAATATTTAAAAATCTTCTCAGAACGCGGGGGTGTTAAGGAAGCATATGGAATCTGAGTTACATGTAATTCCGGTAAATCACAAATCTTAGTTATTATGTACATATTCAAATATATAAGCAACGAAACGTAGACCAAAAACAAATAAAAAATACTGAAGACAATTTTTGCCAGAAATTAGTTTGTATTACGTAGATTTACACATTAATGACGTCATGACTAAAGTTGAATGTCGTGTGAATTTGATCGGAAAGCATTGTAAACATATTCAAAATATAATTAATCTAAGAACTCTAATAAAGTATTATGGTGTGATTTATTGAGAATTGAACATAAGGATACTGGGGGAGATGTTAGTTTTATAAATTATTCGCTAAAAGGTATGTAAATTTGCTTTTAATTATCGGCCAGGCTTTCCTCTGTCGTTGTTTACGATATAAAAATCCGACTAGAACAACACTACCCCGTGTATATTGAACTTGAAATTTTATATGTATCGTTAGTTTGATAAATGCTTAAATTGAAAAGTGCTACTATAATCCCATGGCGTGTGTTGTTTTAATGCAATTTGCCGTTTTCCGTGCAAACTTTATAAAAGTTGGGAAGGTTTTACGAGAACCGGATGGATAACTTTTTAATAAGGAAAAACATAGGATTCTAGCAGCGGTTTTAAATAAATTGAGATGTTTTGCCTTCACTTGGTATGTTTATTTTATTTTGGAAACCGCGGGGTAGTATTGTTCTATCTCATTTTATGTTAAGGAAGATACGTAAGCTATTTATAGTTGTCACGTGATAACGCACCAATGTGGCAGTGATGTACTACCCGATTTTATTGCACTGACATCTATTTTAAAGGATAATACTAAGTTTTTGATCTTATTTAAAATATTTTTTTTAATTTCACGATTTTGAATACAACAGTCAAAATAAGACGGCATATTGCCCATATGCTTCCTTAACACCCCCGCGAAACTAATCAGCCAGGAAAGCTGAAACTTGTGTGGAAGCATCCTCAGGTAGTGTAGATTCAAATTTGTGAAATTCATGATCCCTGGGGGTAGGGTGGGGCACAATGGGGGGTCGAAGTTTTACATAGGAATATATAGAGTAAATATTTAAAAATCTTCTTCTCAGAAACTAATCAGCCTGGAAAGCTGAAACTTGTGTGGAAGCATCCTCAGGGAGTGTAAATTCAAAGTTGTGAAAACATGACCCCCAGGGGTAGGGTGAGGCCACATTGGGAGGGGGGGTGTTAAAGTTTTACAAAGGAATATATAGAGTAAATCTTTGAAAATCTTCTTCTCAGAAACTAATCAGCCAGGAAAGCTGAAACTTGTGTGGAAGTATCCTCAGGTAGTGTAGATTCAAAGTTGTGAAAATCATAACCCCCGGGGGCAAGGTGGGGCCACAATGGGGTGGTCAAAGTTTTACATAGGAATATATAGAGTAAATCTTTAAAAATCTTCTTCTCAGAAACTAATCAGCAAGAAAAGCTGAAACTTGTGTGGAAGCATCCTCAGGCAGTGTAGATTCAAAGTTGTGAAATTCATGATCCCTGGGGGTAGGGTGGGGCCACAATGAGGGGTCGAAGTTTTACATAGGAATATATAGAGTAAATCTTTGAAAATCTTTTTCTCAGAAACTAATCAGCCAGGAAAGCGGAAACTTGTGCTGAAGTATCCTCAGGTAGTGTAGATTCAAAGTTGTGAAAACATGATCCCTGGGGGTAGGGTGAGGCCACATTGGGGGGGGGGGGGTTGTTAAAGTTTTACAAATGAATATATACAGTAAATCTTTTAAAATCTTCTTCTCAGAAACTAATCAGCCAGATGATTCTTTATAATTGTTAAGACTTTGGCTCCAGGACAATTCTTCGGCCTCACAAGAAGGTTCAGAGTTTGATGTAGAGTAATATCCCATATATAAACAATTGTAAAGGATCTTTTTGAGGACTGCAATACTCAACATGTGATATGACTATAAAATCATCCTGTTAGAAAAGGGACTATTGATTATAAACATAAGAATATCCAGGGGGGGAAATGGATTTTATTTTTACAGGATCTACATGTATTATTGTACATTGTCCAGATTGTTTGTATTATGACTTCATTAAGCTGATTTTATCATACCCATTGTTCCTCAGGTGAGCGATGTGGCCCATGGGCCTCTTGTTAATGTATACTTCCACATTTTGATATCCTATTTATATTAAGCGTGTGTTGACTTTCGGGATTGTCATCATTATTATATTTGTTTAATTACAATTATTATTAGGTAGCGACCAATCAGATTGCACCAATATAACCTCTATTTGGGAAGCTGACCCCTCTATTAACCGTTGTCCCCAAGAGGACTGGACAGTACAGGCAGTAGCAGCCATCTACCTTTTGTTCTCGAACCTATTATTGGTCAACCTTGTTATTGCTATGTTCAGGTAAAACGAAGCAATATTTTACTCACATGTATATCTATCAGTCAACAACAATTATGTCAATGACGAAAGCAAAAGGTTTAAAAATACACGTTGAAATGTTTACATATACTAGTACAAGCAATATTGTCTGGATGACGACATTTTTTCATATTAAACTCGTTTTTTGTTGGGTGTGTATGTACAATTTTCATATACATGTATTTCTTGTGAACCAGAAGTATTGTTTGCTATACAGACAAATAACAATAAAGTAATTGTTTGTAGCTATACATTTGAGAGAGTACAAGAAAATTCGGAAAAATTATGGCGCTTTGAGCGGTACACTGTAATCAATGACTATGACTGGCGGATTCCGTCACCCATCAACCTGATTTTTCTCCCCTATCGCTTCATTGTACGTCCAGGTAAGCAAACAGTGAGGCAAACACGAAAGTTTATATCAGTATGATTATTACAGCAGAATTAAATGTTAAAATAACCCGATGGAATATTTTAATGAATTGACAAAATTTTAAAAGATTGAGCAAAAACGCCATACATTGTCATGTTATTGCTTTTTTTCTTCATTTATTTGTCTAATGTCTATTTGTTTACTTTTTTATTGTATTGTTTTATTTTGTTTTGTTCTTAAAGACTTTTTAACTAAAAAAATAGTTATTATAATATATACATGTACACTTAAATGAAAAAAAAAAACGAAGACCAATACATTAAACAAATAAACAAACTTTAAAAAACTTCCTTTATATTTATAGGAATATGTTGCCTTAAGGATGACAATGATAGTAAGGATCATTTAATTAAGGAATACCGGCAGAACTTTCAGGAAGTAACAGCGCTAAGAATTCTTGACAAACTTTAAAAAAGTGACTGAAAAAGTGTTGTTATCTTAAATATTTGTTGACAAGTTTTATCATACTGTACATGTAGCATGATAAATATTAAAGTTATATAGTTACATATCCAATATCTAATTTATTACGATAATAACAATATCATTTGTATCCTTCTTTTGTTATTCTTGTACAGTTTATCGGGTTTAATTCTTTTGACTGTTATCCGTATCTCCTGATTTGTTTTAGCACGTGCACTTGTGTTTTCATCTGTTTACAATATTATCCTTATCACTGTGATTTCTATAGTTCTAAAGTAGACGTATTACAAGAAGACTATGCATCTTAATTAATTTCTATCAGTTGATTGTCTACATGTGAGATCGCGGGATATCTGAGTCATATTTTTAAAAAAATTACATACCCAGGAACAATGAATAAACAATGACTCTAATTTATGATTTCATACCACTAGTTCCGGTTTCATTAACAAAGCATCAGTGTATTAAGTAATTATGATACTATCTTTCATTTTACAAGTTCTCAAATAAAAAGAACAATATTGATTAATAAATTGTTAGAAAAAATCAATCAATCTTTTAGTTGACGAAAGTGTAAATGTGTGCAAGTCAGAATAAAAAGACGGAGGGTTGGACTTAGAGATCACCAGGTAGATGCCAGGCATAATAGAAAAAGTATGATGTCGATATTATAACCGAGTAATTCGGAATGAAGGGGATTAAAATATTCCAATTACAACATGCTAATTCTGTTGCGAACTGAATTTTGAGTCGGGTTTTAAAATTGACTCGATGGTCATTTTTTTAACATTTGACTTTGAAAACAAATATATTGAATTTATGTTTGTTGTAGTCTTAACAGTATCAGGAGTTAAAATCGCTATCCACTGCACCGTATGTGTATTCAAAGAAAAAAATATAAAATAAAAATCGTAATGCGACATATAAACAGGGAGAGAATATCACAAGGATTTAATCCAAATGATCATTTAAAAAATATATAGAATGCATAGGACAACCGACTAACATTTACTAACTAAACGCTACTAGTACTGCCATCTATGACCGGAATGTAAAATAATGATAAACTCTAACAGAACAATGCATCTACTGGACTATAACACCATCAACTGAGAACAGAGAAAACCTCCAATCTCAAAATAAAAGAACGCAAATTCAACATATTTTTAATTCTGAAAAGAGATATGTAAATATTTTGAATTTACTTGGAGGGTGTAAATTTAAAATTTACAACATGATAAGTTGTTAAGTTGTAAGGTTAGTATATACACCGTTTACACCGTTTACACGAATTTTAGTCCAATTCACGCAACTTGCACTTATTCTTACAGCGATTCTTGCAGATAGCTCACAGTTGATGTTAAAGATATAATGTTTCATTGTATTTCCTCCATCATTTCTGTGGATAGAACATTGTCCCCCACCCCTCCATCTTTTTTCTCCGTGAAGGTGTACTTATTTTACTGTAATACAGTTTTTCAAATGCGTCTCTATGCTGTACAATAAAGTATCAGGAAACACATTTGTGAAACTGTACAGAATATATCACAAATCACACACTTTATAAATAATCCGATCATGCAATACAAAAGTAACTAAAATTCCGTCTGTCTCTGAACAACGCTAACTTATCTATAAACCACGCGGTAAAATTATCACATCATTTGCGATAGAGGCCCAAATAGGGGAGAAGAAATTCAAAATTTACGACAGGACAGATGAATTCTTAAACTAATCAGGTAAAGTTGGTTTTAAATGTTGTTATACATATTATACATATTTTTTTAAAACAAATTTGAAAAAGAATGTAACGAAGATAACCTAGGTATTAAAGAATGTTCTAAATTTAGTTCACGTGTCACGGGGTCGTTATTCCTAGTACAAAATAAACAAAAGAATGCATGGTTCAGTTTTCCAACGTTACTTTATTATGATGAATGACAATGATAATGCTGAGAAGGTGACCAAATTCACCTTTAGTAGAACTTTAACGTATTGTGATGACAGTCTCAATCTATTAAAACAGACAAGTCGTAAAATTGTCGCTGTCTGATGGCAAACGAGTTAAGTTTTAAAACCATGGTGCAAAACATTATAAATTGAGTGCTATCACTCACACATGCGCACTGACCATACACACCCATAAAACCTACTTCCAAATATAGACATTCTGTAGCTATGAATCACAACACAAAATAACACAATCACGTGACAGAACACGAATACCAGTCAAACATGAGTGAACCATGAATGAGTTAATAATGAAATGTATGGATGAATGAATAAGTAAATAAATGATTTCATAAATACTATTTATATAATAGTGTTGTGTTGTGCATGTACTATGCCTAAATAGTAGTCAGGGTTTGATACATGGTGCACGAGCCGGAGGCGAGTGCACTATGTATCAAACCCTGACTACTATTTAGGCGAGTGCACTATGTATCAAACCCTGACTACTATTTAGGCATAGTACATGCACAACACAACACTATTGTTATTATTATGCCGACTGTTAAATATACTGACGTGCTTTGCTATAAGTAACTCTGACGTTCGAGTGTTGACAAGTCCCTTAAAATAATCACCGGAAAAGCAAGCGTTTGTTGTTGCTTTTCAAATTACGTGTAATCAATTGATTTGATTGTTTATTTAATCAACAAGTTGTTGTACAATAAAAAGTCAACAAAGGTTTATGATCTTTTCAAGAAATAGAGAGACGTTTGGCCTTACCGAGAAAACTCGAAATGTTTAGCAGACGAAATCTCAGTGAATTTTTTTTCTTGAACATTATTTATCAAGCGTCATTTAAAAAAGCGTTTTTGTGATTGTCATGTAGAATTTCTTTGAAAAATGTTCAGTCAATTTGTTCAAAAGTTTATAGCGAGCGCAGCTCGCCGGCGCTGCAAGCGAGCTCTACCGGCAAGGCGTGTGTGAATAGAAAATTCGGACTAGTTGCACATTCATTCAACGGATTTTTTTGGCGTCAGTAAATCGGACCAGTAATGCATCGTTTTAATCGTCCCAGTAGTTCCCTGTAATCATGGCAATTTTTATCACTTCACACTCTCACGAGAATCAGCAAGACAAATTTAGACAGTAAAAACAATAACGATGTAAGCGACATGCAGTCAATGTTACCTTTAAAGTTAACCTCAGTACACTTTCAATCAAAAATAATCGTGTGACGTCACAAACGTTTACACATTGATCCGATATATTTTTTCGGAGTCAGTAAATTTTGACCCACAATTCATAGTACCAATGGTTTCCAACCTCACGTTCCAACATCACGTTCTCCCGAGAATCAAAGTAAAACCTTTGAAAAGCTTTTAAGATGTGTAATTTTAAGAACATCATGCTTTTTAAGTAAATAAAACAGTATACTTCGCATACTTTTATTTCTCAGGGGAGTTTTAAAGAGTAAGACGACACTTAACCAACTTCAGCTTTGACGTCACAATAAGCACTGATAAGGGGAAATTACTCTAATTGAAGTTATTGTAAATCTGCTGAAATGACCAAAATCCTCTTAAAATCTTGCAAAGGCTAAGATAAAGAACAGCTGACGAATAAGGACATTTCTTCAGATACAGGAAACAGTTGTAAATTGCACTAATTTGGATGAATGCTCACAAATATTTTATTCACTATAATTACGGTAATTTCCTGAAACGTAACGTTATACGTAGCAGCGCCTTTTTTTAAAGGGGGTGGGTGGGTGGATGGCAGCCTCATCCAAAAAATCTTTGCAAGCAAAAGAAAAATAAATCATGAAAATTCTAATCCTTCAGCTCTTTAGCAGTTCAATGGTTTCTTTATTTTCACTTCCATTTATTACATGCGGGGGGGGGGGGACAACACCATGTTCTTTTAACAAGATAAGCAAATATTTTTAAGCGTAAATTAAAAGTAAAATTAAACATTAATTATTTTTTTTTAAGTAGAGGGGCAAATCCATGGTAAGTCGATTTTCTATGCATAAATTGACAAAAATGAAAAAAGTTTTAGCATAGGATTAGAATTTATTATTCATAGTTTATAAGATTCATTCATTGCACTGCATCTCCTCTTTTAAAGTGATTGTGATTATGATTGATTGATTGATTTCCCCCTTTTTTTTGCAGTAGACATTTTTTCTTAAACTTACATATAAAACTTGACTCATCATATTTATATATTAAAATCTTTATTATTTAACAACATTGTATCTGAGATTAAACTATTGTTCTACATATAAATAAATAAATTATAACAAATCTTATAAACTATGAATAATGAAAATTTACTGAAAAATAGGTATGTTTTATTTTTTGGCATTCAAATTTCACGTTGTTAATTTTATTTTATTAATTTATTATAATTCATTGTTTGATCACATGCTGTGCTCGCCCCAACAGTCGCACCGTAAAACATATAAGGAAACTTTAACTTTAAAATTACCGTCAATAATGAAGTTTTTTTTTGGAAAAATGAATAATTTTAATTGCTTGATGTCAGTCGTATATATCTACGTTTTATATACCAAAATACCGGTGTGCATAATAACGGCTAATTCAGCGTAGCGGTAACGCGTTGGGCTTCATGCTAGAATCAATGATTTTAGCGTCGTGAGTTCGAAGCCCGCTGTCGGCGCTTGAAAGATTTTCGTTGAAAACATTTGCCGCGCTCAATTTCGGCATAGTATGCTTACGCTATATAAATCCTTTAATACTATGCAAAAATAGATGAGTATTGAATATATAGTGACAAACTGACAGAAGGCATAATAATGCCTAATATTATTTCTCACCGAACAAATATAGAGATATATGAGGTAGTCACGTGCTATGTTTAAACCAATGAAAGTGTGACATTTCAGTCCAAGGGAAAACAATAAATTTTATTCGATTGTATCCCTGCGACACATGCATAACATCAAACAGATTATAGAAAAGACAATTGAAAATATATTTATGAATTATATTCTTACATTGCACTTTAATGTTTATAATATACATATTTAAGAATGCTGATGATGATTCTCGTATTTCAGATTGGTTTGAAAATTATTTGTGCTTTTTTTCGCACTTAATCTACATCCAATTACATATTTACGTTTATGATTAATACCTGCACATCAAGATAATATGCATATCAAAAAATGGGGTCGGGCGTGTCTGAATCCCTCCCACCGCCCGGGAAGCTACTACGTATTAGATTCATATGATAAAAACTTACTAAAAGTATGCCTCCCCCTTAAATACAAAAAAAATATCAGTGGAATCTTCCGAACGTCCTCTGGAATATTAAGGTTTATGGAATAATGTCCAGACTTCAAATAAGGTTAAAAGAATTACTTGGTAAAGACTTTGTACTAATGAACTTGACTAAAACACTAGCTCTACAACTATTTCAATACCATCTCGTCTGACAAACAGAATGGGGACAAAATCATACTGGCCAAGAGAGAGGGGTCTTGTCGATAGGTAAATATAACAACACATCCTATGGAAATTGTAACGACACGCTGCAGTTTTTTAATATTTGGTCACAATTAATGTACAATTGCAAAATACATGTAATATTTAATAAATATTTGTTTGATATAATATTTTTTGTTAAGAAAACAAAACTGATGAATGTGAAAATGTTCTTATTAATCTAATGACAGTAAAAGTTTATGAAATGAAAACATTTCCGAACAAATAATTGAATTAGAACACGAAAGCAATCGATTTGTTGTCTAATTTGAATATCGTATAAAGAAAATATTATATACTGTATACAATGTATTTAATGTCAATATATATGTAATTTTCATTCATGTGCTATTAGAAAAGAAGCGCAAATGATTGTACATTTGTAAAATTCATAAATCAGATTAATTTTACAACATCTCAAACTGTTTTTCTTAATACTTTTTTTTAAAATATCAATCATCTGATAAAGACTTATGAACATTTTTTGAAAATTCTTTTTATTCTTTACTTGGTTGATATTTAATAAATATAGAGCACTTTTAGTGTAAACGCAGATTTTGTGTGTCCAAATGAAGTAAAATCACGGAATAACCACAACATATGTGTACCTATCAATACCTGGTGTCATATTTCAATTTGATTATGATATTTCGTGTTAATTGCAGAGAATGCTTTACATGTATGCTGTCAAATTATATAAATATAACGCAAAGTAACATGTTATCGGTGACACAAACGGCATACAACTCTTCTGTTTATATATTTTTAGGGTATTCCAGTCATGAACATGGTATGGTATGCAATTCGTTGATAAAATAGAAGGAAACATAAATTGTACAGTTATTAAGTTTATATCTGTATATTATGATTATTCGTACATTGTTTGTTTAAATTCTTGCTCAGAGGACGGAATTAGCAATGCTGTTATTTCTTTAGGCCTTTTTGTATGAATGTCTAGTATGAATGTCTGTTTAGTCTCCATATCAGATCATGGTTGAACGTCCAGATTTTTTTGAAGAAGTACGTGAATGTTTTTTAGAGTTTGACAATGACTATTATATTCTTTGTGGTGATTTTAATATAGCCCTCAATCAAACTCTTGACACTCATAATTATTCACATGTTAATAATCCAAAAGCTAAAGAAAAATTGCTAGAAATTATGAGCGACTTATGTCTGATTGACTACTATCGTATTCTTAACCCTGATAAAAAAGCTTACACATGGAGAAAGAGAAATCCATTAAAACAAGGGAGACTTGACTATATATTGATTTCAGAAAATCTTTCAAATATTGTTGAGAATGTCTCGATCAAATCTGGGTATAGGTCAGACCACTCTGCTGTTGTATTTGAATTTAAATTTAATACTTTTTTAAGAGGTAGAGGGCTATGGAAATTTAATAATAATTTACTTCGGGATAGAACTTATGTTGAAAAAGTTAAAGAAGTCATTCAGTCAGTTAAAGATCAATATAAAAACTCCATAGATGAGTCTGCATTTTTGGAAATTCTTCTCATGGAAATAAGGGGCTTGACAATTTCTTATTCATCTTATAGGAAGAA
The DNA here is from genome assembly GCF_025612915.1 of Magallana angulata. Taxonomy (NCBI): domain Eukaryota; kingdom Metazoa; phylum Mollusca; class Bivalvia; order Ostreida; family Ostreidae; genus Magallana; species Magallana angulata. The sequence continues at coordinate 3,402,278 of NC_069114.1, forward strand.
GAACAATGACAAGATAGAAAAGCAACTGATATCAGATATTAATGAGCTAGAAAATAGTAATGTAGTTGATCTTTCATTGTTAGAGGAAAAACAAGCAGCTCTTGAAAATTTCAGAAAAGAAAAATTACGAGGACACTTTATACGCTCTCGTGCAAAATGGGTAGATGAAGGAGAAAAACCTACTAAATATTTCTGTCATTTAGAGTCAAGAAATTTTCTTAATAAAATTATTAAAAAAGTTGTAGTATCAGAAGAGAAGACTTTATATAATCAGTTAGAAATCATGGATGAGGTGAAAGCTTATTATGAGAATCTTTTTAAAAATGCAGATTATGAGCTTTCTGATATAGATTTAGAATCAACTATCCAGCCTCATAATATTTCAAAATTAGATAAATCAACATCTAAAATTTTAGATAAAAACTTCAGTGAAGGTGAAATATTAAGTGTTTTAAAAAGCATGAAAAATAACAAGTCGCCTGGAAGTGATGGTTTCACAGCTGAATTTTATAAGTTCTTTTGGGCTGATCTTAAAAACTATATAACAAAAGCAATTAACCAAATATTTTTACGTGAAGAATTGCCAGTGTCTCAGAGGTTAGGAGTTATATCATGCCTACCTAAAGGTGACAAACCTAGACAATTCCTAAAAAATTGGCGACCAATTACACTATTGAATGTTTTTTACAAGTTAATATCTGGATGTGTCAGTCTTAGGATAAAATCTACTCTTGATTTACTTATTTCTAATACTCAGACTGGTTTCATACAGGGTAGATACATTGGTGAAAATACACGATTTATTTATGATCTTATGTCTTATACAGAAGTCAAGAATATCCCTGGATTACTCATGCTTATTGACTTTGAAAAAGCTTTCGATTCAATTTCATGGTCATTTATTTATAAGGTGTTACTTTTTTTTGGATTCGGAAATCATATCATCAAATGGGTAAAAATTCTCAATACAAATTTTAAAGCGGCTATTCTCCAAAGCGGCTTTTTGTCGCAACAGTTTGAAATACAGCGAGGATGTCGTCAGGGTGACCCTGTAGCCCCATATCTTTTCATTCTTTGTGCTGAAATATTGGCTATACTAATTAAACAAAATAAAGATATTAGAGGCATTTTTGTGTATGATAGAGAACATAAAATATCCCAGTATGCAGATGATACATCCCTTATTCTTGACGGTTCTGCTTCATCTTTATTTAATGCTCTCGAAACTTTAGAATTATTTTCAAAAATATCGGGGTTGAAAGTTAATAGCTCAAAAACAAAAATTGTATGGTTTGGCTCAAAAAAATTTTCATCCGAAGTCTTTCATCACTCTAGATGGAAATTAGATTGGGGAGCCACTGAATTTGTATTATTAGGTATTCATTTTTCTGTTGACTTGGAACAAATTCCAGAATTAAATTATAATATTCAAATTCCAAAAATCTCTGCACTCATCCAACAATGGGAAAGGCGAATTCTTACTCCCATAGGAAGACTTACTGTACTTAAAAGTCTTATTATCCCAAAAATAAACCATTTACTTATTTCATTACCAAATCCAAGAATAGAAACTATTAATTTTTTGAACAATGATTTTTTTAGATTTATTTGGAAATCCAAGTGTGATAAAATTAAACGCTCAGTCGTGACACAAAACCTCTTTGCAGGAGGCTTGAATATGGTGAACTTGAATAATTTTATAATTTCTTTAAAGTGTTCCTGGATACAAAGACTAGTGCAGGGGGGACAATCTTGGTTGAGTATTTTTAAAGCAGTGTTTGGAGATATTGTGTCTGGATTTTTGGATTTTGGTGATGCTTTTATTGAAAATCTTTTGAACAACTGTACCAACACTTTTTGGAGAGATGTTCTGAAGTCATGGCTTATTGTATTGAATACACATTTTAACCAAAGTCGAATTTTAAATGATAACATAACATATGCTCCAGTTTGGTTTAATTCTAAAATTAAGGTGGATAAAAAGCCTGTGTTTTATAAAGAATGGTACAGAAGAGGTGTTAAAATTGTGAAAGACTTTTTATATGAAAATGGATCATTTCTATCAAAATCTGATTTTGAAAAGAAATTCAATTTTGAAATATGTTTTATGCAATACAACAGTATGATTAGTGCTGTAGCAAAGTTTGTAAAAGGTTCAAAGTTCTGTAAGGAAACCTACAGCCATAGCATTGGTCCTTTTGTTCCTTATCATTGTGTTGAAATTCTTTTATACAAGAAATGTACCAAGCATATTTACAAATTAATTAATACTAATACAGTAGGTATTTTACCAACATCAATTAGAAGATGGAATTCCACTATTGTACAAAGAGGATATCCTGAATTAATTTTACAGGATGTGTTTAAAATATGTTTCAAGGTCACTAAAGACTCTTCTATACAATGGTTACAATATAGAACATTACATAGACTTCTCCCAGTTAAAGCTTACTTGAAAAAGTTAAAATTAGTTGATAATGACACTTGTACTTTCTGCAAGAGTGAAGTTGAAACCATTGAACATATTTTCACATCTTGTCCTATTGTACTTGCTATCTGGAATAGTTTGAGTATGCATATTTACAATACTGTCTCAAAGAGAGTTGGTTTTAATGCAATCAATGTATTATTCGGAGAGGCTCCTCCCTCAAAGTCAAATTTAGTCATTAATTTTCTAATTTTATTTACCAAACAGTATATTTTTCAATGTCTTTGTAATAAAAAAACCCCAAACATTGCTGGACTAATGTGTCATTTACTTTATAGATATGAAATTGAAAGTTGTCTAGCAATTAGAAATTCTTCTTTTTACAAACATAATACAATATGGTCTGAATGGAAAAATCTTTTCTGTGATGTTTAATATATACAAGATCTAGAGCAGAAGTCATATAGTTTTTTTTCCTGATTGTATCAACTTTATAGTATAATTACTTATAATCTATGGTATGTATGTTTGTGTATGTATGAATGTGAAAAATGTAATTACAAAAAATTGCAAATAAAAAAAAAAAAAAAAAAAAAAAAAAAAGTTTATATCTGTATATTATGATTATTCGTACATTGTTTGTTTAAATTCTTGCTCAGAGGACGAAATTAGCAATGCTGTTATTGCTAATTGCTGCTACACCAACGAAGACGAACGCCGAAAGCTGCAAGAACATGTTGCAAGGCTATCTGACAGGACAGCTGTCGTCTGCTCTAGGAGCATACCAAGTAGAAGTTTTGAGGCGGGAATTCAAAAGTTTTACTGACGTTGTTGAAAAGTCAATAAAGGAGCTGAAGGAAAGCATGAATTCTACCGTAAAATCTCGTAAGATAAGAATCTTTAAAGTGAAGTTTTTCGGAGCCAGGTTATGAAATAGTAAGACAACTTAATGAATTTGTTTCTTAACAGACCCTGTTAACAGTAGTGTCGTTTACACCAGATGGGGAAAGAAAAAATGCCCTTCCAATGCTGAGTTAGTACATTCAGGTATATCAAAACTACTATAAAGAAGTTTTTAATCGGGTAGAGATAAACACTGATCTAAAACAAATGATGCATTTCTTGAAAAATTATGAACTACACTGTATATGAGCCTAAAAATAATTTAGAGATCAATATTTATTCATCAATGGTGAAATTGGAAATCATTGCCAGGGAAATACCGTATATCAGGTTTTTTCCGCGTGTATCCAATTTCCGCTTTGTTCGCGACGATTTCCGAATCGCGGAAAATATATCAGCGTAAATTTGATACAAAGTGTTGTTCTTATAATATATAAATAATATAGTTCCCTCTTTCATTATGACGTAAACAGGTATGTAAAAGTACAATGAACTGTGTTCAGTAAGTTTAGAGTAGAAATTGCGGGATCGGAAGCAAGCGCAAGATAATGTAAGCCTCATAGTTTATTTAATAATCCATTGACAAGCTAATTAAAACGGTCGCTTTTCTTGCGTAACCCGATGTCTAATCATACCTGAGCTACTGGTATATGTAACGGTACATGATCTATTTATCTATGACTGTTTGCGTCTCTGAAAATAATTATCGGTAATTATTGAACATTAAGGAAATCGTGTAAATGGTTTGTCCGAATTTTTTTTTATTATAATGAGCGGCAATTTAGATACTTTAACCCTCTTACTTCACAGGGTTAAAAAAAACTTGAATTATATTTTCACTATGACATTGAAATAGTGAAAATTCGATTCGCGTAAATTTTATATACCGTTCTAGGTTCTGAATCGCGGAAAAACATGACGCGGAAAAAACCTGATATACGATATAATAAATGAACTTTAAATAGTTGTGAAAGTTAATTTTACCTAATGTTTGTTACTGAAAAATCACGTAAAATTCACGTCTGTGGCACATATTCCATTTGTACACAACTCCCTTTTTACATAATTAGCTCTCAAGTGAGCCTTTCAGATTAAATGTTGTCCGTTGTCTGTCGGCGTTGTTGTAAACTTTTTCAATTTTCATCTTCTTCTCAAGAACCACTTGGTAGATTTCAGCCAAACTTTGCTCAAAACATCAGTAGGTGAGGGGGATGCAAGTTTTTTTCAAATGAAGGGACACACCCTCTTTTAAGGGGAGATAATTAAGATTTATTGAAATTATTTTTAAAAAACTTTTTCTCAAAAACTATAAGCCAGAAAAGCTGTAACTTGTACTGAAGCATCATCAGGTAGTGTAGATGCAAGTTTGTTCAAATCATGGTCACCGGGGATACGATGGAGCCACGATGGGGGAATGATTTTTACATAAGAATGTATAGAAAAAATCTTTAAAAATCTTCTCAAAAATTATTTGGACAGAAAAGATTAAACTTGTGTGGAGGCATCCTCAGGTAGTGTAGATTTAAGTTTCTTCAAATCATGGTTCCCGTGGGTAGGCTGGGGCCACAATGGGGGATCAAATTTTTACATAGAAATACATGTATCTAGAGAAAAGCTTTAAAAATCTTCTTTTCAAAATCCATTTGGCCACAAAAGCTCAAATTAGAGCTGAAGTATCCTAAAATAGTGTAAATTCAAGTTTGTTCAAATCATGGTCCCTGGTTGTAGGGTGGGGCCCCAAAAGGGGGATGAATTCTTACAGTGGAATATATAGAGAAAATCTTTTAAAAAATTCTTCTCAAAAAACTACTTGGCCAGAAAAGCTCAAATTGGAGTCGAAGCATCTTCAGATAGTGTAGATTCAAGTTTGTTCAAATTATGGTTCCAGGAGATAGGATGGGTCCACAATGGGGGTAAACTTTTTACATTGGAATAAATAGAGAAAATATTCAAAAAACTCTTCGGCCAGAAAAGCTCATACATGTATTGGAGTAAAAGCATTTTTAGATAGTGTAGATTCGAAATTGTTCAAATTTTGATCCCCAGCTGAGGTAGGGTGGAGCCAAAATGGGGATTAAAATTTTACATTGGAATATATAGAGAAAATCATTAAACATCCTCTTCTTAAAAACTATAAGGCCACAAAAGCTCAAATTGGAGTGGAAGCATTTTCAGATAGTGTAGATTTAAGTTTGTTCAATTCAGAGTCACTGGTAGTAGGTTGGGACCGCAAAGTGGATCAAATCTTTACATTGCAAAATATGGAGAAAATCTTTTAGAATCTTCTTCTTAAAAACTATAAGGCCACAAAAGCTGAAATTGGAGTTGAAGCATTTTCAGATAGTTTAGATTCAAGTTTGTTCAAATCATGGTCCTTGGGGGTAGGGTGGGGCCACATTAGGGGGGTGAATTTTTACATAGGAATATATAGAGAAATCTTTAAAGATCTTCTTCTAAAAAACTCTTTGACCAGAAAAGATTAAATTTGAGTGGAAGCATCTTCAGATAGTGTAGATTCAAGTTTGTTCAGATCATGGTCTCCAGGGGTACAGTGGGTCATCAATGGTGTCAACTTTTGTCATAGGAATACACGTATATAGAAAAAACTTTAAAAATATTCTTCGAAAAAACTATTTGGCCACAAAAGATCAAATTAGAGTTGACGTATCCTCAGGAAGTGTAGATTTAAGTTTGTTCAAATTATGGTCCCCAGGGGTAGGATGGGGCCACAATGGGGGGGGGGGGGTTAAAATATTTACATAGGAATATATAGAGAAAATCTTTAAAAATCTTCTCCTCAAAACTTGTGTTGGGGCATCCTCAGATAGTGTTGATTCAATTTAATCAAATCATGGTTCCTGGGGTTAGGTTGGGGCCACAATGGGGGGGGGGGGGGGGGTCAAACTGTTACATAGGAGTACATGTATATGGAGAAAAACTTTAACAATCCTTTTTTAAACCTCTTTGGCCAGAAAAGCTCATACTTGTGGAGAGGCATCATCATATAGTCTAGATCCAAGTCTGTTTAAATCATGGTCCCCATGTCCCCAGGGGTAGGGCAGGGTAACAATAGGGGGTGAATTTTTACATAAGATTATATAGAAAAACATCTTTAGAAATATTATATAATAGTTTTTAGTCCAAAAAGCAGTAACTTGTGTGAAAGCACGGGTTATGTAAATTAATCTTGGATCAAAACATGGTTCCCTAGGGAAAAGCGGGGCCACAATGGGGGGGGGGGATATATAGAAATTGAAAAATCTTCTTACAGACACAACAACAATAGGGGATTGATATTTACTATGAAAATATGTTAATAAAAAATCGATAGATTTTTATAAAAATTTTGAGCAAGATCTACTGTACTTAGTTGTAAAGTTATTTTGATTATGATACTGTAATGCTAATTTGATCCGAGTTAGAGATATTGTTGCTCAGGTGAGCGATGTGGCCCCTTGGCCTCTTGTTGTTGTATTATTTTTACGTGTAGGGTTCACCGGAGGGTCCCATTGCAGTCATAAAGGAGCAGCTGTAGAACCTCTGTGTTTACCGAGGAATCCTGAGTGGGGGATGCACACTGATGGGCATGAAGGATACAAAGCTTACGTTTATGGCGCAGAATATGAAACAGAAAGTTTTAAAGGCAACAGCCAAACACTTCACGATCACGATGTTCCGTGTGCCGTTTGTCTGGTTCGGCAAAGGTCCGTTGTTCAGATGTTTCCAGGTTAGTACGGCAAATGAAAAGTAATGCGCTTTTCTGGATGTGATGTACTTGTGCTTAACAAAATGACCTGTTTTTGATATAATACATATATTTTTTATAAATGTTAAACGTGAAGAAAATAATCGAACTCCAGTTACATACGCAGTTAGGTATATAAAAGATTGTAGTTCTTTGGTTTATTTGATTACTAGAATTGAAAGTTCTGATATACAATTAAATTTTAAACTAATTGTTCTATGTCCTATAGTTAAATCACAAAGAGACGTTTTGGCCAAATCGTTCATTAATGACACTTTAGATCAAAGTAGCTGACCATATATATATATATATATATATATATATATATATATATATATATATATATATATATATATATATATTTATATATCTACCATATCAATGAATATAAAAATCAAAACAGGTTTTTTTCTTCAATTAATTGGTATTAAAGTATTATTGCGAGAATATATACCCATTTTGTTTGAATAAGTTGAATTCTTTAAATCAAATAGAGCTCATTTGTGTTGAGACTTAAAATGAATGAGAAATAATTCTTAAACATACTAAATTCTTGCTAAAAGGTTTGTGCAACTGTACATTGCATTTCTAAGTTAACGATTAAAAAATTTCAGAAAAACATAAAACGTGGCGTGATTCAAATTTATTTGGAAAGCTAAATCATGATTTTTGAGCACGATTAAAAAAACTGCATTCATAATATAAATCGTTATACACAATGTAGTTGTTATTTGGATTAGTTTTTGTATTAAACGTCATTCAATATAATATTGCATATAGAAAAACAAATATTCCTTTAAAAAATCAATATTTTTGCAAAGTCTATGTTTTAACCCATTTTTATTAATTGTCTGTAAGTCACTTTAGAACTATATCAATTACAACTATCTTAATCGTCACGTATTATCATCACGATGGCTTTAAAAAATATGAAACTTTATAAACTGAATTGCCATTGTAGCAAGAAGATCGTGTTACAAAGGATGGAAGCTAGAGTATCATGGTTATCTTATGGCGGGTTATTATAACCATGATGCTGGAACAACGTACACTTGTGTTGACAGTCATCCAGACGCCTTACACGGTGGCGCTACAAATAAAGATGGTAAACTGTTTTACATGGTAGAGGCTGCATGTGGTTCCTTGAAATGTCCTCCGTATGTTGCCGGGAGAGAACTAGTTTGTGCTGTTTGTTCCAAGCAATAAACCATACGTTTCTTAAGATGTCTTCAATGTTTTGTATTTATATTTTGAATGTTAGTAAAGATCACATGTACTACGGTATATACATAAACCGACGAAATGATTGTTTGGTTTGGGAATTTTTTCAGTCAAATCGCATCGCAAAGTGTTAGAGTATTTTTTTTATTTACAACATTACAACATAAACTAAAAAAAACAGCTATAAATGGCCGTCATTAGCGTATATTCATTTAAAGTGCGAAACTTAAAAAAACAAGAGGCCCTTGGGGCCACATCGCTCACCTGAGCAACAATGGGCGTTCAAAAGATATTGTGCCATATGGTCCCTCGGTAGAATAACAAAAAAAAATATTGTCAAGCATTCGAATTTTACACTTATTTTTGCATACACGTAATCTTTGACATTGTACCTTCATGAAATACTATTTTTTACCAGAATAAGAAAATCCTACGCAAAATATAAAACTAAACATTTGGTAGGAGTACACTGTTAAGTTGTTAACTTCCAATTCCCTATATTTTCGTTCTGCCCCCCCCCCCCCCCCCACTTTGTAAAGTGATCAAAATATATTAGAGCATATAGATACATTTTTTTCATCAACTACTTACTAGTTATTGTATTTTTAAAAAAAAATATATATAATAGTTATTGTATTTTATTTTTAAAATCCTACATGTATAGATGTGAAGAAGGAAATTGTACCTCAATGTGCTCAATTCCTCAAATTAAAAACATTCAAAAATTTAATTTGTCTTCTCCATTATAATTAAATTACTGTTATTTACCTCGCGTACAAACCAGGATAATTTCCCGCTGTGATATTTTCTTAGGAATAGCGATAAATACTTTATCCCCGCAACAGAAATGTGTTAGAACTATGGGAACTGTTTTAAAGATGTCGTTTTTATTTACTCGTGTCTGAAAAACTATCAAAATTGATGTAGATTTCATATTATTTATTGTATAAAGAGGGGGCCCCAGAGAGTAGGTATATACAGAATATCATTCTTTTATTTTGTATGTACAAGTATTTAACATACATTCATATAGAATTTCTAATGTTCAACCAAAATTTTAACGTCAATCATAGAATTATAAGCAAGATACAAAGCTCACAGTTCGCCTAAGTTTGAGTCATATTTTGTTCACATGAGTTTATTACATTCAGCTTAAGATTTTTAACTTGGTATTTCCTATTCAGCATTTAAAATGGAAAAAAAGAATGGCCTAAGATTTTTAATTCTTTTATTCACTCATGACCAGTTCACTGGTATTTGAGGTTTTAAATCAGTTTATACAAAAGTACACAAACACAGTCAAGGATCACAAGTACAGTAGGAGTAAAAATGACGAAAGAAGGTTAAGTTTACAATACAATAAGTTGTTAAAGTTGGTTTCTGGAAGAACAGACTTTGACAATTTTCTTAATAAATATTGACAATTTTTTTTTACTTTTTTAATCTTTAGTTTTTAAGATCGGTGTACAAACATAAAATTGTGAGCAAATCTCTGTATCTTGCTTATAATTCGAAGCTTAACACTCAAATATGGTTAGTAAATAGAAATTGTAAACAAATTAAACACAAGAAACATGCACTATAACAAAGAAAGAACACAATTTATTTTTTCGAAATGAATCATATACTAGTATATTATATACTAGTGTATACATGAATACTATACATAAATCACCCACTTTAATGTCCATCTTTTCTCCTTTAGAACACAATTTATTTTTTCGAAATGAATCATATATATATATATATATATATATATATATATATATATATATATATATATATATATATATATATATATATATATATATATATGTATTATACCTACATATTTCCGTCAGCGATATCAAACTCTATTTAAACTGAATAAACTCGAGAAAATGCCGAGCATCTTAACAAAATTAATCTACCAATACGCAAAAGATAATGCCGAATTACCGATAGAATGAATTGTATTTCAGTTCTTTTTTGATACATCAGATTTTGCTTAATTTGCGCAGGTAAACAGTTAACTGTTTGATTTACCGAAGTCTCTGTTTGATTTGATATGTAAAAATCACGAAATACAGACGATAGTTCCAGGTTACAAAGCATAAATAATGAAAACGAAACGAAAATCAGAACAAGCTAACACCAACGTAATATGTGAAAACTGTCAACGCATTAAAATATTTAGCCTCAATTTACTTCACAAAATCGGCACCAATATATTTTGCATGTTTCAAAATGTTCCTTTCATACGCTAAACTGTTGTATAACAAACAAATTCATCATAGTCAGATCGACCCTTTTTCGTATAATGTCATGGCTGCTTTAAACAAAGAACCTCGTTTTGTAAGTATAGAATATGAGTCTTGGTAAAATGGGTATGCAAACCCGGGCCGTGGCAAAATAAAGGCCGGGGCAGATCGGCAATCGTCAATTCCAAATACGCATTATTTTGCAGCAATATTTACAGCGAATACAAATATACTGTCCATCAAATATCCTGAAATTTTAATGAGATTGGCAGATTAATAACTGCCAATCTTTTGTTTTGCCCAGGCCAAGTCTTGCCTACCCATTTTACCGGATGCCGAACCCGAAGCTGAAACACGCCTTTCCTTTATTATTATTTTCGTAATAACTAAGATTTGAAACAGAATTAGCCTTTAATTTTTGCAAATTATAGTTTCCTTCCCATAAGGAAAATTTATGCTAAACTACGTTGAATTGGACTCAGTAGTTCTTGAGAAGAATATTTTTAAAAATGCACCCCCCTTTTTCTACAGTTTCAAGGTTTTCTCCACTTTGAATACAGATCGGACTTTTATTTCTGCAATTTATATTTGCCCTTCCATAAGGATGCTTTGTGCCAAATTTGGTTGAAATTGGATAAGCGGTTTTAGAGAAGAAGTTCAAAATGTAAACAGTTTACAGACGGACGGACGGACAGACAGAAGGACGACGGACAAAATGTGATCAGAATAGCTCACTTGAGCTTTCAGCTCAGGTGAGCTAAAAATCAGCGCACGGGATTGATTTGTATCAAAACAAATTCAAGAAAACCTTATCAATTTCTACTGTGGTTTCAATAATATGCATGGTCATTAATTTTCGTAGAAACAGTGATAATCACAGTTTTAAGGAGGTGTAAATTCGTGGCCAATGATCCCATCAGTGCTAGTAGAAATTGCACTTCAATGAACATTTCATTTTGTGGATAAACATAACAACGAAATCCACAAAAATTTGTATTCGTTATTGATGGAACCATAGTAGTATTCAAATTCAAAGATAACAAATCATGATGATTCAATGATATTTGTAGGTATCTATTCTCGTATGATTAGTGAAAATTAAAATTTCTAGAATTAGAAATGAATGGCCAACTGTCGCATCAATATACTATTAACTGAATATTGCATCCTAATAAATAATTTATTTTGATAATTATTTCAACTACTAAAACCACGAAATCTGATATTTAACGGATTAAATTAATATATTATACATGTATTAAAAAATTTCATAGAGTAGTAGTGATGACATGCATATTTATCAATTTTTACAAATAGAAAAAAATGACATTAAACAAGTTGTATGTAAGCTAATAAAAACAACCAAATATTGGTAAAACTATACTTTCCTTTTTTTGGTTAAGTAAGTAAGGTACAGGTTTTCTCACTTTTAATGATACGCTTAACTATTTCATTAATTCATCTTCAGTTTGGAAGTTTTGTGGCTTGTAAGACATTTTAAATTTTATGAATAAAACAAAACCTTTTGAAATAGAAGTATTCTAGGCAAGCCACCTTCAGGGTATATTGTAGTATGCTGGAAGAGGGGTAAATTATTAAAAGAATTAAAACGTTTTTTGTCATACATATTTTTAAATGGTTCCGCCTAGATTATTCTCATGTTTAACTTATATGCGATATAAACGAGTTTGTTAAAGAAAAAAAGACTCTTTCAAATTTTAAACTCACTTTAAACGGCCGATAGACATTATGCTGACGGTATTAAAAAGGTATAAAAATTGTAATAATCAATACTCGTGCCTTTTATAAATTAATTTATTAAACAATTGTAACATCATTATTTTCTAAAATTGAAAATGAAAATACATGCATTAATTTAAATCAGAAAACATTTTTATATATCTAAGTATATTACTCTAGGTATACGAAAAGCAAATGCTGGTGAATTATATTTTCAGATTCCTCGTACTCAAAGGTTAGCTAAGAATGATATGGTTTTATCAAAATGTAATCACTAAAGCAAAACTTTTAAAATTTAGATATATAAAATAATACATGTAGAAATATTATTTCAATCAAAACAATATTGTCACTATGTTATTATGTTTCGTTCTCACTTTCACGATTCGTTGAAAGTTTATATATACATACCAAGCAATAAAAATCTGACCACGACGGTTATAAAACTTTAACGTCACGGCAGTGCAGAGAATAAACATCAAAATGGTAGAGATCTCGGAAAGAGCCTTTTCAGGCCAAGCAATTGCTTAAAAAATAACTATACAATGCCGAGGGGTAAAGAGCTTCCTTTTGTTGGTTATTTTGTCTTATCTATAACTAAAATTAAAAAAGGAGACTAAATATCTATTACTTTTTTGTACTCCTAAGGAAGTTAGAGCAAACGTTCAAATGATTATCGAACTACCCTCGCGTTAGGCATATATTTTGAAATTATATTACATGTTGTATGCATTTTACATATAGGATAAAGTTTATTATCTTTCTGATATTGAATGACTATCTTCGAACTTTAAACTGTTTTAGTTCATTATTTCAAAGGCAAACAATCAGAGTAAAGAATTAACGAAAGTATATATACTTTTATATACCTTATTTTATTTAGCAGAGTTTTAGCTACTGTTGCTCATGTGGGCAATGTAGCCACTAGGCGTCTTGATATTATGAAACTTTATCAACGAATTAATTCTAATTGTATAAAGATTAAACATATATCACAATCATCAAATATCAAATAATTAAAACACAATAAACTTTACCCTAATTACCATCTCAAATTTTGTTTCCTTCCTAAAATCTACAATATTCTTTCTTTTCGCATATTTCAATCAATATTGCATTTCTGCAGTAAACACTGTGCCGGATAATTATGCCTGTGCCAAGGTGGCATTTTTGCACCCGCTTAAGATGCAGTTTCGGAGAAATCCATGTATACCAAATGATAGACCATTGTCTAGAGAGTATATAACCACTTTGTTTTTAGCATGTTTCACCTGACAGGTGAGATATTTACCTTTAAAAATTAATATCCCATAGGAAAATGATAATTCCCACAGGAGAATTGATTCTCCTACAGTAAATATTGACAATTCTATAGGATTTTTTAAAAGTCCTATAGGAATTATATTTCCTATAGGAGAATGGTATTTCCTGTAGGAATTTGATTCAGACATGTAGTTTTCCTATAGGATATTAAGTTTTCCTATCGGATTTTATCAAATCTTATCGGAATTGAAATTCCTGTAGGAAGTTTTTGTATTCCGATAGGAAATTTCAAATTACCTATAGGAATATTGTTTTTCCAATTGGAAACATTATTTTCCTATGGGAATTTATTTTTGAAAGGTGAATATCTCACCTGACAGGTGAGATACAATCATCATTATGATAACAAAGGTGGATGTTAACTCTTTAAGCAATGGTCTATCATATTGCACATTTGAATTTTTCTATATATGCAGCTTAAGCGGGTGCAAAAATGCCACCTTGGCACTGGCATAATTATCCGGCACAGTGATAGTAGTTCTTGCGTTTTGAATCATTTGAATAACGAGTATTAGTCATATATGTGAGGGGTTACAATAGTTATATCTTGATTTCAAATAGCATTAAATGTAGTTCAATTTATGCTTTAAAATGCTTTTAGTTTGTGACAATTAGTTTTCTAGAAATTTTCAAACAGTGTATACAGTTTGTTTAAGCATTATATGCTTACAGTTTTCAGACAATAGGACTGATTGACAAGCCGTTTTATCCTTTAACTACAAATATGGCGGGAAAATGTTAGCTTTATGATGTCATATTTCAAAATTATGAATCACTTCACATGTATATTTGTACAAAGAAATACAGTTATATGATGATGTTCATTTTAGGGGGCATTTTAGGCTCAAATTATATCTAATCATTCTTCTTGATTTGTAAACTAAATCAGTATAATCCAAATTATACTTGAGATGTATTTATTTTACACACATTTATCTATAAAAATCTTTAAAAAGCACATCTACCGTTCTTAACATGATTGTTCAGATTATTGCAGAAATATACGCAAGCTAATACTGTCGATGCAATGTAAATAGTATAAGAATTCAAAACACATCTCTGTTCTTACCAAACTTTCATTCAGCTATAAGTTGGTAATACATTTGTAAAGTACTGTTGGCCGTAAATTTCAATGTGTTACTTTCTTCCAATATTTGTCCTAAGTAGTTCATTAATCAATGTGAAAATAATAAATACCTTTTCATAGACTATATGACAGAGCATCTTAGGCTTTCTGTAGGAAAATATCTAGAGATTTGAAAGCGGGATTTCAAAACTTTTATTGATGTCATCAAAAAAATCCACGAAAGAATAAAAAAGAATAAAAATAAAAAGAAAGTAGTTATGTCCACATTATTAACACAGCCGAGAGATTTTGTGTGTTGTATGTTCTAAAGGATAAAAAAAAGGGGAGAATGTATTTCTTCATTATTACTTGTCATTTTGGTTAATATTAGAACGTTCTGGATACTAAAATTACCTTAAAAACAAAACGTTCATAAAATGAAGAATACTAGTATGCGACACTAACTATCAATAAAATTGTACGTCTTACAAACGCAAAACAAAGTAAAAGATACCAGCAGCAAACAGTTTTATTGGTTCTTTTCTTTAATAATAATTTGATCTAATAGTATATATATATATATATATATATATATATATATATATATATATATATATATGCGTGTGTGTGTTCTTCCTTAAAGTTGTATTTACCCTATCAAGGATAGGGCTTCAAAAATAAGTCTATAGACTCATTTAATGTTCCTCTCCACGGAAATCTTTAGTAAAAGGCGAAAGATTTAAGCGTGGATTGAAGAGAAACCAGAGTAACTCTATATCAAAATTGTGGAATATATATACCAACATTTTAAGTATTTCGTAAAGTTTTTAATGAATTGTATAAAAATATTTTTATTTTTCATTAATATTTTAATATTTGTAATGTTGGTGTAACATAAAAATATATATATATTAATTTGATAATATTTGTTGTAGAATTTAATTCTTTATGTGATAAATATTTGATGTCAAAAAGACAATTCAACAGATTAAAAGGTTAAGCGTAAGGGAAATAACTTATTGGATCATATTCAGCACGTGGCATTAATAATTTACTCGTGTATCTGAAATGGGATTTAAGTTGAAGTGTTAACCCCCGGAATTGTCCCATCGACATAGGTTTACCTATTACACCTTACCATAAACATATTATAGCAGCGCTCAATCTAAATCAACGTAAAACATGTAAAGGGCGGACAACTTAAGAAAATGAACTTACTTGTTTATTTCTCAAACATGATGTTTATTATTTGAAATTTAAATTGCATGATTATAGACATTTAGAATCCACCCATTTTGTTTTATCAAATGAAACATTAAGTGACTCTGGTTCGGAATAATGTAAACACATTTTTATTGAAATTCAAATGGATTTGGTAGTCTATATATCAACAGGCATAGCCTATATGTAAATCATATCCAAACATTTAATGAATTTAAGAGAAGAATTTACATTGGTTTTCCGATATTGTAAAACTGACGAGACATCAGACATTCTTTTTTAATATGTGACAATTTCTGTAATGACAAGCCTGCAATTCTTTTAGAGGAGTCTAAAACCTTGTTTGATTTAAAATCCCATTTAGAGATATTCATCAAGTTACATCATCATGTTTATTCTAGTAAAATATCTTGAGTTATATATTAATAAGGATAAACTTCTGAAATAAATAAATAAATAAATAAATAAATAAATAAATAAATAAATAAATAAATAAATAAATAAATAAAATGAATAAATAAAAATAAGTACGCCACTTTGCGAAAAGTAGAGAATTTATTACTATCGGGAATTAAATGGAACATTAAAAAAAAAAGAATAACTATACAGTTGTGAAAGCATCCTTATCTTTATAGGATGAACCAAAACATATTACATGTTCGAAACAGAATACATGTACAAATAATTAAAGTAATTAAGGTTAAGGATCTGGTTTGATAAAAACTTTATGTACAATTGGTAAATGGGTGACTCTTTTGCAATATAAAAAATATGCCATTTAGTTCACTATTAGATTTTTTTTATATTCGATAAATGCTGATTTTATGAATTGTAACAAACCCACGATGAATGATGGTGAACTTTGTACATCATAATTATCAAAGACCTTATATAAGTATATTTTCAACAACACAAGTGTTTATGAACTGATTTATTAAGTTGGCAGGTAATGTCCACAGTGGTCAAAAAATTGTTACAACAATGGGGTAGCCGACAACATGGCATACCCCCTACATCAACATTTTATGCCCTCCCTGCTGGGAAAAGTAGCACGCTGGGTTGACCGCAATCGTGCTACGGACACAATTCAACAAACAATTTGATAATATATTTGTATTACATAATTTAGATTTTCTTTACTCAAATGTCTTATTAGTCCACATAATGCCTAAATACCAAACCCTATGCGATCGGATAATAAAATCCCGGACACATTATGTAGATATAAAATTAAGATGATTATTGCGGGGGAGAGCTTTGATAACGGCGCATATTACGAGACAAGCTCAAATAAGCGCTAACATATTACATGGCGCTCTCTCCCGTACAGGACCAAAACTGAACAAACTCTGAGATTATTCTCTTGTTGTTGATTACCCAGCGTCATACAAGCCAACAAGTCCAACAAGCCAACAAGTCCAACAAGTCCAACAAGCCAAGAAGTCCAACAAGCCAACAAGTCCGAAAAAGTTGATTGACACAAAAATAAAAATAGTCCAGAGGATTGAATTTCACACCGTGGAAATATCAATATACCGCCATCTTTTTCTTGTGTTGTATTTCAATTTAATTATGATATTTCGTGGGTATTGTAAATTCTATTGACCTTAATGTTTTAGATAGCTTATATATACCTATATGAGTTATATTCTAGATCACGAAAAGGTTATACACAGATATTCTGAGTTTACGTTTCCAAGGTATTGTTAACTGCTTTCTATATTATATATCATATTTATTATTCACAATAAAATGAAAAGAAAAGTGGAAATAACATTTTATAAAATGGAAAGATTTTTCGCTTTTTATTAATAGATCCATTTCCAACTCTGTTGATCAATTGCCGTGATAAAGGTATACGTGTGCATGATCCATTTTTAATAAGAGAGGCATTTCCCTTCCATGATATTTTTTTTTTAGATTTAGATCGAAGGATGGAATTACTTTTCCTATTAATGTTCATCGATGTAACACAAGCTGGGACGAACACCGGAAGTTGTAAAGACATGTTACAGGGTTGTCTGACAGGACAACTGTCGTCTGCTCTAGGAGCATATCAAGTAGAAGCTTTGAGGCGGGAATTTAAAAGTTTTACTGACGTCATCGAGAAATCCATGAAGAAGTTTAAGGAAAACATGAAGTCTGAAGTTAAGACACGTGAGATAGCAGTTGATTACTTCCTTAGAATAAAACAGCGAATTCAGGTTATGAATTATATTTACTACTTCTCTACATGTATGTTGATTTCCTTATCAGAAACTACTAGTAGCAATAGCAGTGCAGTTTATATCAGATGGGGGAAGAAGACATGCCCCTCCAATGCCGAGTTAATCCATTCAGGTAAGGTGCAGGAAGCTCTTAGGCCTAGTCGGGTAATTATAGACACACGATTTCAAATTTTATTTTTCGAGATTTAAGGTTGAGAATGCTTGATTATTAAGCATTTTAAACACAGCTCGAGTCTTGTTATTGTTTACATGTGTGCTTTATTGGACTAAGTTTCAAACAAATGGTGTTTTGTATTCTTTATGAACACATAGAATCAGTTATGTTGTCTGCCACGAGTCATTTTATCAAAGAAATGGTAATTTTACAACTTACTTTATTTGTAAACAAGCTTTGTTTACATAACAATGAATTTTTCTCTCTGCACGTAAGTAAATCATTTTATTCATGAAAATAAAAAAATAAAATGTTGATCAAAGTCCCTTTAAGTGATTGAAAGTATTGCTTTTACAAGTTAAATCTATTCTCTTGATTTTATTTGTCTTTAATTCGTATGCAGGGTTTACCGGAGGCTCTCATTATGGTCATAAAGGAGCCGCTGTAGAACCTCTCTGTTTACCGAGGAATCCTGCGTGGGGACTGTACAATGATGGGCTCGATGGCACCAAAAGTTACGTTTATGGTGCAGAATATAAAACTGGTTCTTTTAGAGGCTACATTAAAACAGTTGATAGTCACGATGTTCCATGTGCTCTTTGTTTGGTCCGCCATAGATCCGTTGTTCAGATGTTTCCAGGTATTTGTAGTAGCCTAGTATGGGATTTAGATTGTCATGTTGCATAAAGCCACTCCCTGTATTCTATAGTTATTCCATTTTTAATACAACCCTTTAAAGGGACTAAACACAATTTGAGCTCAATTTTTAATTTTAAATGCATAGAAAGAAATGGTGGTTTTAATGCGTTGTGAAATTCCAACATCGAGTTACAAGAGAGTTGCAGAGGTTAGAATTCTTTGTTTTGTAAACAAAGCTCGAGTCCTGCTATTGTTTACATCTGTGTTGCATTGATATATTAAGTTTTAATCTCATATTGCGTTTTGTTGTTGATAAAATTATTTATGAACACATTGAATCAGTTTATCTGAAGTTGATTTGTCAAAGAAATTGTAATTTCTGTACTTGCATTATTTGTAAACACATATAAGACTCGAGCTTTGTTTACATAACAACGGCTTCTTTCCTCTGTAACTCACTTGCAACTTGACTTCTAACATTCAAATTTTTGGTGAATAATTTGAAATGCACAAATAAACTGTTTTATGCATAGAAATTAAGAGTAATATTTTCATCACAAATCGTGTCTAGGTCGCTTAATGATTTTATTTAATATTTATTGAGTTTATTTACAGCAATTTAGAAGTAAAACAACACAAACAAAAAATGGCGCGTTAGATAACTTAGGTACTATAATTGTAAAACAGTAATTTTCTTTCCTTTAGACGTTTGTAATTAAGATTTTGACATTACATGTGTGTCGTATTTTAATTTTGATTGATAAGATATTAATGATGTATCGACTATTCTTTTATAAGGGATAGTGTCAGTAGGGAGGGATTTAACAACATCTTTGCTTGAAATATGTTAGAGCACGGAAAACGTGTTACAAAGGCTGGACCCTTGAGTACCATGGTTACCTAATGACAGGTCATTATACTCACGCAGCTGGAACAACCTACACCTGTGTTGACAGCCATCCCGACACTCTTCACGGTGGCGCTACAGGTAGAGGTGTCGGTTATATGTTTTACATGGTGGAAGCTGCCTGCGATTCCTTGACGTGTCATCCTTATGTGGCGGGAAGAGAACTTGTGTGTGTCGTCTGTTCTAGAAAATAAAACATGAATTCCTATCATAACCCTCTTTGTTCGTTTTTTTAACGTTACGGAAAAGAAATACTCAACATAAATTATAGTATTTCATCGACAAACATGTATAGTAATATGTAATATTTTGTTACTGATAAATTTAATATGATTCAGAAGGAAATCAACTAAATCAATGTTTTACAAAATGTTTTACCAGTAGCTGATCTACATGTAACACAATGAAATTTCTTTCTTAGAATGTGAAACATGTCAATCCTGCCGCTTTATTTTAATAAAAATTCAATACATTCTATTTGAGTATAATGCTAAATTATAAAGGTTAATATTTTTTTCATCCATATTTTTAGCACGTTCCAATGAAAAATGTACGTGCTACGGTCGACTTAGCGCCCCCCCCCCCCCACTTTAAGCAAAGTTAGACCTAACCATCATGCAGGCACATAGCATCAGGGAGAGGGGTGAGTCCCCCCCCCCCCCCCCCCCGGCTTTTTCTCGTAGCAAAAAAAATTGTTCCTAGATTTACCTTTAAAAAATGAAACATTAATAGTAATATCGAAAATTAAAGTCATATAGGTATACCCCCCCCCCCCCCCTTCCACAGATTAGGAATGTGAAGATTTGGGAATTTAATTTTTTTTTTGGCAGGTAAGAATTTTTTTTTTGAGTCATTCTCTGCCCCCCCCCCCCCCCTTCCACGGATTTGGATTTTCATGATTTGAAAATATAAATGACCTTTATTGTTATCATTATTTTTCTTTTTAGCTTGTCACTAGGTTTATGATAATAAGTCTACCTCCCCCTCCCCTTCCTCTCAATTTTCTTCCGACGCCACTGTTTCCAATGTGTAAATTATTTGTTCATTCCTCCTTTCCCATTGCAATACAAATGAATGCTCACGCTACAATACGCCTTTTCCAGAAAATCTATCTTAACAGTCTATTAAAACAAAAATTAAATCGGTTCATTAACATCTTTTGATTACCGTAATATTTTAAGAATATACAATACAACCATATGGTGAAATACGTGTAGTTATTCCGGATATCGGTTTGACCTGGGTACTAGTCGATAGGGGTGCGATTTGAGTTGATACCGAAAATGGCGGCATTTACTATTCGGAGTGGACGTAAAAGAAAGTTTGATGCAGATTGTTCGGACGAAGAAAATCCAGAGACTGTAGGTGACAATAGTGTAATTGATTTACTCATCATTTGTGAAGATCGTATCATTTATAGTGATATTCATTAGGGCATTGACTGTTGATCATGTTTGAAAGATCTGCAGAAGTACAGAAGTAAACAAACACACGTCACACGTTCAATCATAAAATTGTATGCTCTGCAGACTGAGAGTCTTTAAAAAAGCGTCATTAGTCCGTGAAAAAATTGTGCATGCACACTTTTTTTAAAATTCTGTTGTTCGGTTTATGTTGGGGTAAATACTAATAGAACATGATAAAATCACCAAAATAATTTTATATTGCTATTTATTTTTCCGTGAAATCCTCTTCCTACTTCTTGTATAATAATAGATAAACTGATAAATCTACCAGGATGCCTAACTATTCATTACTGTGAATTGGCTCAGTTTACCTCAAGTTTTGAAAAAAAAATTATTTAAAAAAAATAGGGGCCTACATGTATAGCCTATCAATGAAAGATCAATTGAAGCATGAGAATTATGAAATAACCATCAACTTAAAAATTATCCCTAGGATATGATATTGGTTGGTCACGTGAACAAATCTTGTGAAGCCCAATGCTTTTCAGAATCTGATTTGCTCATGTACCAACCAAGTTCATATCGCAGAGAACATTTTAACATTGTTGTTATTATTATGTGACGTTTGAAAAAGGCAAGCCATTTAGAAATGTTAAAACTACCGAGATTTTAAATTTACAGTAATCCCCCCGACAGGCGATGATCAATGTGACGTCATGAAAAAGTTCACACAAAACTAAACGTCACTTTTCTATAGGTTCATATTAGGAAACATATTTACAATAGAAAATATATGAAATCAAACAGAAACAAATCCAAATATCTCTATTGATATTTCATCTTTTTTCCATCCAGAGAAATATGGATTTTGCAGATTATAAAGACCCCTAGTTTACAAGTTCTAGGCATATTTTTATAAGATCGAGTCTTAGTCATGACTGACAACCAGAATTGCTAAATATTACATCCACGTTATATCCACATCGATATTCGTATTGTGATACTCTTAATTTCACATAGGGAACTTTTATTTTCTTGATCTTTCCACATGAATCCATAATTATTTACCTCTCTATGAAATGGATCACATGGTACACAGTAAACATTAAATTTTACATTTTAATTGGCACATTTTTGAGAGTATGATAAAAATGGCTCCTTTTAGTAAGCTAACATTGCTTAATTAAGGATAGTTTTGTTGTTTTAACTTTGTAATTGAAGGCTATTTGATTAATTTTTCATCATATTAATACATGTAGTATATAACTTAATTGAACCTAAGAGTCGTATCACATCAGATGATCTCAATCGAGGTAGGGGTGCTTTGCGGCTTGATTGATCTGATAAACGTAGCAAGCTGACAACTTGGCATAATCCAACCTTTTGGATCAACATACTGAAGTGTTATTATTATTTATCATGTAGGAACTTATGCTTGGTTTAAAGGGGTGTCACACATCAAAAACATAGTCAGTGGCTGTTTTTGTAATTTAAGGAATTTATAATTTCAGATAACGGCATGGAAGAAAGCCTTCAGAACTTTTTCCTGTCAAAGGCAATTGAAACTTCCTATGAAGAGAACTTTGCTGGTACACTGGAACAACTTGACAGAAGGTTAACATAGTGTAGATGGATAAATTTGATAAATCTGACAGTTCCTTAATTTGACTAGTAGGGACTTTCTAAATGGTAGTGCATAAATATTTGTACTTTTAAACAAAGTTGATTTTTTTCTATACATTTTTATGTGTCGTTAGTTTTTAAAAACAAGCAGAGGGAGGGGAAGGGGGTTGTCCAAGACTTGCTTTACATGCTTCTCATACCCCTTGTCACCTTGTCATTGTATGGCAACAATACGAGTTTGGATTTTTGCGAGGGAGGGGGGAGATAGGTTTTCATTTGCAAGAAGAGCTCAAAACTTAATTACCTTTCAGTTACTCTGGTAGTTTTCAGAAGGGGGGGGAGGGTGTATAATTGGTATTAGCCGATAATAAATGTAAACATTGCAGCCAGAAGAGTTCAAAACTTATTTTTAGCAAATTCCATTTATTGTCTTTAAGTTACCCTGGTAGTTTTCACAAGGGGGGGGGGGGTGTAATTGGTATTGGCCGATAATTTACGGTAACATTGCAGCCAGGCTGCACAATATACTTTGAATTAATTGCTATATTTCTTTTATCATTTTGCTCAAAAAGTCATCAGATTTAGGGTTTGTTAGGCCAAAAAAAAAATTAATCATTAGTTTCTCAGGCCAAAATTTTGAAATTTTGATGAGGCAGGCAGGTTTTTTTTTTTTTTTTGGGACAAAATTTACAATGATGGTAACCCATATTATATGATTTATTTGTGTACTCATCAGCAGATATTCATCAAGCTCATACATTGGCAAAGTTTAAACATTTGTTTTAATTTGTTCTTTTTAGTTTAAACTGTTATGTTTCCTTTTATAAGGTTGAGTTTTTGCATATGAACAAAAAAGACAAATGGTTTATGCCCCTGCTCCATTTTGCGGCCCATCTTTCCCCTCCACAGTAATAACAGGAGTCTAAACTGAAATAGGGGACTTCTTATGGCATTTTACTAGTTAAATTTGCCATATAAAAATTTATCAAATAAAGCATTCATTTGGGGGTGTTTTCTTATCAATCTTCAGTGCCTTGAGGACAGAAATCAAGGAAAATTAAATAAGTCACATAAAATTCTCAAACAATACAAGTGACCTTTATTCCTGCTTCTATGCAATATCACAGAGGCTTCAATTTCTGAAGATAACAAAGAAATTTCAGTGGTTGTGTTAACAGGGACCAACCCAGAGCAAACTTAGTTTAGGGAGACTTCACTTCTGAAATTCTCCCTCACAAAAAAATAGGGAGAAATCAGGTAGACTTCCATTTTTTGACAATGGCATAATGCTAATGATAATACATTTATACACAGATTCAACCTTAATTTGAATTTGATTAGAAGCAAGTCAATTAAAAATAAAACAACTCCTAAAATTTTTTAAATCTTATCCAATTTTTTAAATTTAATTTATTATATGTGTATTCATACATTTTGTAGCTGAAATGTTTCGTAATAATTTTATTGTGTTGGCTAAATGACAAATAAAATCAGTCTATGTGTTTAAGTGTATTTTGGAGGTATTAGTCTAACCCTTTGACCCAATATTACAACCGTCATATAGTTGGATCTATTTGCATGTTGTACAGAATTTTTTAGTTAAAGATAATTGTAGACAAACGGTTTCATGATTATTTTAGCACTAACTTGGCAGAGTTATTAATTAATTACAAGTTACCAACTAATTGTAATATCAGCACCTAAAGTTATAAACATCGGTTGTAATTTTCAGTGCACAGTATGTGGTTGCATCAACCGTATTTTTTATAGCCTCTGAAGATAAGACAGTCGCTAGTTATTAATCACAACAGGGGTTAACTTAGGCTATGAAAATGTCTTTTGCATTAGATGATTATCATTTTATTGCATTTGGAGTTAACTTTCACGATCGTGAACTCAGAATACAGGGCAACTTCAACCTCTCTTTCTGAGGAAATTCTGGCGAAGTTACCGACCACAAAGCGAGTAATTATATTTACATAAAGTTGTATTTAGCCCAGGTAGCCCCCTAGGTTGGTCACTGGGTAGATGTTTCAGATAAAATAACGTTTTTCACTGACAGAGACAAGCATTTGTTCTGAGCGTTTGTACATAGATTCCATAATAGAGAAAACCGATAATGATAAGATATAAAAAATTCGGAAAAATAACGATAAAAATGTTTGATGCGGCGATGATTTTACTGATGCGGCGGTGCCTGAGAAACAAATCATTAATTTTTTTTGGCCTTACTACAACTGTATATGGAAACATGTTTGGTTGTTAATGAACATAGAAAGCTTAGCTTTGCCTTTCATAAGTATACAGAAGAATGGTTTTATCAGTATTTGTTGTTTCTATTTCCATGGGGAAAAAAAGTTGTGTTTATTGTATTGTAAATAATTCTATAATAATGGATGAATAAATAATATTTTTTTAATGTTATTTAAAATAATGTTATGTTTTATTGTTTAGGTTTTCTGGTTCGAGAATCTAAGGAAATATTATTCAGAGCCCTAGAGAGTGAGAGGAAGATGTGCTACTCTGGGGATATGTTTGATAGCTGGATTTATTTTAGTCCAATTGAAATGAAAAGAAAGGAATGCTACATCAAGGTTAGTCTTTGTTCATTTCCAGATTATTAGGGTCCCACTCAGCAGACACCCTAAAATGATCTGTCTGTCCACACTTTCTTATATCTGTTCGTACTTCTTACCAAAATCTCTTGTCTCAATATGGTCCAGATATTTTGTATTTGACTCCATAAAGCTGATTTCATGACAATCTAATTAAAATTAGACCTTTCATCTCGCTCTCTGTTATCTATGGATACCGCCTTTCACGAGCAGTATCCATATATAACAGAGAGCGAGATGAAAGGTCTAATTTTAATTAGATTGATTTTATGAAGGCTATTGTTACTCAGGTGAGCATTTGGCCCACGGACCTCTTGTTCTTGGATATGTCAGACAACATTAAAACTGATGGTAGAAGCAGTGACAGAATATATATATTTTACTTTAAGGGTGTTGTTTACTCAGGGTTTGAGTTCTCAAATTCGGATTGTTATAAAGTTCAATGTAATGAGTAAAATTTGTTCTAAACAAAAAAAGTATTAATAAAATGAATTATTATTGACAAAACATTTGATATCTTTACTTTATTACGTAATTAGGCTCAAACAAAAATAGACTTTTAGCCAAACAGAGGAAATTCGGACTAAATTTTGCAGATTTTGTTTTCCGCTTAAACATTTTTGGCAGTACTCTAATATTGAAAGTTAAGATTTTATATTTTAGTCTTTATAATTTTTCATATTTTCTGCTGGTTTTACCTCACTTATTCATTAAAATAATTGTATGGCACGAATTGCGAAAATATTCAAAAATGCTTAAAAATGATAAAAGACACCATATCTCAAAATTTTGATCATTGACCTCATATAAATTTTATGCCAACAGAATAAGGTCAATATAAGTAGTTCAATGCTATAAATGTTTTTGTATTATCATCATTCAATTTTTTGTAAACTTAGATCCAAAATGGGTAGGAATTTGAAAACTGATAGAGGAAATTCGGACTGGAATATTTTTTCAAATTGTAGCTGAAATCTTAATGTTTTGTACCTATTTAGTGCCACTGCCATTCATAAAATGTATTACACTTTTTAAAGTGCTTTATTATTTGAAATATATTAACAATTAAGAAAATTTCAATTGTAGTGTAAAATTTTATGGGATTTTTCTTGATTTTTCAAAAAATATTCAATGGCCATTTACTCAAAAAGTAGGTCATTGACCTACTTTTTTGAAAGTGAAAAATAATAGTACAATCAAAGGTCTATAACATACAATAGATGGGGTTTCATTATCATCAGTGGAATTTTTTTTCATTCTGAGTAAACGTCATCCTTAAGAGATATTTTTAAAAATATTTTGAAAGTGTTCCTTGTATCATACTAGCTACATGTACCCGCATTTAATCAAGAAAACTATATCAATCAGATAGGTAAGTTTGCAAAAGTTCACATGATTTAAAAGAGGCAATTTCAAGACAAGTTCCCTACTGCTTTATTTAAAATTTTTTTCAAGTAGGAAATTAAAACTATTTGTACAAAATGATCATTTTTCCGCATCATATGAAATATTATAAGGAGTTTCTTGCATTCTAAAATGATCATTCTCGTACAAAACAACCCCCCCCCCCCCTCATTTTTTAAGAACGATTTATACACACTTTATGCATGCATGCTTTGCATGAATTAATTCACACTTTTTACTTAATGATAATTTACTTGAAAGAATTTATTCTCTTTGCAGCAATGCCATGTTGATTTTTGTATTATTTAATTTCAGAATAAAGACATGAAAGAGGTTACTGATGAAAACAGTCTATCAGAGATTCATCACCTGACAATGGCATTTAAGGCAGCACAGCTCGAACAGTTGCCGGACTCCTACACAGAAAGGTTGGATGTACAGGCAGTAAGTTCTGGTTTCTTCTTGCAAGTAACTCTTGCCTTTAGTAAGATTAGTAAACTATGCTATGATTAAATCATTGTGTTTTCTGTCACCTTCAGTATATACATGTCATGAAATGATCATATAAATCATATTGGTGGTAATTAAAACCTCACTTTGAAGGAGAGGAGAGGGGGTTATACTGTTTTACCCTTATGTGTCTGTCAGTACATGTAACAAATTTTTGTAAGGTTTTCCAGCAGCTATTAATCTCAGATGGTTGAAATTTTACTTCACTCTTTTACACCGTATGGTGGAATTCATTTTTGTACCAATCAGACGTCAACTTCAAGTAAAATAATGACTTTGTTTATTCCAAGCCAAAGATTTTTCACCTACTATTGGTTGCAGATGATTAAAATTTTAACACACTCTTTGTTTAGGCATTCCATATGGTGGGATTATTTTTTTAAACAAATTTGATATCAACTTCCTTTTAAATGTCAAACAAGCCTAGTTTGTAAATTCACATCAGAGCGAGGTGCACACTAGTGAGCATGGCAAGAGTCATATTGTATTAATTTTTTAACTCTGTTTTATACATTCTAAGGTGCTTAGCTATATTCACATTGACTATTGACAGATTTGACTTATATATGATATACTGGTCAAATTATTGAATTGTGTAACTTCAGTTTGAAAGTTTAAATGTATATCAACAATACCCTAGCAGGAGACATTTGCATCTGTTAATTTCATCATTTTATATTTACATTTGCAAATATGCCTCCTTATGTGAATCTATAGAAAAACAAAAACGTTCAATTCTGTATGAACGTTTTCATGACGTCGCAATGATAACTGCACTTATCGCTTGACGGGAGCTTTATTGCAAATGTAAAAACATCGTTATGTTAATGATTCTGAACAGTTTGTCATTCTTAAACGTAAAAATATGTAATAAACAGCACTGTTAAAAAGTTCACCAGGATATGAACTTGGTTGGTACGAGATCAAATCTTCTGAGAAGCCCTTAGGGCTTCACAGGATTTGATCACGTGACCAACCAAGTTCATATCCCAGTGAACTTTCTAAATTGCTGTTTACTTCTTAAATAAACTCAAGTTACTTCATTTACCTTAAAAACTGGAGATTGCACACAGGCTCACAAACAAGAGGCCCATGGGCCACATCGCTCACCTGAGGAACAATAGGTATGATAAAATCAGCTTAATGGAGTCATAATACAAACTATCTGGACAATGTACAATAATACATGTTGATCCTGTATAAATAAAATCCATTTTCCCCTGGATATTCTTATGTTTATAATCATTAGTCCCTTTTCTAACAGGACGATTTTATAGTCATATCATATGTTGAGTATTGCAGTTCTCAAAAAGATCCTTAACAATTGTTTATATATGGGATATAAACGTACATAAACTCTGAACCTTCTTGTGAGGCCAAAGAATTGTCCTGGGGCCAAAGTCTTAACAATTAGAAAGAATCATCTGGCTGATTAGTTTCTGAGAAGAAGATTTTTAAAGATTTACCATATATATTCCTTTGTTAAACTTTGACCCCCCATTGTGGCCCCACCCTACCCCTGGGGATCATGATTTTCACAACTTTGAATTTACACTACCTAAGGACGCTTCCACACAAGTTTAAGCTTTCCTGGCTGATTAGTTTCTGAGAAGAAGATTTTTAAAGATTTACCATATATATTCCTATGTAAAACTTTGACCCTCCATTGTGGCCCCACCCTACCCTCGGGGGACATGATTTTCACAACTTTGAATCTACACTACTTGATGATGCTTCCACACAAGTGTCAGCTTTACTGGCTGATTAGTTTCTGAGAAGAAGATTTTTAAAGATTTACTCTATATATTCCTATGTTAAACTTCAACACCCCATTGTGGCCCCACCCTACCCTCGGGGGTCATGATTTTCACAACTTTGAACTACACTACCTGAGGATGCTTCCACACAAGTTTCAGCTTTCCTGGCTGATTAGTTTCTGAGAAGAAGATTTTTAAAGATTTACTCTTTATATTCCTATGTAAACCTTCGACCACCCATTGTGGCCCCATCATACCCCCGGGGGTCATGATTTTCACAAATATGAATCTACACTACCTGAGGATGCTTTCACACAAGTGTCAGCTTTCCTGGCTGATTAGTTTCTGAGAAGAAGATTTTTAAAGATTTACTCTATATATTCCTATGTAAAACTTCGACCCTCCATTGTGGCCCCACCCTACCCCCGGGGATCATGATTTTCACAACTTTGAATTTACACTACCTGAGGATGCTTCCACACAAGTTTCAGCTTTCCTGGCTGATTAGTTTCTGAGAAGAAGATTTTTAAAGATTTACTCTATATATTCCTATGTAAAACTTCGACACCCCATTGTGGCCCCACCCTACCCCCCAGGGGTCATGATTTTCACAACTTTGAATCTACACTACCTGATGATGCTTCCACACAAGTGTCAGCTTTACTGGCTGATTAGTTTCTGAGAAGAAGATTTTTAAAGATTTACTCTATATATTCCTATGTTAAACTTCGACACCCCATTGTGGCCCCACCCTACCCTCGGGGGTCATGATTTTCACAACTTTGAATCTACACTACCTGAGGATGCTTCCACACAAGTTTCAGCTTTTCTGGCTGATTAGTTTCTGAGAAGCAGATTTTTAAAGATTTACTCTTTATATTCCTATGTAAACCTTCGACCACCCATTGTGGCCCCACCATACCCCCGGGGGTCATGATTTTCACAACTATGAATCTACACTACCTGAGGATGCTTTCACACAAGTGTCAGCTTTCCTGGCTGATTAGTTTCTGAGAAGAAGATTTTTAAAGATTTACTCTATATATTCCTATGTAAAACTTCGACCCTCCATTGTGGCCCCACCCTACCCCCGGGGATCATGATTTTCACAACTTTGAATTTACACTACCTGAGGATGCTTCCACACAAGTTTCAGCTTTCCTGGCTGATTAGTTTCTGAGAAGAAGATTTTTAAAGATTTACTCTATATATTCCTATGTAAAACTTCGACACCCCATTGTGGCCCCACCCAACCCCCCAGGGGTCATGATTTTCACAACTTTGTATGTACACTACCTGAGGATGCTTTCACACAAGTTTCAGCTTTCCTTGCTGATTAGTTTCTGAGAAGAAGATTTTTAAAGATTTACTCAATATATTCCTATGTTAAACTTCGACACCCCATTGTGGCCCCACCCTACCCCCAGGGGGTCATGATTTTCACAACTTTGAATCTACACTACCTGAGGATGCTTCCACTCAAGTTTCAGCTTTTCTGGCTGATTAGTTTCTGAGAAGAAGATTTTTAAAGATTTACTCTATATATTCCTATGTTAAATTTCGACCCCCAATTGTGGCCCCACCCTACCCTCGGGGGTCATGATTTTCACAACTTTGAATCTACACTACCTGAGGATGCTTCCACACAAGTTTCAGCTTTCCTGGTCTTATGGTTCATGAGAAGAAGATTTTTAAAGATTTACTCTTTATATTCCTATGTAAACCTTCGACCACCCATTGTGGCCCCACCATACCCCCGGGGGTCATGATTTTCACAACTATGAATCTACACTACCTGAGGATGCTTTCACACAAGTGTCAGCTTTCCTGGCTGATTAGTTTCTGAGAAGAAGATTTTTAAAGATTTACTCTATATATTCCTATGTAAAACTTCGACCCTCCATTGTGGCCCCACCCTACCCCCGGGGATCATGATTTTCACAACTTTGAATTTACACTACCTGAGGATGCTTCCACACAAGTTTCAGCTTTCCTGGCTGATTAGTTTCTGAGAAGAAGATTTTTAAAGATTTACTCTATATATTCCTATGTAAAACTTCGACACCCCATTGTGGCCCCACCCTACCCCCCAGGGGTCATGATTTTCACAACTTTGTATGTACACTACCTGAGGATGCTTTCACACAAGTTTCAGCTTTCCTTGCTGATTAGTTTCTGAGAAGAAGATTTTTAAAGATTTACTCTATATATTCCTATGTTAAACTTCGACACCCCATTGTGGCCCCACCCTACCCCCAGGGGGTCATGATTTTCACAACTTTGAATCTACACTACCTGAGGATGCTTCCACTCATGTTTCAGCTTTTCTGGCTGATTAGTTTCTGAGAAGAAGATTTTTAAAGATTTACTATATATATTCCTATGTTAAATTTCGACCCCCAATTGTGGCCCCACCCTACCCTCGGGGGTCATGATTTTCACAACTTTGAATTTACACTACATGAGGATGCTTCCACACAAGTTTCAGCTTTCCTGGCTGATTAGTTTCTGAGAAGAAGATTTTTAAAGATTTACTCTATATATTCCTATGTTAAATTTCGACCCCCAATTGTGGCCCTACTCTACCCTCGGGGGTCATGATTTTCACAAATTAGAATCTACACTACCTGAGGATGCTTCCACACAAGTTTCAGTTTTCCTGGTCTTATGGTTCATGAAAAGAAGATTTTCAAAGATTTACTCTGTATATTCCTATGTAAAACTTTGACCCCCCATTGTGGCCCCACCCTACCCCCGGGGGGTCATGATTTTCACAAATTAGAATCTACACTACCTGATAATGCTTCCACACAAGTTTCAGCTTTCCTGGTCTTATGGTTCATGAGAGGAAGATTTTTGAAAATTTCTCGAAAATTTTCATAAATTCCTAATTATCTCCCTTTGCAAAAGGGCGTGATCCTTAATTTTTACAAATTTAAATCCCCTTAGGCTAAGAATGCTTTGTGCCAAGTTTGGTTGAAATTGGCCCAGTGGTTCTTGAGAAGATGTTGAAAATGTGAAAAGTTTACAGACAGACGGACAGACAGACAGTCGGACAGACGGACGACAGACAAAATGTGATCAGAATAGCTCACTTGAGCTTTCAGCTCGGTGAGCTAAAAATGAATTGAAATTTGATTACAGTTATCATGTACTATCATAACAATTTGTAATGGTTTAAACATGTGATCCTTCTGTTGTTATTCTTTAGACTTTTGAAATCATAAGTCAGTTGGAGTTTTATGATATTTATTAAGCACTGTAATCGTATAGTGGTATAAAAGCAATATATAATCAATCTGCTATCAATCCAAAATCCATCTCCTCATTATTAATCAAATCATAAGTATATAAATCAGTGAAATAAAATAATCAATTGTTAGAACATCCTTTCGGGTCACAGTTCATAAGTGACTTATAACGAAGTCCATTGTTAAAGGTTAATTACAATTAAGAGTCTTGCATCCGTTGACCGCTTTCCAAAGTCCAATCATCATCGAGAGTTTTATTCTTCCTGGTCATTCCGCTAACACCACAAATTCTAACTACGCAGTTGTCCCTCTCGGTCAATGACCTTTAACATTGTTCACTATACACTTATTTCGTATCGAGTGCACAACAAGCTAATGACTAATTAACGTAAAGCAGAATACAATCATAAAATTATATTTCATATATATACGGCTATCTGGTTACATACGTTCCCCTAACAAAAGAAATATCCCCGAGGGAGATTTCTTTCGTCAGGTGCCCGGTGTGAGAAATTATCCTTCAAACTCTTCTAGGTCAGATGAACTTCCTGGTGACACACCGGTCAGAACATCTATGTTAAGAGGTTGAATGAAGTGAACAATTTCCTATACCGGCTTGAGACACAATAATAGTCTGTTAACAATTATGTATACTTCACTCATGACAATATATAATTGTTTAGCAATTCATGCAAAAGTCAGTAATAATAATATATACTTTTGACAACAATATTAATCAATACAAAATAATCAAAATCAAATATAATTGCAATCATTTGCAATCAGAAGTGTCCAATGTCCAAAGTTCCACACAGGTAACATATAAAGTCCATTATAAAATGTTAATTCAAGCATAAGCGCCGCTAAAATTATAATAAAATACATAAGCATATATAAATGTTACACAGTCCAGCGTACATAAAAGTTACACTAAAGTTATCGGTTTCATACAATTGCATCCATTTCGAATAATCGGAACGATAATCAAGAAAACGTTGTGTAATTCGGATTCGAAGAATTCCATTCGCAGTTCTCAGCTCACCACATTTGATTTCAAATATAACATTACATAATTATTTCAAAAACATTTTACATTTTTCACAAATTTGAACATATTGAATACACAATTTTCATAAGCACACCAACGGCACTTCCTGCGCGGATGGCGAGTTTGCTCCTCGCGGAACATCGACTGCGTTCCTCTATTTCTTAGACATCAACGCCCTTTCTGCAAGGTATTCGCGTGCCAAGTCCGGGTCCGGTCCATAGCGTTCAGGCCTCGGATAATCGGAGTTCCTATTCTCTCCGGTCAACTGGTATGCTAATTCTTCAGTGATTGGTCCAATAGCGTGAGCGTCTGCAATTGATCGTCGTGGTTTTCCATAACGGCGAGGTTTCTTTGGGGTTGTAGTGTCCTTTACTATGGGGTTCATTTCAATAGTCTCTTGGGAATTTCGTTGATCAGGATTAACACCAGACAAATTGTCTCTGCCAGAACTTTCCTCATCCCCGTCACCACCCCTTTTTCGACAACCCGACCAGCAACCACGGCACTTATATCCTAACTTTTTGATAGTTTTACGTTTCATAATACAAATTCCAAATACAATAATTATTGCCAAAATCAAAAATACATAAAACCAAAGACTTCCCACCCAAGGTAATGATTCCATAGATTGTAGTTCATTGTTTACTGGCAATTCCGCCATTAGTGTGTCCATAGGGAAAACTTTAATATCCTTTAATTTATCGGGGATCTTAATGTGTCCCATCCCCGGAAATTTGATGTTAAGGGGATCCCAGTGTGTATGTGTTTATGCCATCAATAAAATTTTGAAAGGAGTCCGACATATTAAATTGACTTTCTCGATTATAGTAAGGAGGAAGTAATAATGAACCATGAAAACCAGAACATCCTTGTCCAAACTCAAGATGTTTATCTTTACATTTATTAATTTACCAGTGATTTTAAATTTCTTACAACGACAAAGATTAACGGTTTCTTTACATAATCGCGGGTTCCGATATTTCGAATATGTGTAATCTCCGTTACGTCTGCAGTATTTCATTATCAGTCAAAATGTCAAAGGGACCACCTTACTGTACCTATTCAAAAGCGAGCAATACATACAAAGCAAGTTTACTCATTATTATTTATATTTACAACACATTATACAATTGCTTTAATCATGTCGGCCATTTTATCAGCAACAATAGCAAGACAATTCTCTACGTGTTGTTGTTTGCTAACAGCTATATTCTTACGAGGTTTAGGGACTGGTTTACGCGGTTTGGGAATTGGTTTACGGGTGAAGCCTAGACCTACTTTAGAATTTATTTCACCAATTTCCATATCCTCGTCTAAGGGCATAGCTGGGGTATTTAAAGGTACCTCATAATTTTGATCATTATATTCACTTTGTTCTGACTCAGGGTTCTCATCCGATTCCGACTCAACAGTCTGTTCATGCTCGTCCTTACTCGGTCGACCATCCATGATCTGTTTAGCCCTTATGCGTCTCTGAAGTTCAGCTAAGGGTATATCTTCTTCGTCTGAAGAATTTTCTCTCTCTTGTTGTTTAAACCGAATAGCTCTTTCTAATGGCTCTGGCTGCAACTCGCCATCATCTTCCGAAGATGATTCCTCCTCAGGTGGTACCACATAATTGGTTTTTCTCAGAGTTCTTCCACCTTCTTCAATATCTTGTGGGAGGGGCCAGTGCGAAATATCTGCCAATCTCAATTGTCGTGCATGGCACTTGGTGATAGATCCAGTTAATTGATCCTTCACCACAAAACTGACTGGTCCTTTCTGTTCAATAATTCGGTAATAGGGGAGCCACTTTTTATCTAGTTTGTTTTGTCTCCTGTTGTTCTTGAGATAGACTGGGTCTCCTACCTGGAAATCTTCATGTTTGCTCTTCTTATCAGCCTGGGCTTTCTGTTTCTTCTTGGCTTCTTTCATATTTCGATGTACTAGCATAAACGCCTTGTGCTGTTCTTGAAGGGCGATTTTATGTTGATCTTCTCCTGCATATTTTCGACGAGGTTTCAGTAAAGTATCAAGAGGTAATACAACGTCTCTATTGTACATCAGATAGTATGGGGAAAACTTTGAGGATTCATTCGGGTGAAATCGAATGGCTGCCAAAGTCTGGTTAAGATGAATATCCCATGTTTGAGCATTGTCTATTATCTTCTTAGCCATTACGTCATGAAGAGTGCGGTGGAATCTCTCTACCTTGCCGTTGCCTTGAGGACTGTAGTAAGATGTTGTGATGTGGTTAATGTTTAGTTCTTTCAAGGTTTCTTGTACCTTTTGATTCACATTCTCTGTTCCATTGTCTGTGAGAATTTGAAGAGGACAGCCATATCTGGGGTATATTTCTTCTAATATAAGGTGCACTATATTGTCAGCTGACTTGTCAGGAACGGGAAAGGCTTCCGGCCATCCAGAGTAAATGTCAATGAAAGAAACTATATACTTGTTTCCTGTCAGTGAGGTTGGATATGGTCCTGACAAATCGAGTCCTACCTTAGCCATTGGAAAAGGTGGTATGTCTGTCTCTTGAAGTGGCGGTTGAGTTCTCTTATTGCTCCTCGTTTGGCATATTACGCATCCTCCTATATAAGAATATAATCTCTTGTATAAGTTTGGCATATAATATTTTTGTCTGATTACATCATACGTTTTGTCCACTCCCATATGTCCAAGTCCATCATGGTATTGTTGTACTACCAACAGTTCTAACTCACGTGGTATATACAAGCGCAGTCTCGGACCTTCAGAATCTCCATCTGAAAGATAGTACATTAAGCCATCTATTTCAAGAAACTTCTTTTCTTCGGTCGCCGTTGCTTTTCCTTTACTCAACCTATTCCTCAGCTTTTTGATCTGTTCATCATTTTGTTGGCTCTCCTTTATGTTTATTTCTTCCGGTAAGTCGATGAAAGGCTTGAGCAATTCGTCCTGCTGTTTAACTTCGCACCTGGCTAATCTTTTGGGTGAGAAAGCATTTGAGTTTAGTACGTTTACTTCAAAGAAATTGTCTTTAACATCCGGTTCATCACATTCAGATTTTTCTTCCGCTTCATCATCAGAGATAGTGGACGGTAACCTGGACAAAAGATCTGCACAGCAATTGAACCTTCCTTCTATGTACTCTACCTTGCAGTTATATCCAGCGATACTCAAAGCCCATAATTGAATCTTTTTATTTTGCATAGGGGATTCTAAAATATATTTGAGCGGTTTGTGATCTGTCCGTATAGTAAACTCAGCACTGTGAAGGTAATGGTCCAGCTTCTGGAGGGCGTAGTGGATTGCAAATGCCTCCTTTTCTATGGTTGACCATTTCACCTGGGTTTTACTCAGCTTGTGGGATAGATAGTATATCGGCTTATCTTCTCCTTCGTCAGTCTTTTGGGTGAGGCAAGCTCCGATACAATTGTCGCTGGCATCGGTGTACAAGATGTATGGCTTATTAGTATCTGGATAAGCTAATAAAGGCACTACTGTTAAACTCTCTCTAAGGAAGTCAAATGCTTCTTGACAGCATGATGTCCACTTGAACCTGGCATACTTCCTGGTTAAGTCGATCAATGGCTCCGCAATCTTTGAGAAATTTGGTATAAATCTTCTATAATAACTGCACATACCTATAAAACCACGGACTTCTCGAACTGTAGTGGGGGCTGGTAATTTCTTAATGGCTTCCACTTTCTTCGGATCCGGTTTGACGCCATGTTCATTGATAATAAAACCAAGATATTCAGTCTGCTCTTTGAAGAAGCTACACTTCTTTAACTTCAGTTTTAGTCCATGCGTCCTTAGACGATCAAACACTTCCTGGATATGATGGAGGTGATCTTCCGGTGTTTCTGAGAATATGAGTATATCGTCCAGGTATGCGATAGCAAACTCCTCTTGTCCTTGTAGAACGATGTTCATGAGTTCTTGGAAGACTGCTGGGGCATTACTTAATCCAAATGGCATCCTATTAAATTGAAACAATCCTTTGTGGCATGCAAAAGCTGTCTTTTCTTTACTTGACTCTTCTAATTTTACCTGCCAATATCCACTCTTTAAATCTAGTGCAGTGAAGTACCTGGCCTTACCGAGCAAACAAAGAATGTCATCAATCAATGGTAATGGGAATGATACTGGTCTTACTATCTTGTTTAAACTTCGAAAGTCTACGCACATCCGGTCTGATCCGTCCTTCTTCTTTACTACTACCAGAGGAAATGACCAAGGCGACTGTGATCTTTCAATAATCCTTGCGCTCATCATCTCCTTTATGGCCTTGTCGATTATCTGTCTTTTATTGAGGGGAACTCGATATGGTCTGTTCTTTATCGGGTGATGGTCTCCAGTTTCTATCTTCATTTTGACGGTGTCGGTCACTCCAAGGTCGCTGTCCTTTTTAGCAAATAAGTCATTGTTTTTCCTCACAAGTCTTTGGATGGAGTGTTCGAATCTTTCAGGCACATCAATCTTTTCTTCATTGTCCTGTTGGGTTTGGATCTCCGAGATTTCTTTTGGTCTTAATGCAGTGACACGTCCTACGATGTAGCCTTTAGGGATTTTGTAACTTTTGTTGGTTTGATTAACGAAGATCATGGGAATTTTTCTGTCTCTTCGGACAACACAAACTGAGTCTTTTAAATATAGTCCTGGGTCCTCCATAATACAATTATTGTCTATACTGTTCACTTCCACTAAGTCTTTATTTTCAAGGGGAAAATTATTGTTCACTTTTCCATAAAATACAGTCACAGTATTTGGTTTCACCATAAGTTTCTTAGGTGTTCTTACGATCGTTGAGATGTGTAGATCCTCCTTTAATTCGGCATAAGCCCTGCCATCAATGCGCATGAGTCCAAGATCAAAGTATAAACGGACATTGTTTTTCTTGAGCCAATCACGACCGAGAATCAGGTTTCGGTTGAGTCCCTTTGTCACAAAAAGTTTATGGTCTAAAGTTAACCCTGCAATCTTAAATGAAATATTTACATACCCTAACGCAATTAAAGAATTACCATTTGCTGCTTGAAGACAAGGAATATCATTTTTACACAATTTGGGGCGGGGGAACAAATTATCATACATTTTTTTACTAATCAAAGATACGGCCGCGCCAGTATCTACTAACGCTCTGAATTTATTTTTTCCAATTTTTAATAAACAGCTACTGGGGTTGTTTGTAAAATTAATTTCAAATGTAGGTTTTTTTATGAAAATTCTTCCTTCGGGCTTCAACGAAGGAAGAACATCTTAGTTTTCCTGATTTTGTTTATCAAAAGTGGCGCAACGGGTCCAGATTTTGGGTGATCTCCTATCATTTTGGTCTTTAAAATCACGTGATCGATCTTGACGATCAGCTGACCTACCTCTGTTTTGCTGCGTTCTGGGAAACCTGCGTTTGCTCCAGCAATCTGCACGCAAATGTCCTATTCTACCACAATTCCAACACTCAATCGGTGGGCGGGGGCTTTGCTCAACATAATGCACAGACTGAGTATTATGAAGTCGTTTATTTAATTGAGGGCGGGGCCTAACCTGGGGTTTATTTAGTGGACAGAATCTGGCCCTATGACCAACCTTCATACACTTAAAACACCCTTTGTTCCTCGTGTGGTCAACCTCCATGGGTTCTTCCTGTCTATTGTCTGTCGAGGACAAGTTAACCAATCTTTCACTTAATAAAGGCGTTGTACTGTCAAACTTTGAAACAGTCTGTCTATTGTCATTCGGCGTAGTACTTATTATACTTGACCCCCTTATAGCTAGTCTTTGTCTTAAATTTTGTTCGCGCATTGCTAACTGAATTGCTGACTCCAAGTCTTTGGGGTTTTCT
The DNA here is from genome assembly GCF_025612915.1 of Magallana angulata. Taxonomy (NCBI): domain Eukaryota; kingdom Metazoa; phylum Mollusca; class Bivalvia; order Ostreida; family Ostreidae; genus Magallana; species Magallana angulata. The sequence goes on from NC_069114.1 coordinate 3,441,519, forward strand.
CTAAGGATTTTCATCCTGAGATAGTCAAAGGTCAGACCGTCACAGAATATGTCTACAAGTTGTTGTTGGACTAAGGGATCTTTTAATTTGTCTTTACTATACGCGTCTTCCGCGATTTGCAACAACCGTTCCGCGAATAACTGTACACTTTCGTTTGAATTTTGCCGCGTCCTGCGCATTACTGCTAACGCGTGTTGTGAGTCGGTTATCTCCGCGAATCTGTTTTTTAAGGATTCTTTTAAATCGTTCCACGACGGCATTTCTTCCGACGCGTCTGTTTCGTCCAAATATCTTTTGATAAAGTCCCCTACCGAACCTTTACTCGTAATATACGCGAGCATGGGGATTTCATGACCCTGTTTCCCAGACAATAAAGCATATTTTTCAATTTCCTTTATCCACTGCTTGTATTTACTAGCATCTCCTTCGAAAGGAGTTATCACAGAAGATAGGGGCACTGTAAGCGCGGATGTTATAGCTTTAACCTGACCAATGAAAAAATCTTTATCATCATCCTGATTTGGGACTCGGTGTCGAGGTTCATTAGTTTCATACAACCTTGCATCATAATATGTGTCAGTTTGTTTTTCAAAAGTGTTTTGTTTTACCTGTTCTTGTTCTGAGAATTTTTGACCTGTTTCATGCCCTTCCTTTTCTTCACTTTGACCCAACCCCGCAAATTGTTTTTCCAATTGTTCCATTTGATTTTTAAATTCTTTTCTATCATAACCATTTCCAGTTGCCATATAGGTTGCTGATCAGCGTTATTTACTTTGAGATAGCGAACAGAGATATTGAGAAAAAGTTCTTACCTTAACAGTTCAGTTTTTCTTTAGCACTTCGTTTTATCCTGGTCACTGGCACCATAAAAGTCTATGTGATCCTTCTGTTGTTATTCTTTAGACTTTTGAAATCATAAGTCAGTTGGAGTTTTATGATATTTATTAAGCACTGTAATCGTATAGTGGTATAAAAGCAATATATAATCAATCTGCTATCAATCCAAAATCCATCTCCTCATTATTAATCAAATCATAAGTATATAAATCAGTGAAATAAAATAATCAATTGTTAGAACATCCTTTCGGGTCACAGTTCATAAGTGACTTATAACGAAGTCCATTGTTAAAGGTTAATTACAATTAAGAGTCTTGCATCCGTTGACCGCTTTCCAAAGTCCAATCATCATCGAGAGTTTTATTCTTCCTGGTCATTCCGCTAACACCACAAATTCTAACTACGCAGTTGTCCCTCTCGGTCAATGACCTTTAACATTGTTCACTATACACTTATTTCGTATCGAGTGCACAACAAGCTAATGACTAATTAACGTAAAGCAGAATACAATCATAAAATTATATTTCATATATATACGGCTATCTGGTTACAAACAGATAATTAGGTAGTTTATAGTGATTGTATAATATGCACATTTATATGTAGTACGTTTTCTACTATGAAACCAATAGGAACACTTTCTTTCTCTCTGAAGTTAAAATTTTATGACCTTTTGTTTGAATAAATAGTGATTTTGTTGAAGTTATTTGAATCATTTTCTTTTGCAGGAATCAGGACATTTACTGAGTGGTAGTCAAGCAGATAATTCACCTGTCCACCCTTCTCAAATGGCATATTTGTATTGGGAGGCCAAAGCACAAGGATTTAGTGATCTTAGGGGAAAACTTTTTGCAGTAGCATTCTTAAAATTTTTGTTCACAGGAATAGGAGATGTAAATGTTTCCTATTCTACTACAGGATGTGAATCTTACCTTAACTGCTGGGGCTACATCCAAGATGGTCCAACTGAAAGTTCATCAGAGTGTTCATACAGTGCTGATCAGAATCCATTATTGTCAACATCAAAGGATAAATATAGATCAGTGTTGAAAAATTCCAAAAACATTGCATTCGACTTGAAAGCCAATTCTAGGAAAGCCACATCGGATGTTTGTGTGTCAATAGGTGACAATTTAGTTCTGATAGCAGAGATAGCCAATGTCAGTGACATTGAGTGTAAGAGAATCCATCAGCTTCATACTAATATGTTGTTAAGTTTGAACAAACATAAGACTCTCTTTGGACTGTTAATACAAGGACATCAGGTTTATCTAGCAGAGTACACATTTGATCAAGCAGGAGGCTATAAGAGAGAGTTCAGTCAAAAGGCATTCAAGTACCAGAGAGAGGACCTAAAGCTGCTGTATTCTTACTTGCAGACACATTTTATGTCAAAATAAGAATTTATTGAAATGATGAAAAATCCTGGTTTTAAGTTATTGCAGTGTTAACAAATTGATCAGTTGTACATACATTTATATAATTTCATGTGAAACTTGTGCACATTCATATTCAATTTCATACAAATCACTAGTCTTCTGGATATGATGGTGTTTGTCTTTGTTATGTTTCCAGTACAATAGGAAGGTATAGTATATTGATTTTGTGAAGCAATAAACTTTTATTTATGAGAACTTCTTGAAGTATGGTTATTTTGTTACAACATTCAGCTGAAGTGATTGTTTATTAAATGTACATGTACTCTCATAGTGGTTTTATCAATGTTCTTGAATTCCATTTTTTATTGATTTCGTTGTTGGGTTGATGAGTGAAATTAAATGTTCATTGAAGTGTATCTAAAAACATTATGTATTTACAAGATTAGGGGTCGAACATTTACGTATGTGTAAAATTTATTTTTACTAAAATCAGGTAAACTTGATACCAACGAATATTGATGAAACCAAAATCACACCCCTGCGAATGTGTTCGGAATGTTTTCTTTTTCGTTGCTAAGTATGTAATAAATCCAGAGGTGCTCGAATGAAAGTTCACGAGACTTCACCAAGATTTGTTCAGTTCCTGTGAAATTTCGAGCAGAAGTATAAGAGTTCGGATAAAATTCTCAAAATACGTAAGTAGTGGTCGTTTTTATATCATATCCTACTTGGATTTGTGTTAAAACATGAAAACCTTTTAAGATGTATGTCTTATTTCACCATCTTGAGGTTATTTACATTAAACGATAATATTCAGATCAGAGTTATCGTTCGTGTTCAGCCACGTGTAGAGTGGTTGAAAATATAAACATTGGGTTGCTTAATAAAATCATAGCCATGTTTGATGCTTATGGTGTGCAATACCATGTTTTTAGAAAAAATAATGGGTGTCTGTTTTGCATAAAAATCTTACTATAACGAGCCATTTTCAAGGAACATTCTGCATAAAATAGTATTGTCTGTTTAACTATTGATGGTATTATTAGGTCAGGCGCGGATCGAAAATTAATCCTCGGGGGGATCTCTACAAGCATGTTAATTGTTGCAACAACAGACAAAAACTATATTTTGTATTGTCGCATTTATTTCTAGAACACATTTTATCCACCAATTAATGAAGATAAAGTTTAAAATCAATAAACCTCTAGATTTTATATTTGGCTACAAGTACCTAGATTCTATGAAATAAACTATAAACACGAAGCATGATTTTTACTGCGAAACTGAAAGGGTAAAATAAAATCACGTGGTCTAAAATTTAAATGACAATAACATTTGCAGGGGTGAATCAGGCAGAAAGACAGCTTCTGTAGGACTACTGGAAAGCTGTGTTAACGTTTCCCGCACTCCGATTTTATACGCACGGACACTGCGCTACAACATTCTCCTCCTAATAAGTAAATGCGACATAATAAGTAAATGCGATCAAGTGCATACTAATGATCTGACGCACCGTGGTCAGTGGTAGCATTATATTTATATTTCTGACCTGGCGTCGACAGGCTCATCACTGTCTTAATAACACTTAATAACATATTTCTCCATGAACATAAATAAACATACACTATCTATATAACTCATGTACTTAACCAATTTCTAAAGAATTTCCATTATGATATAGGGGCATGGTCACGATTTTGGTCAAAAATCATTTTTCCAATTTTAATGTTTACAATGCTTCAGTAAGGCATTTTTAATAAACAACCAAAATTTGAGTGTCATTTGTTGGGTTATAAGCGAGTTGCATAGCTTACAATTCTTTGATATGTATAAACAAAGATTTTGTTTACAATTTAAATATTGAAGTTAAAATTTCAGTTTTAGATCCCAAATAAAAGTTAAACGTCAGGAACTGTTTATTAATGGTTAAAATGAATAAGAAGTTTCACAAATCAGCTAGAAAAAGATTGTTTTACTGTTATATTGAACATATGTAACCAAAAACAGGCCACGAGCCTTGTTTATATTACAGGAAATTGTGAAGCACTCGATCGTCTGTATCGTGCTTATAACTCTACGACTGACTCTCAAATTTTGATTGATCAACAGAAATGCATTCCTAAAGCATTGTAAATAGTAAAAACAGAAAAAAGTTCATATGACCAAAAATTGTGACCATGCCCCTTTTATATCATACTAGTATCTATCAAATTTCATTTTCCGGTATTGAAAGTACTTAATAATAACCAGCAATTATGAACAACAGTCTTAAGATAATCAGCAGAACTTTAAAAAAAACGATACAAATACGTTTATTCTTTAGAGCAAACAGCGCATACCAGTTCTCTTCCTTGCACATAGGGTGGACACTTCAAGGAGCCACAACGAGCCTCTACGGAATAGAATAGTTTACCATTTTTATTGGCGTGACCACCGTGTAGGGTGTCTGGATCGCCATCAACACAAGTGTACATTGTAGCAGCTGGATGGTTATAATATCCTGCCATTAAGTAACCATGGTACTCCAACTTCCATCCTTTGTAACACGTCTTTCTTGCTAGAATATTATAATAAATCATGTATGTGACTATACGAATGGATACGCTTGTTAAGAGTTCCTACTCCTCAATGTTGTTGTATCAAGAATTTCTTGAGAAGTATACCGTTGAAATATGTAGACAAAACATACTTAAAAATACAAGGCAAATACAACGAAAAGGGTGGTCACGTTTAATTTGACATTTTACCACCTGCAATTTCAGCATGATTGGCATTTGTTGCCAGTATTTTTAGTGAAGCAAAATTATTTAATTCATCAAACTTAAATGAAGCTGCTTAATTTGTCCAGACCTTTTTTGCAATTTGCACTTTTTAAAAATTAATTTAGTTTTCCTTGATATGTGTTCAGTATTATTTTTACATAATAAGATATGATGGTCAGTGATGTCTGATTAAGATTTAATTTAATTTAAGATAAAGGGCTTCAAAAGTTAAATTTTTGCCAAATTTGGCTTTAAAAATTTCAGACTTTTTCTATCTACTTGCGTCATTGTATGCTGAAAGTCTATCACACTCTCAAAATGTGGGGGAATAAGATAGCACAAATGCCCATTTGGTTTAGTCATAAAATACAGTTTCGAAATTATTTTTTTTCAATCGAGTATACTTGATATGTTATAATACAAGTTTACAAAAGGAAAATCTCTAACTGTATTCAGTTTTGAATTAAAAAAAATTAGATTCTACCGTTTGGGGACAACGGATCTACAACCTAAAAACCCTAGTTCTTGAAAGTTAACTGATGTGTGGTGCTCTTACCACTGAGCCATTTAAGTCACAACAAAGTGTGTTGTTTAATAACTATATCAGACTATGGCCACGGATTTACGGACTTGCATTATTTTTCCAAAACGCTCAATTGTCGGGATACAAAATGGCATTTTAAAAGTATGGTGGGTCATCTTTCCACGTTTTTGTTGATAGAAATCGGTTTGATTACCATTAAATCTTATTTAGACTATGAAAAAAATATGGAGCTCAGACCTACTCTATAAAAGAAAAGGTTCTAAAAATGTCATTATTTTGAGGTTTTGACACTCGTTCGCCAGTGTAAATCATCCTTTTCCAAATATGTATCAAATTAGTAGCAAATTTCAATTTATCGATATCGGAATTAAATAAGCACTGTAAGAAAAAATTTAAAAAATATTCTCGTAATCGCGGGCCTTCCTTTGGCCATTTTCGAAGACAAAACTTGTTTTACGCAGGAAACATGAGGTCATAATATATAAATAGTGCCTGTTTGGGAGGGTAACAGTTGAAATTGACACCCCGAGGAAACCATTGTCAACCGACGCGAAGCGGATTTTAGAGAATTTTTTACAGCTTTAATATAGAAATGACGTGAATTTTACGGCGAACCGTACGCGCTGAGGGTAATAGAATGGATTATCAACTGCGTCATAACCAATCAGATTTCAGTTTTTAACATGAAAGTATAATAATGTACAATGAACACGCTACGTTTAGGTAAACGTCAGTTTATGATTTGAGTAGGCAGGTGGATCCTACTGTGCACGTTTCAGGTTATTTTTTTTTTCTCTCTTTTACAAAAATCAAAGTGTACTGTCTCTTTTTAAACCCCAAATGATCAGCAGTCGGCCCCATGGTAACATAGTTTACATATTAATAAAAATAGTCATCTGTTTCACCTGGGAACATTTTGACGACGGATCTATTTCGAAGAAGGCAAACAGCACAGGGGATGTCTTGTTCAAAAAGCGTTGGCAATTTGCCAGGAGATGTGTTTGTCTCATATTCCGCGCCAAATACGTAAGCTTTGTTTCCATTAATTCCATCCTTGTAAACCCCCCACTCCGGATCTCTGGGTAAACAGAGAGGCTCAACTGCTGCTCCCACGTGGTCATACCTTGATCCACCAGTAAAGCCTATGATAATGTAATTGAAAATATGTAATTAAGTGATGTGGTTGATGTTATAAATGTACATAATACATGTAGGTACTGCATATGTAAATGCACCAAAAACTGCACCATACACAACTAAATCATTGTATATGCGATCCAGCATCTTCAAATATACAAATATATCATTTATTTCTAATTCAGATACCAGGACAGACAAGTACATGGCATACTATTTTATTTACATCTACCAAGTATTATTCCCTCTATTTCTTACGAAAACTTATAGTTAATTCATAACTTTATAGAAACAACCAGACTGAAATCTATACACGCCCTGTTTCAATATCGATCGGTCGAAATCTACAGCGGTTGAAACTGACAAGAAATTGACACGCCCTCTTTATCGATTGGTCGAGACCTACAGCGACCTAAGAAAAAAATCACGGGACTGCATGAAATAATCATGATAATGTCAGACTAGCTCAAAGTCTCACCTGCTAACAAACTACATGTATTGTACATTAATAGTAATTTAGTGAATTTTACTTACTTTTCATAATCAATTTATTAATTAACTAAAAGAAAGATATTAATATCAACAATAGAATGCTTTCGTTGATGGTTCATGCAGCTTATGAAGGTAGCGATCATTGCAGAAAAAATTACATAAATTATGTAACCCGCTAACTAAATTTGTGTGTTTTTTTTCTGCGATGAACAATTCACCAAATAAAGCACTTTATTGTTTAGATAATTACAGGAGAAAGACATACCAATGAATAATGTACAAATTATATTTATTATACTTTCATGTTAAATAATGAAATCTGATTGGTTTAGACGAAGTTGATATTCCGTTCTATTACCCTCAGCGTTAGCAACACACTTGGCAACGGGTAACACAGCGAATTGTTACATGTGCGAAAACTATATGTGCGTTCGGTTTTCCATAGAATTCACGTCATTCATATCTAAAAGCTGTTAAGTTTACTTTAAAATTAAGACATTCAGCTTCGCGTCGGTTGACAATGGTTGGCTCTGAGCGTCAATTTCAACTCTTACTTTCCTAAACAGGCTTTATTTCTATAATAACACCAGTTTAGATGTTTTCTAAGTCATACATTAACATTCACTATCGATATCTTTCCTGCTATTAAATTGAATTGACTAATTTAGGTGATGTTTCTGCATAAAACAGAAGACACAATCACCAAATATTTCCTTTAGTAATCCTCGAAGAACAAGAACTCTCCTTGCGACTTCAGACCGGGTCATGACCTGATATTTTAACTAATGAACATTTCATAGATTTAAATATTTGTTAACATTTAGAAGAATCAAATTTATTGATATATTTTTAGGCCAAAGCTTTTAGGTATCGGTTAACAGAATGAAAAATAAAATTGTGTAATTAGAATTTTTAGCACTGTGTATTTTCTTTGTCAGCAGAATTCGGCTGTTACAATCGCTCTTTTATTAATGGCGTAGTACTCGTATAAAAAGGCAGATATTTTAAAGTACCATAAATGCGGAAAGGGAATATAAAGGTAAAAATGTTGATTCATTAATTTTTGAAAGATGCGGTCTCAAATCTGCAACAGTTATTTTCTTAAAGCTCTATTGTATTACAGATTACAAAACGCTACATAAGAACATATTAAATAAAACATACCAGAGAGAACAACCTCGACATTCGTAGGACATGTCCTCTTCCCCCATCTTGTGTAAACAATGCTACTCTTATTTGTACCTTAAAATAATAGTAAATACTACCTTAAATCATGACGAGTTTGGACTTTTCCACGTTTGATACTAATTTTAAGTAAATGGTTGGATGGTGGGCTACATATAAAGGGCCACATATATTGTATCGATAATATCATCAATCACACATACATGAAATTTTGAATGAATTAGTATACCTTGTATCTTTAATAAAGTACCCTCTGCCTTTTCTTTAAAGGTCTTCATTGATTTAACTGATTTCTCAATATAATCTGTAAACGTTTTGAATTTTCGCCTCAATGCGTCCACTTGATTCGATCCTGTGTTGGAGGACAATTGTCCCGTCAGTTGTCCTGTCAAATAGCCCTTTAGTATGACCTTACTACTGGCATCATTTGTTCCAGCAAGTGCTATAAACAGAATCATGGGTAACACAGGTACAACCATAATCTGAAATGCTAATAAAAATGGGGAGTGACATATATGCAATATATAAATGTAAGAATTATATATAATTCAAATATATGTATATTAATGCATATGTTGGGTAACACAACATTATCTATTTCTTATTCTTTTGAGAGGAAAATTACAAAATTAATTAAACATTTGCTGGTACTGAAGTCCATTCGTCTTTGAGGCCAAATGATAAAAACGGCGTATTCTTTTATAAAAAAAAAAAACCCCCATTCTTAGCTCATTGAAATGTTCTATAGGCCGTATTCAACGATGGCATTGTGATGTTGGCAATCAGAATCTTCTTATTTTAAAAGAACTGGATGGTTGTTTTTTGTTTTTTGTTTTGGTTATATTTACCTCATTTAGACGAAATGTTCCGTATAAAAATTGATAAATCTTAAAGCTAAAACGTTTTTGGAGTTTCTTTTTTCTTCTAAATAATCGTTCATGGCCAAAAATATCATATTTAATAGTAAGGAAAGGTCTGGTGGTTAACTTGTGGACCGATGACCCAGCCTCCGTCAGTTTGAATAACCGTCAATAAACTCTATGATAATTAGTGATGACGTTATATTTGTGCTCATTGCGCATGTATTAGCAAAGTGTATTCATTTAAGCATTTTTTGGATATCGTCGGTCCTATAACACACCAAGCGGTTCAGACAAATTAAATACAGCGAATTAGTGCTTATATTGATATCTATTTTTATGATAGGACACATGCCACAATTATTTTTCCCTCTTCGTCCTTTATACAACAAATAATCATATAAAAATTCCACCCGCTCGAATCAATTTAAATATAGCATACCTATAAAATGACACTCGTCCAACAACATATCCAAACCATAGGAAAATAAATCGAGAGGGAAATGAGATATGGTCCCTAAATAACTCCTACCATGAAAAATCCACTTTCACGATGGAACATGTGTAAACATTGGCCTCTTAATACTATTTCTATTGCGCCTTTAAAGATAATTTTTCTGGATTCTTTCCTGCCTGTATTTTTTTCAATTTTTCTGCTTTCCATCAATACTTTAAAAAGAACCAAATTCGCCCGCCCATTTAGCACCCTTGGCAGTTTTTGAAATAATACATACGTTTTTTGAAATAGAACCACTTGCGTGGTGAATGAGCACGGGGTAAAAAAAGTGGTCTGTGACTTGAAATATATGTGTATCGTCGTCGTAAAGCCACTGTATACGCTCTTAGTTAGGGATATGAAAAATACATGGAACTGCCATGTTAACTTGTTATTTAGTTTGCTTCCGCGATTAAAAATATAGTGCCAGAAAGTTTGGAGAGAAAAATCTTTTTTATCAACGAGTAGAAATTATTTAATGATTATTTTTCATAAGACGATATCAAATTGGATAAGTAAGATTAAAGGTTTTATGTAATCTTTCAAAGATAAGAATACTCAAAACACGTGATGACGTTAATATTTGTGCTCATAGCACATACATTAGCTAAGTGTATTTATAGCTGAAAATCTTCAACTTCAACTTTCTTTATTGCGTAAGACATACATCTTATTGCATATGAAATTTTTTATAAATAATATGTGCAGCACATTGCATGGATTTACTAACAAATGGTAATAGCAATGAATATGTAATACAGTAATAATAGCATTGGAGAATGTACAATTCAACACATCGATTTAATTACAACAATTGTTTTAAAAATAGTATAATATGTATTACGGTGCGACCGTTGGGGCGAGCGCAGCATGTGATAAAATAATCAATTATGATAAAACAATAAAAATAAAAGTAGCGACGTAAAGTAAATGAATTTGAATGCAGAATAAAATAAGCATGCCTTTTTTTTTCAGTAAATTTTCATCATTCATAATTCATAAGATTTTGTTATCTATTTATATATAGAATTTATCTTGGATAAATTTAAATGTTGTTGAATAATAAAGATTTTAACATAATGTACATTACAGTTTATTTCCTCTTTTCTTGCAGCAGACATTTTTCTTAAACTTACATGAAAAATTGACTTATCACAGAGTCCCCCCCCCCCCCGTTTAAAAAAAAGAAATCAAATTTACGTATAAAAAAACTTGCTAATCATATAATGAAAATGGATCCCCCGGGAGCATGTAATAAATGGAAGTGAAAATAAAGATACTATTGTCTGAGTATTGAGCAGCTAAAGAGCTAAAGGCATACTACGCACTCCCAATTCTTCACTTTTCCTGATTTTGAGAATTTTTTTCTTTTTGCTTGCGAAGAATTTTTGAATGATGTTGCCACGCCCCCTTTTAAAAAACATTCCTGGAAATAACCGTAAAATAGGGTGAAAAAAATAAATGTGAGCATTCATCCAAATGAGAGCAAGTTATAGTTGTTTCCTATCTTTGAAGAAATGTCCCTATTCGTTAGCTCTGCAAGATTTTGAGAAGATTTTGGTATTTATATTTTAGCAGTTTTACAATTAATAACTACTTAGAGTAATTTCCCCTTATTGTGACGTCAAAGTTCACGTCGGTCAAGTGTCGTCTGTCTCTTTGAAAACATCCTAAAAAAAAATAATTCCGCGAAATATACTGTTTTGTATACTTAAAAGCATTATGTTCTTGAAATTACATAATTTATCTGTTTCTCAAAAGTTTTACTTTGATTCTCGCGAGATGGTATCCAGTCTAGTGAGATCGTCCGACATTGAGGAATTGCATTGTGGGTCGAAATTTAATGACTCCGAAAAATTCTGTCGGATCAATGTGTAAGAAATCCATTGTGACGTCACTCGAAAGGACGATAACTCTGTTAGTCTTATGTAATGGAATTTGCGTTGTGTCGACAGTATATTTACAATGCATGTACATAGTCTTTATTTACTGACGCCAAAAAAATCCGTTGAATGAATGTGCAGATAGTCCGAATTTTCTATTCACACACGCCTTGCCGGTAGAGCTCGCTTCGCGCCGGCGCTGCGCGCCGGCGAGCTGCGCTCGCTATTACACAACATGTAGTTTGAAGGCATGATGCAAGAATTTTTCTAAGTTACAGAGTTCTCTAACATTGTTTACACATAATAGCTGTATAAATTTATACATTGATTGTTTTAATCTAACGTCGCAGAATTTGATGCACACATAAGGGGAAATGTACACTTAATGTAAATATAGGTAATTGAACGCCACAGTTTTCAAATGCAAACATAAGGCGAAATATACACTGAATGTAAATATAAATGAGCGAAATATGTGGTGCCCTGTCGAAATATACCTTATTTCTATCTATCACACTTTTTAAAAAAAAATCATTTAATAATTTGGAATATGTTTTAAGTAAGCTAACTAAGTTGGCAGCTTCGCTTTCCTCGCCCCCTTCTTAATCGCGTAAATTTTACTTAAGGTATACGTTTACTCAGAATGAAAAAAAATTCCACTGATGATAATGAAAAACCATCTATTGTGTGTTGAAGACCTATCATGGTAGTGCTATTTTTCACTTTCAAAAAAGTAGGTCAATGACCTACTTTTTGAGATAATGGCCATTGCATATTTTTTGAAAATTTAAGAAAAGTCCCTAAAAATTTTACACTATGATTGAAATTTTCTTAATTGTGAAAATAATACAAATTGCTAAACTCTTTTAAAAATGAAATACAGTTTATGAATGGCAGTGACACGAAACAGACACAAAGCATTAAGTTTTAATTCACAACTTTTATGAATATTCCAGTCCGAATTTCCTCTATCATTTTTCAAATTCCTACCCTTTTTTGATTCAATTTTACAAAAAATTGAATGATGATAATACTAAAACATTTATAGCATTAAATTAGGTATATTGACCTTACTCTGCAGGCATAAAAGTTATATGAGGTCAATGATCAAAATTTTGAGATATAGTGTCTTTTATCGTTTTTAAGCATTTTTCAATATTTTTGTAGTGGGTGCCATTCGAATATCTAAACGAAAAAGTGAGATAAAAACAAATCAAAATATGCAAAATTTTGTTGACTAACAAATAAAATCTTAACTTTGAATATTACAGTCCTGCCAAAAATATTTCAGTGAAAAACAAAATCTGAAAATTTTAGTCCGAATTTCCTCTGTTTTGCTAAAAGTCCAACTTTCTTTGAGCCTAATTCCATAATATAGTAAAAATAACGAATGGTGTGTCAATAATAATTCATTTCATAAATAATTTTAGTGTTTAGAACAAATATTACTCATGACATTGAACTTTATAACAATCCGAATTTGAGAAGTCAAACCCTGAGTAAACAACGTCCTTAACATGATTTAACTATTGCTAAAAATATCCTTATATGTACATTATATTTAGTTCATCGTAAACATAATGGATTTTATTTTATAATTTAATTGTTCGGAACGATAAGGTTTTTTACGATTTTTTTCAAATATAGAAAACGATTATATAAGACGACCAAAAATCGTATTTTATACATACGATTAGCAGTAAAAAATGGAGAATGGCTCTCATTCATCGACTAGGATTCTACGTTATAGTGAACACAAATATCAAAAATTTCATTTCGGTAAACGCAAGCATTAGTATGACACATTACATTGACTAAAATTGACGCCAATAACTACATTTATGTAAAGTGAGCAAAGATGTTTTACTCTGTTAAATATTACATTACCTACTTTACTGAACCCTGTCGTTATCATCAGTGTTAACATTTAGTATCAACAGTTCTGTAATGGCCTGTTTTCCCAATCGTTATTGGTGGTATAGAAATGCTGGCTAAAATTAAGGATATTTATTTCGATGCAGTATATTGGTTTCCAAGCAGCTGCAACAGTTTGTTCAAATATTTCTGTTTGGCTTTCATGTTACAAAATCTAAACTGTGTAAATATTTTTACATGAGTAATATCATAAACCGCTTTCCAGTGAAAAATCAAGAGATCGTAAATATTTCAAATTGGTGTACCAGACGTATATAAGAGGTGTACTGAAACATTGTACCCAAAATGTTGTTTGCATAGATAAAAACTAAAGAGAGCCTATATACAATGTACATGTGTGCATCACGTTTGCTTTGAAAATTCAGTGTGGTATCAAAACACATAACTAATATATATTCATTTTAAAATAATTCATAACTTTTTATCGGAATTCATTACGATTCATATTCGCTAATGCATCATGAAGTGATACAGTCTTATATCAGACAGAAACTAATGAACTAATTTAATTTTCTTACTCATCTTTGACTAAGCGTTACCACAATCCATTCAACATTTTAAACCGGGCTTTGCTAAAAGCAAAGTCCTGGTAGTAGACATGTAAATTGCTAAAGTTTTTATAGATAGCACAACTGCAAAAGAAAGGAAAAAAAACCAAACAAACAGTAAACAGCGCAATACATGTATAAAATTTCAAAGGAGCGCAGTTTTTAGTACTTTCAAATTGGTACTACTAATATTTTTAGACATATGAGTATAAAACTTGTTTTTTGGAAAAATTGTGTATAATTAGGAAGGAAAGCTAACCAAGTGTGTTATGACATCGAAATAAAGAAATATTTAACATTTAGAACACTCTTGTATATGTAAAAATGAACATTATAAATAGCGTTGTAACCAATCATATTTCCCAATATTTTCCAGATTGTTTGTATCTCTCTTTTTATTTTCAATTTTAAATTCTATTCCTTTTTAATAGTAGTCACACGCATATTCAGAATGTTTGTTCTAATTCTTTACTCTTTCATCAATTTTGAATTATTTTGTTCTATTTAAACCTGGTCGATTTCTAAGCATTTTGTTTTTTTTTATGGTGTCAACTCAACTTATGTTTCATGTTATTATTTACAAGTGTAAAATGTATACGACGTAATCGTTATATTATTAGACAAAGACTAAATTTAATTTGAAGAAATGGGTATAGTTTGCAATCGTCTGAACTTATGCACAATGAGAGTAACTCTAACTTATGTTAAAATGTAGCAGATTCATATACTATAGTGCATAAGCACATGCAAACATGACAAACTCTGAACACTTGTACTTGCATTTATTCATATTGACATCTATGACGACTAGAATGTAAACATATACAATAATTAATCTTTAGAACAGACGGCACAGACAAGTTCCCTTCCCCTCACGTATGGTGGACACTTCAGGGATCCACATATAGCCTCCACTTGATAGAACAGGTAACCATTTTCATTTTTCCGACCCCCATGTATGGTGTCTGGATGCTCGTCAACACAGGTATATGTTGTGGCAGCTGGATGGTTATAATACCCCGCCATCAGGTAACCTTTGTATTCCAACGTCCATCCCTCGTAACAGGTCTTTTTTGCTACAGTGACACAATTTGTTTCTAAAAATCGATGCTTAGTTCGATGCATAAAAAAAAATATATCTGCCAAGATATTGATTATTGAAAGTAGACGCAAAGGTAATGTCTATGCGATCAACGGGTTTCATATTTCATTTCAAATGCTTATCGAAATGATAAAAAACACCTCTTTACCAGGAAACATCTTTACAATTGATTTCTTTGGTATCAGGCAAACAGCACATGGGACATCATGATCATGAAAATTGCGCATGTATCCAGATATTGTGTTTGTTTGATATTCCGCGCCATATATGTAGGCTTTCTGGCCATCAGTCCCATCTCTATAGACCCCCCACTCAGGTTCCCGGGGTAAGCACAGGGGTTCCACAGCTGCTCCCCGATTGTTGTAAAGTGATCCTCCAACATAACCTTGAGAAGAGTTGATTTTTTTATTCATCATGAAATAATGTTACAAACCCAACCAAATGTAACCACGTTCACACTAAATGAAGCATATTTACCAGAGTGAACCAGTTCAGCGTTAGAAGGACAAGTCTTTTTTCCCCATCTTGTGAAAACAACGCCACCGTTTCCATGTTTATTTTCTTTAAAAAAAGGCGAAATATCGAAAGCAAGCGCTTGATTAGGATAACATGCTTTTATGATAGCTTAACAGACTAGTATTTATATATTGATATTGTTATACATGTAGTTTCATCTTACCCCCAATATGATTAATTTTGAAATACAATTTACCTTTAATCATTCGTATATCAGCTTCTGTCTTTTCTTTAAATTCTGCCATAGAAACCCTCATGGCATGAGTAAAGTTCTGGAATGCACGATTCATATTTCTTGATTGACGCGTTCCAACGGCAGACGAAATCCGGCCTGCCAGAAAATCTTGCAGTATTTCCTTACAGTTCTCTGTAGGATTTGCAGCTTGAGACATGGCGAACAGGGTTAGAAAAATAGGAACACTCGTCATCTGTGAAAACAAAAACAACCATATGGACGTTAACACTAACAATAAGATTGTAGCACCATATCTAAAAGTTTGAAATCAAATATTAAGTGGACAATCCATTTTCTTAACAACGTATCTGATATCTTACTTGATGTGTTTGTTTTCTTTTTAAGTCTATGAATAACATAGACTGGGCTTTGACGGCCATTTTATATTATTTAATTGTTATAAAAATTACTTTTTTATTTCTTTGTTTTTATAGAAATTATTGAATTAATTTAATGACGATATCAGCTTAAGTAGCATGACTATAGTTTATATGCATGATTTTGGTTTTGTACAAGGAAAAGGTACATGTCATTTAATATATGAAATGTTGAGTTCACAAATTTCTGCTTTACATATTAAAACAATCCTCCGGACTCTAAAAAAAGGAAATCTTTCAAATAAGGAAATACTTTTTTCTAGCATTTTACAAAACGAAATGCATGAATTTCTTATTCATAGCTTCTATGAATGGTTTTTGATTGTTTTATCTTTACATTTATAATGGATTCGGTTAAAAACAGAGACGATGTGTTAAAAATAACCTACAGTAGGATTTCTGTTAATGATTTATTATGAAATGTTTATGTATACTGTAATACTGCATCCGATTATATGTACGTACGTTCATCACCATCAATTCTTTCAAATTCTTTGAATGAATAATGTAGCGTTGTGCAACTATGAAAAAAGATAATAAAATTTGTAGATTTCATTTACAAAATTGTTTATTCAAATTAAGAAGAATAGTTATGTTTCAATATAAATACGTGATTTAGCTTTCTTTAGATCTTCTTATACATATGCAGATACCCAAGGTAATAGTCGTAGTTTTCAAAGATTCTGAAGTTTTCAAAAATGCATTCTTGGAGGCTAGTTTAACTCATCAGAATAAAATGTTAATAAAACGTACATAATGAAGCTAATATTAAATATGATTTTAACTTTTTGGTTTTTTAAAATAGACATACTATAATATTTGTGTCAACTACAAAACATAAAGTGTTCTTGATTTATTTTTGTGTGTTAACTATAGAAATTTTACTGTTTATCTGTATGCCGCAATCCTACTTTTGATTGATAAATAAGGACTTATATATACTCTAATCATTATTATTTACAGTAATGACATTTTTTATCGTGTAAGATATATGCAAGCAACATCATAATGGTATAAAAGCTATTTTTTAAAAGTAATCTGAAAAATATAATAAATTCAAATACATTACCAAGAACTGTTTTTACCTTCTAATTGGTGTTAGATGCATTGTGTCAACCGTTTAAACTTAATATATAGTATGGGCAAGTGACAGTCGTGTTTATTTTTGCCTCATTAAATATTGTTCTTTTGTGTTAATATTTTACTCAAACACAACGCGGTATAATGACATATTGTTCAAATAACTTTATCTCAAAATGCACAAAGACTGTCAAGTCGTTTGAACTATTTGGACATCGAATTTGACCTGAGGCAGAGGTTACTATCGGTACTCTGCATGTTTTTCAACAGACGTTACCACGCACGTTCTAGAGATACGCTGGATTGTAACGTGATTATTAAAATGTGTACATCTAGTGGAATTTTAAACTGTAATCGGCGATTAATGTTTTGATATTAATTTCTATCAAGTCATTTAATGTTGCTCATTGTCGTTAGACAGAAAAAAAAACCTCGTGTGTCTCTCAAAATTATCTATTCGGATAATTCCGTTTACTTGTTAGAGTTCAACGCAAGAGCATCACGTAAGGTAACTGTATATGAAATATTTCATTAATGTTATATTCATGTAATTCAAATACGAATTATTGTTCAGAAAGAAGAATGCTTAAATGTTTTGTTCCAATTCTCTTTCGCAAATTTACAGTTAGTTATACAATTGATGTATTTTGGCAACTTTTACATCTAAATTAAAGTAAAGTTGCACTTTACGTTTGACTTTTTAAAACTTTAATTATATTTTTTTTTCAAGGGAACTTTTTGGGTTGAGTAATTGGATTTATTATGCAAACATCACTAACGAGAGGGAGGAGAAGGCCGGATAATAAGTAGGGAATAGAAAACAAAATACCTAACCAATGTTTACCTTCAGAAGCACAGCGTTTGTTTAAGTGTATTTCAAAAAAAAAATTTTATAAAAAATAGAATAATGAGAAAAAAAAATAAAAATCACAAGGTATAATTTTTTCCAAAATAAGCACAACAACTTCACCATATTTCTTAATCTTGAATTGTGCCTTCTAAATGCTTGGTCAAATACTTTTATACTGATGTGCCTTGTTATAAGTAGCTGTGACATTTGCGTGCTGTCCCTAAAAAGAAAGTGTGTGCTCTTTCAAATAAATCAATTAATTTGATCCTTTATTTAATCAAGAAGTTGCTGTACAATTACAAAAAATCATCAAATTTTGTGTCTTTAAAAGAAATGAGAAACGATAATTGACCTTACCAAGAAAACTCAAGTTGTTAAGCAAACAATATCTCATTGAATGTTTTCCTTGTATATTCTTTATAAAGCGTCATAAAAAAAAGCATTTCCATGATCCTCATGTACAATCTCTTTGACAATTGTTTAATCAATTTGTTCAAAAGTTTCCTAGAAACTTTAACTTCTAAATTCCTGTCCATAACGAGACGTTTTTGGAAAGATTATCAAGTTTAATTGCTTGATGTCATTTGTATGTACCTACATTTCATGTATATATTCAAAGTGCAGATCATATTAAGCGGTGCTGAGGCGCGAAGGTAGAGCGTTGCGCTTTTGGTCGTTATGATTTTAGAGTCCTGTATTCGGAACCTGCTGTCGGCGCTTATGAGATTTTCGTTGAAATCATTTTGCCATGCTTATTTATCGTATAGTATGCTTACTCTATACAGTGTAACAACCCTTTGTACATTAAATAGAAATATAGTAAATATAAAGAGACAAACAGAGAGAAAACACAAACCATATCAACATTTTGAAACGTATAATGTATACAACGATAACGTTATATTACTAAGCAATGATAATATTTAATTTGAACATATGGGTAAATTTTGCAATCATCTGAACGTATGCACAATTATAGTTATTCTTACTTACGAAAATATGTATCAGATTCATTTAACATATTGCCATTGCATAACCAAATGAAAACATGACGAACTATAAAGCCATTTAATGCCTCTCAGATCAATGGAATTCAATATTCGTCTACTTGCGTGTTTTATTTGAATCTAAATTGTTATCAGAATGATGAAAAAAACTTTTTACCAGGAAACACCTTTACAATTGATTTCTTAGGTATCAGGCAAACAGCAAATGGGACATCATGGTCATGAAAACTTCCCATGTCTCCAGATAAAGTGTTTTTGATATTCCGCGCCAATACGTATGTTAGCTTTCTGACCATCTGTTTAACCTTTATTAACCCCCATTTCCCCCCCATCTTGTGAAAACAACGCCACGGTTTCCATTTTTATTTTCTAACAGAATATGTGAAACACAGCGTTTTGGAATCGCAATACATGAATATAAGTTTTATACAGCATACCAGTATTAACTTATTAAAATACTTAAAGTTCCAACATACAATCTTACGATTCATTTTGAAACGCAATTTGACCTTGAATGTCTTATATATGCCTCTGCTTTTTCTTTAAATTCTACCATGGAAAACCTCATGGCATTAGTAAAGTTATGGATTGCATGCGTTTTATTTTCTGCTTGACGTGCTTTAACAGCAGATGAAATTTGGCCTGACAGAAAATATTGGAATAAGTCTCTACAGTTCCCTGTCGAATTTGCAGCTTGGGACACTGTGACCAGAGTTAAAAACGACAAAAATCCGTCATTTGTAAATAAAAGATAAGCATGTTTGCTATAATAATTAGACTGTGGCTCTTTGCGTTAAATGTACAAGTAAACGTAAAAAGGCACTCTCGTTTTTTTTTAAAATGACGGAAAGAATATATTGTTTTAATCATTATTAAGTGGACAACAAACATTTACTTTCCTTAATGACGCATGTGATTTATGTAATGCGGTATTTTTTCTGTATACAGATATTTTATACATTTTGTTTATATTATAAAATCATATACTTTTTCATTATTCTTAACGTTATTAATATTATAATTATTTTATAGAAGTGATATAGTTATCGACGATGTAAGATTTTGTAACATAACTAAATTAAAGTACAAAGAAAAATGATTTTATTTCAGCAGAGAGCAATGCATGATACCTTTTAGAGGAAGAAGATCGTTTTAATACAAAGGTGCATGTTTAAGTTTTCTGCAAAGAAAACTGTTTCTATTTTTTCAAGAAATAAATTCATTAGTTTTTGTTTTATTCGATAAGAAATAATTGGGGCAGTTTCTGTTTATAAAGTGCAAAGCAGTTTATTAAAAAAAGTGTAAACTCTTTTAAACTATTTTTAATCGTATAACACTAAAATCACTGCCTATAGTTTATTTTTCTTGATTGTAAATAAAAACGCTTATTAGACATTTTGAAATGATACCAAATTTTACAAAATTCAAACGTAACGTCAATCAGATTGATACGTTTGTAAGTTTAGTCTTACTAATAAATTAGGATTTTTTTGGACATACTCGTTATTTTTTGGACGTATACGTTATTTGTTCAAACGAATTAGTTGTTTGTTCGGACAAAAATAAATTTGTTTTCGCAAATATGTTAATATTTTAGACAAGTAATTCAAACTCTGATATGGCAAACAAACGTAGACGAGGATAAATTAAAAATACGAAGACGTTTGTCAGAGATATTTAACTTA
Organism: Magallana angulata; assembly: GCF_025612915.1. Taxonomy (NCBI): domain Eukaryota; kingdom Metazoa; phylum Mollusca; class Bivalvia; order Ostreida; family Ostreidae; genus Magallana; species Magallana angulata. The sequence goes on from NC_069114.1 coordinate 3,462,429, forward strand.
ACGTCTTAACTTACTTAACTTACAATTACTAATGTAAGAGACATAATTATGCAATAGTTTTAAACAATTTTGAAAAAATGATACACTCCCTTTTTTAAGATTAATTTAGAGTCCAATCTTTCATACATGTACATGAGGTCACCGATCACGGTCAAAATGGGTGTTATGTCAGCAACAAGCAACATAATGTCGAAAGTTATATCTCTTTAAATTAGGCTTTAATTAAAATGATATTTAAACCTCAAATTAGATATTTTTCTGATTTTCTATATATCAAAAAAATACCGGGATAATTTTTTTTTCTTCAAAAATTGACTTAAAACGTTCGCGGGTATGATAAGGCAACTCTCAGCGTCGTAAAATTGCTCTGATCGATATGACGTCACAATAAGCAGCATAATATCATATTTTACTCAGAAATATGTCGATTTTAACTTTATCTCTGGTTTAATCATAAAAACTACAGGCGTAAAATATCACTAGAAACTCTTCTAACTGAATATATCTCCTATATCTCTGTTTTACGTATAATTATCATTGATGACGTCACAAACATGTTTAAAGAGAAGACAATGTCGGGAGACATATCATTGGAATGCCGTGTAAACAATGCCGATATAAGACTTATTTAATACCTAAGATTTAGATGAGTTTCAGTTAGGATATTGTCCGGATAATACAGACATGGGTATTTTGTTTTATCAGCGGGTAGGTAAGCAGATCGACATTTAAATGGCTTGACCAGCCTTTCCTGTGTCAGTGTGTACAAAAAAGGCAAAAGAGTAACACTACCCCGGATATTATAAAGGACAGCATTTGTAAATATCAGCAGTATATGACCTAAACTACTTGAAAGTGCTACTAGAATCCTGTGCTTTGTTGTTGTAAATGAAAAATACGTAGTATTTTCAATGAAATTAAAGAAGTTAAGAGGGTTTACGATAAATTTGACAATATTTATTTTATGCGATTAACAATAGGATTCTAGCAGTAAGACTCATAAACATGGACTAATTGCCGATCAAATTATAGTAGCAAACATTCAAATAAACTTCGGGGTATTGTTACACTTTTTGATTTTTTGTTAAAGTAAAAAAGTGATCTTTTTTTAACTGTCACGTGATACCATGGCATTGCAGCTTCAAAGATCGAGTAGATTCCAAAGTAGAAATATAATATTTTGGTGAACACATTCACTCGGAATTAATATTCAGAACTGTTAATAATAAACTAATAATAATAAACATTTTTTAAATTGATAATAATTTTGACGGTCAATAAACTCGGAGTTGCCTTAACCTACCTGCATTGACGTCTTCGGACGTCACAGTGCAACGAGAAATTCAAACAGTATCAATCTAACTCGGGAAAAGCATGTAAAACTGTGAAAATACTCAATAGTGCAAATAGTAAGTCAAAAATGAATTGCAAATTTAATTCTAACGGCAATACAAATTGTTTGGGTGGTAGTAACTGTATTTTGGACATCAAACAGTCCGGAAAAGACTAGTCTAGAACATCTGTAAATATTTGGTCAAATGGATAAGCACTGTCATCTGACGTTCAGATTTTTCTATACTGTAAACTTTTAAACGCATACAACGACCTTGTCAGCAAATACAATTTTCAACTGGGTCGCATGCTGACTGACGATTTTCATATTCATTGTTAGATCATAATTAATCACCTAATTGTCTACATACTTTTCCATTTCTTTCCACGATTACGACAAAGAGCACATGGCGAGTGTGATCGGTCAGCAGAGGATGCTCACTCCTTCTAGGCACCTGATCCTACCTCTATCTATTTGGAGGTCCGTATTGCTCTGCTTTGAATTTGTATTTCGTTTGTATGGATTTTTTAGATGGTTCACAGTTTGTAATTGTTATTTTGTTCATGCAAAAATAATGAAATTTTTAAAGAACTTACTTATGATTCTCGAACAATTGTGAGCAAATGAGATGCTAACCAGTGTAGTGCCGTTTTCAATTGTAAGATGAAAGGAAAATAGGCGTGCTATAAGGAAGGGGTGTTTCTATACACTGTAAGTGCGAAATTTCGACGTCATGTTTTGATTGTGACGGTGTTCAATGGTGACAAAACATTTTGTTTTTAAATTCGGGAATTAAAATACCTTTCCATCAAATAGACTGAAAATTGACAAAGCATTATAATAAATGTCGGTGCATACACATTGTCTTCGTATTTTTTATTGACCCTCGTACGTCCAAAGAAATTGCTGATTCGTACGAACAAATCCTCAATCGTTCAAACAAATAAATTATTTCTTCAAATAGTTATTCGTACGAATGAAATTTATTTATTTTTTTCAGCTGGCTCACACAACCATAGATTTTAAGTATAATATATAAAAAAAATATATGTATGAAAAAAAGGGTGAAAAAAAAAGATAAAAAAAGACATTAAAATTACCATATGAGTTTTATTCTTTGAGAAAGCGCACACCAGTTCTGTTCCGTGTTAATTGTTATAAGAATATTCAAGGAATGGTATCGTTTTATTCCTTAGAACAGACAGCACACACAAGTTCTCTTCCTTTTACATATGGAGGACATTTCATGGAGCCACATGTAGCTTCTACCAGGTAAAAGACGACTGTCAACACAGGTGTAGGTTGTTCCAGCAGGATGGTCATAATACCCCGCCATAAGGTAACCATGGTATTCCAGCGTCCATCCTTTGTAACACGTTTTCCGCGCTAAAACACCAATTAAGCTTTTGTTTAATTGCAAAGACGTACAGTTGCATACAATGCTTAAAAGAATGTCTCAATCAAACATACTATTAATATCTCTAAAACTTTTCACGCACATATCTGTCATTCTCCTATCATGCTGATCTGAAATTTAATTTTTGTTTTTATTACTAAAAAAGAAGTTTAATCCCTTTTATAACTTAGGGTTTATGCTATATGATAGAATATCGAGGTTAAGTTTTCAAAACATTTCCCCTTCATTTAACTTTTTAAAGACTGAATCTAAATCACTGTTGTCAACAATAACCTTGCTCAAATTACGTAGAAAGAATGAAATCTAGAAAGATTATTGGCGTCTTTGCAAGTGCGTAGACACTCATTTTTTTTAAAGACAGTCTGTAAGTTTCCGACACAATAGAAATACTGACATACACAAGCTGGACACCTTATAAGATCTCCAAAGGCTCAATGTTAGATATATGAAAAAAACTAGGTACTTTGCGGTATGTTTTATTTGGAGTGATGACAAAATAGTTCTAATGAATAAGTTTTTGGCGCCAGAATAGCTTTCTATTACGCCAACATTTAAATTGAAAAGAAAACCCTCAGTGGTACCTACACACATGTGAGATGGTTGCGTTTCATAGACGATTTAGAGATGATATCGGTCGAAAACCGAGATATCATAATGATTTTATAACTTAATTTTTGCGAAGTCTTTCCATAATTTAACCAAATTCAGGTTTGATATTTCCAGTTTAAGAACGCATTTTTGGAGACAACAGTAATTCAATAAACAGTTCTGATATTAGTAACAAATATTTATCAACCTATTTGCTTAGATTTATACTTGCCTGGAAACATCTGAACAACGGACCTTTGGCGAACAAGACAAACGGCACATGGGACATCGTGATTATGAAGAGATTTTATGTAGTCCTTAAACGTATTAGTCTCATATTCTGCACCATAAACGTACGCTTTGCTTCCATCATACCCATCAATGTACATCCCCCATTCCGGATTCCTCGGTAAACATAGAGGTTCTACTGCTGCTCCTTTGTGATCATAAAATGAACCTCCGGTAAACCCTTTATCAAATATAAAAGACAAAATAATAAAAGAATAAGTTTGTGAAAAGTTAAGGTTTACGTACAATCAGGGGCACAAACGTTCCTTAATAAGATTGACAAACTACAATTTAAAGCCCCTATACTTCTTTTATTCACTTTCAAATAACTAGGTCAATAACCTACTTTAATGCTAGAAATCCTGGAATGTTTTTTTTTCAAAATATACGTAAATATGGTTGGAATAAAACATGCTATACTTAAAATACATAACGTCAATGTACTGCTACATTCTAAGTGGGTCGATTTTTTTGTCTTTTTAAAACTATTTCAGTGATAATAAATTAGTTTGTGTTCTTGCGCGCGTGTCCTTTGATAATTTTATTTTGGATTTTTAAATCTTAAACAAACTGACGTTAAGAGATAAATTCTCTGTTAATTGTTAAAGAAATATATGAAAACTTTCAAAAATCCTTTTGAATTTATTTTCCGCGTTTATAATATATGGTCAGAGTTAATGACATCTTTAGCTTTGAGTATTTTGAATTATTAAAAAAATATTCAAATAAATATACTGGACTTCAAATAAGATTAAGAAAAAATATTTGATAACCATCATTCATATTCTTTGCAAGACGATATAAAAAAGAAACTATGCACTAGCGGCCCTTTAAATGGTAAAATCATAGCGCGTAGGAGTTTCTTCTATTATGTTACTTCTGATCAAATAAAGGTGCAAATGCCATACTTAAGCTATAAACATACATGTAGCAATTACAAGCTTACGTTGACGCAATACTAGACGAACACGTAAACGTACGATGAATTTTTGACGGAACATCAAACGTTCAATTATTTTTTAGCAAATAAAATCTTAAAAAAACTTGTACACCCATTTTATGTCCACAATTTTCGGTACATAGATTCTCTATTTTCTATGAAAAATTTAATTTGGAACTTACTTACCAGAAGGGCTTTGTAATTTTTTTTATTTACCTGAATGGACTAACTCGGCATTGATAGGACAAGTTTTCTTTCCCCACCGCGTATAGATTACGCTACTGTTTCCGGTATCTGTTTAAAAAACCTACAGAATTAGTTATCCTCTTAATTCATGCACATGTAATTCATTATTAGAGACTTATGTTACCTTAACACGTAATAAATATAGTTCTGTATACACCTACGTGTTTTTACTTTAGATTCCATTTTTTCCTTAAACTTTTTCATTGATTTCTCCATGACGTCTGTAAAACTTTTGAATTCCCGCCTCAAAGCTTCTACTTGGTATGCTCCTAGAGCAGACGACAGTTGACCAGTCAGATAACCCTGTAGCATGTCTTTACAACTTCCGGTGTTCGTCCCCGCTTGTGCAACAGTAACAGACATTAACAGCCATAGAAACTCCATTTTCTGAGTCATATTTACAAAAAGTAATGCATGAAAAGTTTGCATTCTCAATTTAGTTTTATCTGGACAATCTGCTGTTTTATTACAAAAATAATATTTCAATAACCAACCAAAATAATTTCGTTCTCTTTTAACAAAATGTGACATTTTCTTTGTTTTCTATAAGTGATTTATGATTGAGATACCTAAAAAGCGCAGTAAGAGGATTTATGCATTACCTATTTCTGTTATTTTTAAAAGGGGCATGGTTAAACGTTTTGTTTACACAAGCCTTACTTGTGGAGTCACTTGATTGATTTTTGATTTATTTGGATCGGGAATTTAAAAAATGAAACGCTGAAATTTTATCTCGAAAACAATGATCATTAGCCATTTTTTTTATTAAAATAATGCAAACATAATTTCTATTTTGTATTTTAAAAGTAATCATTGATTTGTATTAAATGAAAACATTTAAGAATTGCATAATGTCTAATACCTCAGTTTTGAACCCACCTTTCATTCTGGCGATCAACCATTGATATGTTTATTCATAAAACATTCTCAATCTTCACAATGAATATCTATTTATCTTTTTATTCAACCTTAAAAGTTAAGACGTGTTTTAAACGTTTTGCTTAGACAAGCCATTCGTAGACTAACTTTATTGATTAAGATTAAATGCTATTGACTTTTATGGATCTACGATGAAACACAAAAACATATCATCTATACTTTACCAAAACACTGCCCTGCCATCTGTATACGAACAACAGTTCTCTCACCTTTTTTCGCAGTCATAATAGATACAAAAGAATTGCTGACCGAATTTAAATAGATTTTTGACTTTTTTTATTAGCATTTAATTTATTGGTTTTTACCTGCAACATTTTGTTAAAACAATTCTATATGGCTCTCCTGGCTACCAAATCTTGTAAATTATTTGTTTTTTCCCATTTGAAAACCATCATTGTAAAATCAAGAGATCATAAATATTTCAAAGGACTATGTGCGGTTTTGTCAAATACCTGCCCCCGATTTCAACCAATTTTTAAATAGTATCGTATAAAAATGAAATCTTCACAAATCATTGTAAAGAGGATGCCTATAACTTTAATCTTGATTTTAGTCATCATTGCGCACTCGCTGTTTATCTATGACGTCACCTAATTGACCTAATTCCCGCAAATTTGCAAACAAATGAAGATATTCTCATTTTTGCTCTATATTTTGCATTCGGAAGTATAGAGCGCAGGTCTGCTCAAGTGTGATTTTAACATATGTTTTTCTTCAGATAGTTTTACATATCATACTAAAAAATGGTACTTGAGCAAGCCTGCGCTCGATGTTTCCCAGTCGAAAAATCATCGGAAAACACCCATATTTTGCCACAAACCATCAATTTATCAAAATAATGTAATATTCATGACGTCATTTCTACATTATGACGTCACTGTGGTGATAACCTTTTACACTTTTATTTCCAATATGATTTTAACTATATTTCACCTTATTTTAAAGCTCTTTCTAGAACTTTGATTTTAGGGGGCAAAAATTGCATAAAACCGCACTTAGTCCTTTGCAAACCAGATGTACCTAAAATGTCGCAGTGAGCACTGTATTAAAAAACAGTTCATGCAATTCTTTGTCAACATTAAAAGAATAAAAACTACACTGGTTTTAGACAATTAGCGACGATTTTAAAAATTTACCGACATTTTTAGGTCGACTTAAAAAAAATAAGTACCTATTTTGTCCAAGAAAAGAAAAACACGAGTTTATCACATAATTCAAATTTGGCAATTATTTTAAACGTTAGTTCATGCACCATAGCCTGACACAGCCATCTAAGATACGGACACTCCTATATTCAATTTATTCAATTATTCTTTTTAATCTACCTTTAACTTAGATTTTCTTTAATCATTTGAATAACATACATAGTTATGAATAAAACACCTTTTTTCTTACCACTATTTTTTTTTTAAATCAGACGTGTTTTTACAAGAAAATGATAATGTGCTATTTGATCATTTTAATTGCAGAGATACACGTATCAAGTAAACATTAAATTGTTTAATCATAACTTAGGTATGATGAATTAACATTGAAATGACTTTGTGAAACATATCCAAATGTTTCCGGATTTTGACTTTTTTACAATCAGTACATGTGCTCTTTTAGAATTTAATCATTGGAGTGTTCCATATCAATTTTTTTATTATAGACTCTTGAATTAATCTGTCAACTATCTGATTCGTAGATATGTTTATATTTACGAGTTTTGTAAATTGTTATTTAGACGGCTAAAACACCAGCTTTTTTTTATTATTAACATTACATAGTTCTAAACGTTGAACTAATATAAATTAATCCTTATATCTTTTTAAATTGCTGTAATCCTTGAGAACAATTCCATATGTACTTTTAAAATAGCTGACCATAGGCAGTAAGGTAATTACTCTAAATTACATGTATACAGTATATATGTATAATATTTTTTGTACTTTGTTTCCTAAAGTTATAAATATATCAAGGTCTGAACACATATTCATTTGCCAATCTATCTATATTGTGATTATTATAACTACTTGTTCTCCCTCTTCGTTTGACTTGACTAAGAAATTAAACTCAATGAATCTCAGATTTTGAAACGTTATATCCTTACGATAATCAATAAAGAAAGCCCTGAATGTGACTTTTTTAAAAAATTCATTCAATACTCATTTTACACTATTTAATTGTAATGTGTTTTTAAGATTGTATCTAACATTTCACGTATTTTTGAATATGTCAGTACTTTGATAATGATGTTGCACGGACAAGTGAAATCTATACATATCCACTAAAAATGATATCGAGCATTACCTTGCCGAGACGACCAGCTATGAAACTTGCACCATGTGTTGCAAGATGGCTTGGCGTAGGTTACAACCTTACATGCATGCAATAAGAACTAAAAATAGTATCTGGCTATAAAATATCTCAGCACGCACTTTATCATTGCCATCTCATCAATAATTTTTATTCGAATAAACCTTTTTAAGGACATCAGCCTCCCCGTATTTTGATCAATGGCCCTCTTAACTGTAAAGTTAATCAGTGATTTTTGCAAGCACCAAATTTACAATCAAATGTAAACAATTTAAACTGCATTCAAAATGCCTAAGTTGCTTTAAAAATGATGTTGTTAACAATATTTAATTATTCGCGAAAAACACCACAAATACTAGTTCGTACATTTATATTAATCATTGCATGGTAGAAATATGTTCCTATCAATCTTTGCTGTAAACCATGTATCCAAAGGTTAAGGTATATTATCAGACAATTTTTGACTTATAGATAAGGACTTAATCAAATTAGGAACTGCGGGAGCCAGCTTAGTTTGAAACTTGCACAAATTAAACATTTTTATTTCTCAACGCTCAAAAATGCGGTTTCAGGTAAGAATCTATGAAAAATAAGCCGGACGTAAACAAAACCTTATTGAGAGACTTATTTATTATGTTTCTCTTTAATCTACAAGAACACAGCGAGCTCTAAGATAAGCTCAGTTTTCGGGTTACCCGCAAGTAGAAGGATTTTAAAAGTAATATAAATCAAAACTATATACATGTAAATTCATGGCTGTGTAGTTTAAGAAACTATTTTTAAATGCAAAATATGAATAACAAATTAAAATCATATTCATAATAAAGCCGTATGAGATGTGCCATTCATTCATTTATTTATAGTTGATATAATAGCATAGCTGATTACGTTCATAACTTAGAACAAACGACACAAGCAAGTTCTCTCCCATTAACATATGGTGGGCACTTAAGGGAACCACAGAGACCCTCTACCTGGTAAAACAGGTAGCCATTTCTATTTTCATGACCTCCATGTACAGCTTCTGGACGTGCGTCAACACAGGTGTATGAAGTAGCTGCTTGATGATTCCATTTACCCGCCATTAGGTAGCCACGATACTCTAAGGTCCATCCTCTGTAGCAGTTTGTTCGTGCTACAAAAATTCGAAATTAAGATTGACTTAGCATAAGCATTTAATATAATACTGCAAAACAAACAATTATTGAAAGAACTAAAACCACTTTCTACCAAATATGGCCTATTCACTGGGTGAAAAATGAAGTACATTTTATTACGAAAATCTACCACCCATTGCCAACTCTGACACTTACCCTAATCGCATGTGTATTAACTTTTGGTCAAACCGGACATTAGACGTACATAACAAAAGTCAAACCTATACATGTTTGTAGTTTTCCCGGAAATTTCGGCTTTTTTCAACATTAGAGACATTTTTTCTTATACAGCGCATTCCTCGCTGATAAATATTTTAAGTGTAATTAAAAGAAAAAGTCAAAAGAAAATTTTTCCAACGAAAAAAATTATCAGCGAGGAATGCGCTGTCATCGAAATGATACCGTTTGACTTATCGCGGGAAGAGGAGAAATTGTCGTCTGTCAGCTTGTGATGAACTGATCAGCATGATGAGTGTTGATATCTGCATATGAGATATTCTGATATCATTTCGCAATAATATAATGTGTAAGTATATACAAAACTTTAGTTTATACATATTTTTCACTCTTGTATCTTTTTCTAAAGTTTTAAAACGCCAACTTTTTAATAACCATGCAAACAAGTAGGGGCCTATAGTTTATAATGAGAAAATGTCAAGGGTACTGCAACTGTTTGACGTTTCTGATGTACAGTAAGCATATAAAAAGAGTAAATGATAAAAAAAATACGTGCTCATTAAAATCAAGTGTTTTTTACTTTCATAGATAGAATTTGTACGTCGTACACAGTTTGTTTACAATCGGAGAATTCGACTTGAAAGTCTGTCATTGGGTGTTTAAAGCTGCTTGGTCCGATTTTATATCAAATTTTATGCACGCTTTTAAACGATGGCTATGCTTAATATATGTATAATAATAGACATTGCAGTAGTTTTACCCGTCAGTTATGCCAAATTTCAATGAAGAAAAATACGTACAAAATTTGCTAACAAAACAAACGACATTAAAAGGTACCGCGTTATTTCGCCTCATGTTAAATTTCACCCCTGGCGACGAGACGGGAATGGTTGTATTACGACTTTGACATCGCTCTAAATAAAGGTCGAAATGATCAGACAAACTACAAATAAACATGTGTACGTTTTGTTCGCTAATATTTCCAAAGTCTGCTTTCTTTACAATCGATGCATAGCATGCGGGTTGAATAACCCCAATCATTCGGGGGACGAAACCAAGCGGTTTCCTTTTCTAAACATTCCCGTGATGCATTTTGGTTTGTTTTTTCGTTTGCCCAAAGAGATATTATTTTTATTTACTTTGAATATTTCTAACTTTGAAAGGAGACTGATTCTGCTGGTGTAAATAGGAGAAAGTCCATAACTTTCTGAGATAAATGATTTGTATGGAACAAATTTTGATACTGTAATTACAAAATAAATCGGACCAAGCAGCTTTAAGGAATATGTAGTTGAAACACGTAGAATAAAACTACTTTGAGAACAGATAGGTAGTTTTATTATTGTGAAAGATGATTTAATATTATCAATAGTCATTGTTGTTAAATAGTTTTAGCTAGTTATTATAAATAAATGTCGTACATAAAAAAATTAATGCACTATTCTAAATAGCTGCAAGGGGGACAACTCTAACAAAGTTGCAGTGGTGGATCTTGCATTTTTTACACCTACATTAATTAGGAAATTGTATTTACTTTGTGGAAAAAATTAATAATTAATAGAGAAATTGTAACTTTGTGCTAATTCATTAATTTTTACCATATATTGCCACTTTATTTAAAAGAAAATTCACAAATCTACAAATCCAATGCTCTTAATAAAACTTTTATTTCCATTTTAAAATCATTTCATCAAATTGCTATTTTTTTCATCAAACATTGTTAAACAAAGTGATAAAGATTATTCTAATAAATTTTGAACTTGCTATCAAATGTGTTTGATACTCTTTATGAATATTATTAATTTTTTAATTAAATTTTTCAATTTAAATATGCTTGTATAATATTTGTGTGCATGTACAAATCTTGATATACATTACACATGTATAATGCTTAATCCCAAATTCTAAAACATGTCTTAAATGAACTATAATAAGGTAATTTATTTTTCTGGTATTCTTAGAAACTGATAGTCTTTAAATTAATAATTCTAATGTTTACATATGAATGAAGTTTCAGTAATTGTATAACATAAGAATGTGCAGCGTTCCTAGTATTCCCTTCTTTTTTTTATGAAACTATTAACTGATAAATGGATCATAATGAGTCAGTCAAATGCCAATTACACTTTCCATTTAATCTATTTAGAGATACTAAATTCATTTAATAAACCTGACTCTAACTGAATTCATTAAGTTATGTTACAATGAAACGTTAAATAACAAACTGTACTGTAAAATCTAATATGCCTTACTTCTTGCACAATTTTTTTTTCAGAATATCAGTATCTTCATAACTGCAAATAATTAAAGCATCATGCTATGTGGTGGATCTTCGTGGCCTCTTTGAAAATGAAAGATTTAGCAGATTACGACCTTCATGATGTTTGATTTGATAAGAGTTAAAGGTATTTAATTAGTATATGCATCTACTCAATAATATTTAGTACGGCTATTGTATATACAACATACATGTGTATTGTTATTTAGACCCCTGCTCTGAATCGAAGGAGATAGGGAGTATACTTAGGCTATTTTGCCCATGTATGTCTGTGCATAACAGATTTTTGTCACATTTATCTTAACTATTATAGGTAATAACAAAAAAGAAGTCTTAGCCATATTAACTAAAAAGGGATTTATATATGTATGCAAACATTAAATATAAAGTTGGAAGGAGGAAAATTCAAAAATCTATAATTATATACATGTACATGTACATGTAGTCTTTGAATAATCTTATTAGTTTTTCAATTATTTTGCTACAGATGCCTGGTAAAAAATCCTACAAGTGCTTCCTTTGTCCTCGCATAACAAAAAGGACTGACAGATTTGCCATATCCAAAGTTCACAGACTTGTTGTTAACAGAATATCAGGACGAACACCAAGTGATGGGGATTTTCTCTGCAACAAGTGTCGTCATGTGTGCAAGTCATATGTTAAGGGATCTGAGAAAGCAAAGAAAAAAGTGCAGGCATGTACTTCTTCTACATGTACTCCTCAGCCATCTGTAACACCTGTTAGCCCACCTTCAGTACAGCTGCCATTCCCTAGCTCAGCTAGAGGACACTCCTCCTGTTGCATCTGCAAGAGACCTGGACCAAAACTCATTGTTGTTCCTGTGGATACCAGACACCAGATATTTATATCCAAGGAAATCATTATTCCAGCTGGTGCCAGGTGTTGTCCAAACCATCTCCATGGAAATATTGGGGATCTTGAACCTATAGCTGATACAACAACAGTGAATAGATCAACAATCACCCAGCTGATCAAGTTTTTAAGGTCAGAAATTCAGAGGCAAGAGAAAACAAGACTTGATTTTAACAGCGAAAAAACTCTCAGTGATGCCGAGTACCGTGATCTCATGGGAATTTCCAAAGACTCTTTCAAAGATCTTCTGCTCTTCGTGGAGGGAAAAGTTCGGCCTACTCCAACAAGATCTGTACGGACTAGCTTAGCTATTTTCCTGATGAAATTAAGGGGAGGTGAATCAAATAGAGTACTTTCAACCCTTTTCAATGTATCTAAGTCAAGTATTCGAAGATGCATTAGTTCTGTACGCTCAGCCCTTTCTGGAAGATTTGTCCATGAAAACCTTGGTTTCCAGCACATCTCACGTGCAGAGATTATACAGCACCATACAAGACAGTTGGCTCAAACTCTGTTCGAAACCAGCCCAGGCAATCAAGCAATTTTGGTAATGGACGGTACCTACATCTACATTAACAAGAGTGGAAACTTTCAGTTCCAAAGGCAATCATATAGTTTGCACAAGGGACGTCCTTTGGTAAAGCCATTGATAATTGTTTCAACGACTGGCTACTACTTATCATTTATGGGCCCCTACCTTGCAAGGAACAATGACGCAAGTATCCTAAAGCACGTCATGAAGTCCAACATAGAGGACATTTGCAACTGGGTGGAGAAAGATGATATTTTCGTGGTTGATCGGGGGTTTCGAGACTCACTGGATTTTTTGGAAGAGCTTGGGATCCAAGCCCACATGCCTTCTTTTATGTCCAAAGGAGAGAAACAGATGACGACAGAGAGTGCCAATACAAGTCGTCTGGTTACAAAGGTGAGAGAGAAAGACTCAGTAGTGTGTGTGTGTGTGTGTGTGTGAGAGAGAGAGAGAGAGAGAGAGAGAGAGAGTATATGTACCAAGATCTGCATATGAAATGATCCATCACATTTTTAAATGTAAGCATTGATTGAAATTGAATTCTCTATTTTTTTATAGATATGGTGGGTTGTGGAATCCGCGAACTCCCGGATCAAGCAATGGAAATACCTTCAGCATGTATTGCCAACAAGTCAGATTCCATACATAGGGGATTTCATAAGGATTGTCTGTGCTATTTGCAATAGGTAAAAATAGGACAATGTAATTTATTTATACTAATACTCTATACTATTTGATATTTTTACTATTTTAACACTTATGTTTTTGTTGGTGACAGATACATGAAGCCACTTTCTAACGGAAATGCCACTGAGGATGAGTCCCTTGGATGTAAGATGCTTTTTCTATCCAAGCAAGTCAACGCCTTACAACAACATGTGGAGGAACATCACCTAGATCGGCGCTCTGTGTGTTGGGAACCAGTAGATGATCTAAAAGGTATGTATGAATAACTATATATACCCTAGTTAACACAGAATTTTGCCTGTCCTGCTTCAAATGTTTGAACTGAATTTATTGAATAAATCAAAAGGATAAGACACAAGTTTTAAACAGGTTAGATAGTCTTCTCCTAATGTTTGAAAACATTAACAGGTTATAGTATCTTATTACTTGATATATTTTTTTCATTTATGAAAAATAAAGATGTATAAATTATCATAATTTTTTGTATTGAGTGTTCATAATAACATTTTTTAATCCAAATCAAATGCTAATCTTTGATTTTATGTACAGTGGATTAGCCTAGCTAGCATATATTTTTCTCTGCTTGTATTTATTTGACCTTAATTACTTTGATATATTTTTTATTAGGCTTTCCGTATCTTGATGAAGAGCAGCTTCGAAATCTCACTTGTGGGATATACCAGCTTCGACTCTCACCCAGTTATGCACAGGAACACTTGGAAGGCAACTGCCAGATACATGTCCACAAAGAGGAGCCAGGTCTTGTCAGGGTACGGTTACAGAGTCGACATGTATCATCTCGATCATACCAGTTATGGATAAGATATGACGAAGCAAGTGTTACAGCATGGTACTGTAAATGCAGAGCCGGGGCAAGAGTTGTTGGGATGTGTTCCCACATTGCAGCCATTTTATGGTTTTTGGGAAATGCGAGACACAGGATCTCAAGTGGATTTGGAGTTCGAAACTGGGGAGACTTTGTTGACAATGCAAACAACATTCCAACTCCAGTTGATGAAAGTGAGTCCTCTGAGGGAGAAGTTAGCGGGACGGAAGAATGACATTTAACTGTAAACATTGTTAGATTAAATATTAATTGTATATCAACTGCTTATCCCCAGATCCTAAAATCCATGCAATAATAAAAATAATATTCAAAACAGTTTCCATGCAGATCAATAGAATTTTAAAGATAATTCATTTATATAACTTTTCATTATTTTCTAACTGTAGTTATTAATGCACTACATAACCAAATGATATTTTTTCAAAAGTTTTGATTGCTAATTTTTTCTATTATTCATAATGAAATTATTTGTATGTGCACAAGTTTAGATTGCTTATTTTTTTCTATTATCCATAATTAAATCATTTGTATGTGCACAAACCTATACAGTATCTTTAAAAAAGAACTGAAGGACCTCTGATCATGCATGCATGTAACAACATGTTTGATAAATGGTGTTAAAATTGCTGTGAATATTTGAAACTTATTTGAGTGTAATGCATTTTGTATGAATAAGTTTATGTTGTCATGAAAACTTATTTGTGTGTGTATTTTCATCTCTTGAACTACATTTATTTATTGATCATATTTCATTTGTTGATATAATACTTTTGCAATATAGATTAAAAGAAAAACATTCACAATCTTCAACTTCAGCTGCTATTAACATTGAAAAAATTTGTAACTTTTTGTTGTCATGGAAACTATTCTTTTTTTTTTACAAATTAAGATTTATACATAAATGATGTACATGTAATGTAGTGATGTAAAAACATTTTAAAAACAATACTCTGTTTGAAAATATTTCATATTTAACTTGATTTTGATAAAGGCGAAAAAAACTACTCAATCAATCTTGCTTTTCCAGAAGGTGGAGATTTTGTACTATCTGGTTGCCATAGAAACTCTTTTTATACATGCACACAAATGTGTTATATTTTTTCTCAGAATGTTATTGTTATTGTTGATTAAGTTACCAAGTTGTTACAGTATTAAAATATTTATCAGTTTTATATTTGATTACAAGTGTTGTGTCAATCATTGTGTCAATTATGCTTAATTTTGCACTAAGTTGGCCCATCTGACACCTAAAATCTAAGCCTACTGTACAGACCCCTAGTGACCCAAAACCCATTATACTTTCTCAATTATGAAAGTAGACTACCTTAACAACATTTATAGAAAATTTCATTAAAATCTGAGAATGGGCCATTTTTGGGTGTTCGTGGCTCAAGTCCTTTAGTCAAATTAACGAGGCAGAGTACAGAACGAGTACGCACGCTTTCTCACAGCGTTTCATTTGTATTGTGACGTCATCTTTTTGCTTTGTTGACGCAATGGCGTGATAGTTTCAATTGAAGATATTCAACGAAATTTGTTGAAAATAGCTCGTTTGATGCGTAAAATTGATATTATATTGTGGAATAAACATAAATGTCTCTAAGTATAAGCTATATTTCGGCTCGGGTCGAAAACGTGAAGAGGGTTAAGCAAGCCTAGCCCTCTGTTACGTTTTCTTAACCCGCCTAAATATAGATTAATTCATATATTTCAGGACAGTTAGATGTACCATGTATTTTATATTAATGACCCTTAATATGTGATGTTATGTATTTATTTATTACTTAAATATGTCTGAACGTTTTAATAATACTATAAAGATCATCATTTCCGCCTTAGTCAAATAAAAGATAGCCATAATCCGACAAATCTGGGAAATTAAGCATACGAAAAACAACTTTGATGAGACCCCTGGAACAAACTAGGAGGTAAAAGGTTTTTTTTTTATTTGACCATTTGATGCTTTTTAGCAATAACTTTAATATGTAGAACAGAAAAAGAAATCCCTACGGCAGAAGTTTTAAAAAAATGTAAAAAATGTGCAAAATTCATACATTTCAAGCAAAATCCCATAGGGTGCTTTGTTAAAAATTAACAAACTTTGAGATGACCCCTTAAACAAACGGTGTGGTAAATGTCTTTTTTTTTTATCTGAAAATAATGATTATATCAGTAGAAATTCATGTAAAAAATTACATTAAAAAATTTAGGGCAGAACAAATTAGACCCGGCCTCGTTAAAAATATAAATTCATGTGAAATTTAAAGAAAAAAAATATTTGCAATGGTGCACAAAGGATTCCAAGGTTTTTATTACGAGATCATAACGCAGCAGAGAAACATCTAAACATTTCTTCCCTACCTGGAAACATGTTGACAACAAATCTCTTTCGTTTTAAACACACAGCACATGGGACATCTTGATCATGAACACCCCTCAGGCCAACAGAAGAAGTTCGAGTTTCGTACTATGCACCATGTACGTGAGCTCTCTCATTTTCTATCCCATCCCTGTACCTTAACCATTGCGGATTTCTAGGCAAACAAAGAGGTTCTACTGCTGCTCCTCTGTTGTTGTAGTGGGATCCTCCAACATAACCTGAAAAAAACACTATGGTTTAGGTTTTTCGTTTTCTCTACCCGGAAATATAAAAAAATAACTAACTTGGCAACATTGAAACCATGTTTCGTTAGTTTCAACATCTAAGGACACTATGCAGTAAAATTAAACACTTAAAGGTAACATTCTCCCACATGCTGTTGTATTTTTGAAAGGAAAAATGGAAACAATCCAGAAAGCTTGTTAAATAATGCATAAAGGATTCTTATCAAATGACAAACGTAAATTCAGTGTAGGATTGAAATTTTACCAGAATGAACCAGTTTGGCATCACCCCTGCATGATTTTCTTCCCCATCGTGTGTATACTACACTGCTTTGTCTGCTTCCATTGACTATATATCATGTTCAAAAGTATCAAATGATAACAATCATAAGAAAAGTCATAATTAAACGACATTACATTAAAAATTAAAATTGCTTTTATTGCTTTAAATGTATATCTCATATAATTTGGCCACAAAAGAAAAAAGAAATAGAAAAGAAAACAAATAATTTTTTTCGTTTGTATAGAAAATCAACCATGCATTTGGGTAAAAGTTATGGCAACTTTATAAAATATTGAAATTAGAGGATTACCATGTATTTGGTGGTCCTGTGCTACGGCAAACAACATCAATAAGAAAGCAATACCTGCCATCTGTTGACAAAATACACGTTAATACAGACATTATACATGGTACATCTTAAATTTTTTTTCACGAAATTTTCCCCTTTTTAAAAAAATTTGATGATATTTTGTATTCCTTCGAACTTTTTTTCAGTGTGTAGCGGACACTTATTATATTTTATTCCTAGAACTAACAAATCTGCACAACTTTTTAAAAAAATCTGTATCTTCTTTTTTTCAAATTTTGCAGAATTAATAATTATCAAATTAATTTAAGTTCTATACTTTGAAAAAAATAACAATAATTGGGTACTTTTTCTATACAAACGAAATACATTTACAATGAAAATAGTATACATGGGAGTTATTGTCTTAAACAAAATAGTTACATGCTGGATAATTCAATTTTAGAATTAACGACACATTCATGTACATCTTTACACATTCAGCTAAATAATCGTCAAGTAATTAGAAGCAAACCACCAAAAACAAATAAAAATTTTGCTACAAACTTTTACTACGATTTTTTTTAAAGATTATATCGGGGTGCAATTCTGCCGTTTAGTAATTAAATGCTAACATTCAATGGTTCATGTCAAAACAGAGGGCCATCATAATTGATGTAATGTTAAGGAACTTCATCATAGATGTTGTATTGCAATGAGAATTGAAAAAATCATTAAAACTTTTGCCTTAAAAAAAAACTGCCAATATTTCTGTTAATAGTGAAACATTTTTGTTAAAACATTTTTATTAGTGCTTCTTGATATTAGAAGTAGTCAGTTTAAACGTGAAGAAATAATAGTCGATAGAATATACTCTATAATCTTATTTTAATCTATAAAACTACGTTTTAAAACAACATTTAATAAACTGTCTATACGTTACCATCAATCTCTGGATGTTTTTGCCCACCAAGCAAGTATGTGATGGTCAGTGTTGGTTAGGGAAAACTTTTATACCACTGCACGACGACAGCTTTATTTATTGTTGATGCATAGATAGCAAACATTAACAGTTTGTCCAAATAGATAAGTCCAAAATAGATAATGAAGAAAAAATAATAATACAAATTACTAAACGTGTTATTTGAATTTTAAAAAAAGGGGACAGCATGTGGTAATGCGCAGAGATGTTAAGGAAGGAAGTAGAAATTCAATTATATGTAATTCCGCTACCTGAGAAATCTTTAATACCTATGGTTTTGTACCTTTTCAAAAATTTAAACCACTCAACAAAGCCCAAAAACAAATGAAAAATACTAGATATTTTCCCCATAGATTATAATGTATATGTATAACGTAGAATTACACATTGATGACGTCATGGGGACTGAAGTAGAGTGTCGTGTAAAATTAATTGGAAAACAATGTAAACATATTCAAAATATAAGAAAACTAACAAAGTACGTTAAAGCTGCTTGGTCCAATTTTATATCAAATTTTATATACGCTTTTGAACGATGGTTATTGCCTAGTATATGTATAATAATATGCATTGCAGTAGTGTTTTCTAGTCAATTAAGCCAAATTCCAATGAAGAAAAATATGCTAACAAACAAAGGACAAAAAAGGGTACCGCTTTATTTCGCCTCATGTTAAATTTCACCCCTGACGACGATACAGGTATGGTTGTATTACGACTTTGACATCGCATTAAATAAAGGTCGAACTAATCAGACAAATTAAAAATAAACATGTGTACGTTTTGTTCGCTAATATTTCTGAAGTTTGCTTTCTTTACAATCGATTTATAGCATGCGGATTGAACCCCAATCATTCGGGGGACGAAACCAAACGGTTTCCTTTACTAGGAATTCCCGTGATGCACTTTGGGTTTTTTTTTTCGTTTGCCCAAAAAGAAATTACGTTTATTTACTTTGAATATTTCTAACTTTGAAAGGAGATTGATTCTGCTCGTGTAAATAGGAGAAAGTCCATAACTTTCGGAGATAAATGGTTTGTATGAGACAAATTTTGATACTGTAATAACAAAAAAATCAAACCAAGCAGCTTTTATGATTATCTGAGAATTGAACAAGATAATTCTGGAATAGATGATTATTTATCAAATATTCAAATAAATGTATGAAATAATGCTATTTAACACGTATCAGAACCTTGATTAATTTTTAACTTTAAATCTGCTTCTAGAATCCCGTGCTATGATTTGTTTTGATAAACTGTATAAAAGTTGGAAAGTGTTTTTAAAACGAGACGAACAACTTTATAATGAAGAGAAATATATGATTCTAGCAGTAGTATTAATAAAACTGAGACGTTTTTCCTTAACATGATATGTTTGCTGTTTAATGGACAGCGGTGAAGTGTTACACGGGATTTGTTGATTAGACGATTAATTAATTTCATTGAAATATGAATCTGATAATTATATTACTTTTTTATTGATTTGGATTTCAATACCTTTTTCATAGCATCGTTGTGCTCCAAAAGATATCAATTGTGGATAATGATTCAATTGACATAGCAAATGTCGATATATAAACAAACAGTTATTTACGCAACGATAAAAAATGTCAATTTAGATCACCTGTTAGAAATTTACAACAGTTATCCAAACAACAATTTAAATGAATATGATCTCAATAAAAAAAATCGATATCAGATTACATGGAAATATTGATGAAATGTCAGAGACAGTTTATAATTTCATTTTTGTATATCCGGTATAAACACAGGTCACATTTCTCTAGGCAGGAATAAAACTCAAGAAATTCGCAATGCACTGCAATATCACATGGTGTATAGACAAGCTACATTTCTTAAGGCTAATTTTTCCTTCAATTCGAAAATCCCGCTAAATAAACTTACTGCATTAAACTTTAAATATTATCAATATGACAAGCAGTAAACATAATTTTAATGCAGTTAAGCATACGCTAAACACTTTATGTCGTGTAACCAAAACTTTTACGCAACCCAAAAGCTACATGGAAGCGCTGCCTATAATGAATCAAAGTATTGTGAGTAATAAAAGCTGGATCAGTTTAATACCTCCATTTTCCACTTTTTGAATTAGAATGACCACTTATCTTTTTTTAATTAATAAAGTAATTGTACATCTGAATTAAGCACGCATATACAGTGTTAAGCAACAACATATTGAATAACAATTGACTTATTAACTGAATTGGAACTTTGAAAGAAAAAGGAATATTGTAATACATTGCGTGATAAAACAAAATCGTCCTCTGGTTTTCTATGTTTTCAATTTACGTTTATTATTAAAATTCGGTTATTTTAAGATGAAAATATGCATATCTGATGATACAAAATGCTTTACATGATAATCTTAACAAATCATGCAAAATACATTGGTATTTCAAGAAAGTTAAAATATTGATTTGTTCTACATTGAAATATTGATTTTTGTGAGCTTATTATGATTCATTTAAAGTTTAAAATCAATGATCCTTAAACGTAACTAATTTATAGATTTAAAATATACTAGCAGCTTTGAGAACATATACAGTCAGTTCAAGCATATCTTTTACAACAAACACCATAGCATAGCATAGCATTTAATTCTCATAGCATAGCATTGGAATCTCATACCATAGCATTGGAATCTCATACCATAGCATACAATCTCATAGAATCGCATTCGTCATATCATACCATAGCATAGCATAGCATAGCATACAACATTATTTTAAATCGGTTTTAAATATTTTTATTTGAAAAAATAAATGTTTACATGATAGATTTGTGGTAAACTTTGGCTTCTTATTATTTCACTTTGAAATGGAACTCTTCTGTGTGTGGAGGCGTTTTTTGTTCAAATCTCATAGCATACCATAGCATAGCATAGAATGCCATATCATGTAGCACTTCATTTTAATTTCTCATAGCATAGGATACAAATCTCATAGCATACCATACAAATCCCATAGCATATCATTTAAATCGCATATCATAGCATAGCATTAAATTGTAAAAGATATGCATGAAATGACTGTATTCGATTAAAAAAATAACGTAATCGTTTTCATTAAAAAAAAACACCAATGTGATTTTATGAGACAAATATACATATCCCATCGACACTTGTCTTTGAAGCAGATATTTTCTTAAGGGTTGTTTAAAATATTGCCTTCTTTTTTTCCAGTGGAGGGGGGGGGGGGGTTACAACGGAACCACTTTTGACTTTTGTTAAAGTTTATCTGAAATATTGCTTAAACACTAGACGTCAAAGTTATGTTCAGATGATAAATATCTTTCATTACATTTTTTTATTGTTTTGTTATTGTGTAGGATATTTTTACAGAGATTACTAAGAAGACTTATCTGCTCTCGAAAGCTTTACCTTTCCTTGGCGGACTTCCTTTTTATACCGTGCTAGTCCAATGACCAGAGCGTTTTGTATAAGAGCGTTGTTTACAACTACCAGTATTAAGTTTGCTTTGCTTCCTCAAACGTATAATTACTGTTCTACGAAAAATGGTTAGACTTGAAAATGTCTGCTTTCTACATCTGTTTAAACAAACATTAATTATCCGAACATCATGCAGGTACATTTACCTGGCGAAATATAGAACATTATAACCCAAAACAGATTATACAAGTTATAAAAATCTAGAAGTGTTATAACATTGTTTATTAGCCTATTTTTATGATGTAAATAAATTGAGCTATCACCGCCCTATTTCGGGCAAAAAAGAAATATTGTGCAAATGGAAGACTTGCATCTGCCGAAATAAAGGCTGAAATTCACTAAATTTGGTAAGGAGTCACACATAATCAAACTATAGAATTTTAAAAAGTTTGATGCTATTTATTAATGTCTGTGTGTTTCATTTCTGTTTCTTCTAAGCGTTTATTCCTTTACAAAAATAGTTAATGTAATTTTGAGAGAAAATATATTTGTGCGAAACGTAAAAATAAAACAATATGAATAGATTACAATGGACCATCGAGTAATGATTTGGTTTTTATATCGTACAACCACCGGAATAACTGGTCATGAAATAAAAGCATTATTATACAGTTTTTTTGCTATTATTCAATAAAGGTATTGAGTTAGTTTTTGTTCATTTCTGAACAAAGCTCACAAAAATACTCTATTATTAGAGCTCTTGTTAAGTTTTTACGAGACATTACACTTTTTGTTAAGACGTCAACAATGCGTAAAATTATGCAATACAATCTTACTGGTCGAAGTAAAACTGTCTCGTACCTCTGCTATTTAATTTTGTTCGATAGTATTTCTTAAAAATATTTTCTACTACATTAAATTGCAAAGTGATATTTATTATATTCCAGTAAGCATTTGATTAGAAAATGAGATTCGTTGCATCGGGAAAAGGTATATTCGGTATAGTTTGTTTTCTTCGGTTTTGTATCCATCTTTTGCTGCAATTAGTAAGTTATCAGTTTTCATGTTTTTGTACCTGATTGTCACATCACTATCTATGAGTAGAGAATTTCGTGTTTAAAAATGTTGTATCCTACTTTCTTTTCTTATTTTACTTAATCATTTTTTTCTACCAACAGAATATGAAGATATTTAATTTGAACAATATATTAATCTCTAGCCGGGTTTGTTCTTAGAACTGACTTTCATATATATTCATCAGCTTTGATTTATCTAAACTATATTTAATTGAAATTTGAAATTAATATGAATCTGTGATCACTGAAAAATAAGGTTTTTGGACCTGAAACTTTTTTGGGGTGATTTTTATGCCTTTCGTGGACATAAGGAAAAGCAAATGCAAATGCTTTTCGCAAAATATGTACGGCAAGCAATTAAGAACTACATGACAGAAGATTGTTCAATAAAATTAATCGTAATCCATTTAGCTTAAAATGGCATTTTCGGTTTTGATAAGGGGACATGTATTGATTATGCAATACTCCCAGAATTCGTGTTTGATATAGCTCCAAAGAACCCTTTTGAGCGAACGAATTTATAATGCTTTCTGTTTATATGTTTTCCTATTCATTATAATTCATTATTATCTCATTTTCTAAAACAGACTCAACTGGTTGAATACGTATGTGCTTTCTTTGCATTGCATTGAGAAAGCTCGCAAGCTATTTGTTAAAATTTATCCTTTTTTTGGAAATTATCCAATTATCTTGGGGTGAATAAAGTATGCTAAATCAGATAGTTAAATATGTGTCTAGTATATACCTATAGGTTTAAGGTTCTTTTGAATATAACATGTAAAATTTCAAATACTATTAATCTTAGTAATAAATGTCTTTCTGATTATGCCATATTAATCACAGTCTTTACTTTCAGTCACTTTTTATGTTATAAACGTCTTTTTTATTGTAGAATATTTTTCAGTTGCAAATAGGTTTCCTTGTTTAAACCTATAGTATTGCGAAAACATTCAATTCTGTATGAACTTTTTCGTGACGTCACATTGATACTAGCATCGTTTTTGGCTTGGTTTATTGAAATAATAAAATCTCGGTAATCTCAAACGATTCTAAACAATTTGCCTTTTTTCATATGTAAATATAAAGGAATAAACAGCAATGCTAAAAATTTCACCGGGATATGGACTTGGTCGGTACGTTATCAAATCTTCTGAGAAGTCATTCGAGCTCCACTGGATTTAACCACATGACCTTCCAAATTTATATCCTTGTGAACTTTTTAACTTGCTGTTTATTTCGTAATTAAATCAAATACGACACTGTTTTTATTGCTATGATAAACATTGTTAGTTTGTTCCTTAACCAATGTTTTTATATTATTGCCCATTGTCTTTTAAATTGATTAAATTTTAAAAAAAATCTTAATTTTGATAACAGACAAAGAGAAGGTGATATTTGTTTATTAACAGTTTTAATTATAACTGCCAAATAAAACATCATTGTTCGGTTTACTTAGAACACACGGCACAGACAAGTTCTCTGCCCTGAACATAAGGCGGACACTTCAAAGAACCACAGATAGCCTCAACCTGATAGAAAAGGTATCCATTCTGATTGGCTATTCCTCCATCAGCGATGTCCGGCTTCCTGTCAACACACGTATATGTTGACGCAGCTTTATGAATCGGTCTACCAGCCATAAGGTAACCACTATACTCCAGCTTCCATCCATTGTAACAAGTTCTTCTTCCTGAATTAAACAAGTGTTTAAGTCGCCTTTAAATACAATATGATAATAACGGTAAGAGTGTGTGTGGGGGGGGGGGGGGAGGGGCTGGAACAGCAGGAAAACTACATGTATCAACTGTATTGATTTGCCCAGATACAACGCTGCTTAGATTCAAATACATTTAACCGCACCAGAAACAAACGATTGCAATTAAAATATCTGTTCAAAATTGACCTATCTCAGGCTATTGTGTTATGTCAACTCAGAGTTAATGTAAAAAAATACTGGGAAGATATGATGTTCTCACCTGGAAACATCTGCACAACAGATCTCTGACGTACCAAACACACGGCACACGGGACATCATGGTCATGATAATGTCGCCAGTAGTTGGATACAGTGTGCATCTGGTACTCTGCTCCCAATAATTTAGCTTTCTGACCATCTTTTCCATCCTTAAATTTACCCCATTGCGGAATTTTGGGTAGGCAAAGGGGTTCTACTGCAGCTCCCGGATTTTTGTAATCCGATCCTCCGACATAACCTAAAACAGTTTATATTTTAAAAATCAAATTCATTACTTTTACGAGATTACATAGAGTAGAGAGGTAATAATTAATATGATACTTATCTGATATACAGAATATAGTATGTATTCTTTTTTTATTATTTTGTTTTATTCCAATCGTATAATTTACATTTAGGTAAACAATGTTTATATTACTTTTATTGATTCAATCGCCATGCCATGCATAATTAAATTCTCAATATGTTGATAAAATATGAACAATACTGATATAATTTACTGTTTAAAGCAAACCAAAAACAAGTTTAAGAACAAACCAAATCTGAATCAAACTCAATTTATCTTGCTTAAACCGAAATATTTATTGACCCAATAAAAAAAATGACATATTAAATTATTGATGGTCTTGTGCTTAAGGCAAGTATGTTTTGTTTATAAAACAAAGTCTGAAATAAGTAATCAATATCAAAACCAAGTCTCTATAAAATTTATAATTTGAAATGACAAACGAAACGTTTCTTAATAAAATACAAAAAATAGGAAAATAGCAAAATACTGTTAATTCCTTATGTTATGCGAGTACTTAATTCCGTAATACCGCTGTTTTCTATCAAATCGCAAAAGTATAAAATCGCGAATGCAGAATATTTATCCATATTTCTTATAGTTCTCAGCTCTTAGAAAATAATGACGAGATTTTTATATCCGCGAGTGTTGCTTCACGCGATTTTACGCGAATATAAATTCCTCGCGTTTTTTAGGAATTTACAGAAGTTAGGAATTACCTGAATGGACAAGTTCATGTCTAGAGTTGCAGCTTTTCTTTCCCCATCGTGTGTATACAACGCTATTTCCACTATTATCTAGAGAGACCGGATGATAATATAAAATTTCAATATTCAATGAAGAATGTTAGTTTCTCTATTTATATTGATAAAAAAAATTAGTGAAGTTAGATAGAAAATTAAAAAAGAAACCACCTTACAATATGGTTAGAGAAAAAAGAGAACGGCAGTATCTTAAAACATTCTTTTATATGTCAAAACTTTCTTGTTTTTTTTTTTAATGGCGTAATTTAATATATTCATGTTGTTTCAGCTTATGGTTTTGCTATTTATCTTTTATTAGATTACGCAAAAACGTGAGTTTTCCCAAAAATGCCATTGTAAATTGCCCTTACCACATCCGGCACTCAATTTCATTTGCATTACAACATTCATCAGTATGAAGAAAACATAGCCTGCCATCTGTTGAGAAAAATACTTGAATTAACTTTTGCAGTGAAATCATTATTTTATAAAAGATGTATATGTCAGTTAATGTATTCCT
Organism: Magallana angulata; assembly: GCF_025612915.1. Classification (NCBI taxonomy): domain Eukaryota; kingdom Metazoa; phylum Mollusca; class Bivalvia; order Ostreida; family Ostreidae; genus Magallana; species Magallana angulata. The sequence goes on from NC_069114.1 coordinate 3,489,192, forward strand.
GTCAATTCAATTTTGCATACATGTATTTTAGAAAAATATTTAAAAAAAAAGCATTATATACTCTACATTCGTTAAAATAACAACAGAACGAAAAAAAAAAGAATGTATCGTATGCATCAGTTGTCTTTGTTTTTAAAATAGATTACAAGTACCTGAACGTAAATTTCACCGTTGTATTTTTAAGCTATGGTATTTTTTTTCTTTAAAATTACTTAATTTTTTCAAAAGTGAAAAACTTTCAATCTTAAAATCTTTAATGCACGATCCGCGCAGTTTGTTCATGACAATCACATGTTAAATAATGTAATGATGTTCATCAAATGGTGGGCAACAATAAAAACGAGTTCCTTCATTTTGTAACCTCTTTTAATTATAATGATATTATGGATGTTCCTTACGATAAATTATGCCCAGTTACCAGCAGAAATAATTGCTAAAAATTAGATGCTCGTGTCGTTTATAGTTTGTGACATGCATATCTACTTTAGCATAAAAACAATAGGAAAAAATACCTTATTTATTATGAATAGTATTTCGTTTGAGCTAGTTTGAAGTCAACATAATACTTAGATACATTTTAACACCAAATATTATTGCATTATGTCTTTAATTAGAAATTTTCGAATAAAACGTATGCTTCTTCAGAAATGATACCTGTACATGTTTATTCTGACAAATCTTTACATAATCGACTTTCTTTTATATATTTTTCTTACGCAGAGATAAAATTTTACAACATAATTCAGAAAACTATTATAAAGTTAACAAACGTTGTATTATAACGTATTTATTATTTTAAAAAAATAAATTCTGGGTCACCTAACACAAAGTTAAAAATGAAGGATTTAGAATGTTCAGTTTTCTTACCTTTGAAAACATTGTGAATTGAATCACCAAACAAACTTCTTCGAACTTCTTCTTCCAAATCGTGTCACTACAATGATATATCAATTTATACTCTAACTATTCTATCATAATTCTTTATGACAAAATACATTATAAAACATACTTACGAGGGTCAATAAAAATAGGCAGAAATTGTATGATTATAAGTCGCTTAAATTTATTAACGCATATATTTCTGCACCAACATTTTTTTTTCATTGATATGTAAAATTTCAAGGTAAAAAAAGGTATTCTTATTATCCGATTTTAAAAACAGCATGTTTCGTCATCACGGAGAACAGTGACGTCCAAAACATAAAGATGACGCATGCACGGGTTAACAAAATACCCTATCTATATAATTCTAAATCTCTTGTGCCTTTCACCTTGCATTTTAAAACTGCTCAATCATAATACCACTTGACATCTTATTTACTTAGATTTGTTTGGCTGTTTCAGTCAGTACAGGTTTCACATTTTGTTGCTCCGAGATATCCGGCGACATAATCTTTTCATATAAAAGACGATAGTCTCTCTTTAGTAACCGATTACTGTTCAACAAAACAATAGATCCTGTGATAAATTGGTACAAGGAATATCATGACAATAGTCATTTTATGGTTTAAATTTTATCTGATTTAAGGCCCACAATATATAAATATCTTTACTTTCGGCAATGTGGTTTGTTGTTGTTTGTGTATTTCGTTTAGTTTTGATTTTGAACATTGCTCGTTATCACCACATATCATATATACATAACACACAATTTGTCCGTGACCTCATATCTACTTCAAATTCTAAAAATGTCTTCGATATAGAGGAATATTTATTTTTCAAAATTAAAATTGTTTGAAATTGTTGCTTAATTATATATACAAAAAGAAATGATAATATAACGTGAGATAAAAAAGCAAGGGCGAAAATCTTCGTACGGTGTATTTTTGATTCGCAATCCTACTCAAATAGTATGACCAGTAACTGTTGTGAATATGTTAATTAGAAATAAAAAAGAATATGTAATGCATGTCTGTATGAATAGGTTTCATAACAGTTTATTAGAGGGACCTCGTGAAAGAAAAGAACTTTGAATCACTTTAAACCAGAAACAACTTTTAGTTTGTATGTTTAACATACTTTAATTCATGCCGCTACTTCAACTGGACGTAATCGAAAAAAAAGAATAAAATGTAAATATCAGTGAAATCATTCTGCCATTTTTTAAGCAGAAAACAAAATAATATTAGCTTTGGTTCATTAAAAAATGGCAAGTTTTGAATGCTTTAATTCATAACAAAATGTTGATGGTTAAATGTTTATAGTTGAATAAATAAAGACCGAGACGCATCAATTTAGAATCACTTTCTTTGTTATGGTTTTGTTTACGCTGAAAAATAATGTTTAAAGTTGGGTCACATATCATTCGGAATAAACTAATGAGTAATAATGAAAAAAAAAACCATACAACCATTGTTAAGCATTCTATACATTACCAAGAAAATGATTCTCTCTCCAATCTTGTCTCTACAGCGTTTGTAGCCAGATATTCGACTTATATAGTATCAACACTGACAGCAGTGTTTATTTTCTATACGTGGATAATATCATTTTTACAGTTTTTTCAAAGAAATAAGTGGTAAACACGATATTGGTTAAACAAGAATATCAAAAAACAAAAATTCCCTGATAATTGACTTTTGTCATATTAATATTACATTTTGAAAAAAGATAACTTGGAAACAGATGGAGGTAACATGCTGTACTGTATATTTGAATTATAAATAAACGATGGTAGCGAGAAAAACCGAATGTTGACATATATTCACATCTACCGAGTATGATTTCCTCTATGTCTTGCGAAAACTTATATGTTAATTCATAGCTTAATAGAAACAACCAGACTGAAATCTAAACGCCCCATTTATCAATTGGTCGAAAGCTACAGTGACTGAAACTGACAGGAAACTGGCTGGACTGAAACATACAACCATATTTATCGATTAGTCAAAACTTAAGTGAAATAACAGAGTTCACGAAATAATCATGATGATACAAGACTCAAATTCCTCAGGAGACGATTTACCTGTTTCTTTTAGCTAAATCACTGATGTACATTAATAGTTATCAATTTCACTGAACTTCGTTTTTGCAATTAATCAATGAAATGTGCCTAAAGAAAGACTCAATACGTAAATATAAACAATATTTTAACCTGAGTTAGTATTTTTCTTCCATGTCGTTACCTTCATATTTCGCATGAATCACTAAAAAAGGTGTTTTATTGTTTAAATACCTTTTGTCTGTAATACATTAAACGTTCGATATGTCTTTTAACTTCAAGTATAAAGACAAGTATCTTGTACACCGGTTGGGATCAGATCATCCTTAAACTTTCAAAAATAGACATAAATAACTTGCATTTTCATAAACCAATTATTACAGTGTATAGCAACTAGTAACTAACATACTAGAGGTACTTAATATTATACATTTTTTTTAATGTATGATCGTAACAAACAAGTTTAACGGAAAACGATTAACGATGTTAACGAGCTCTTACGTGTTGATGAATTATATATGTGCACATTATAATAGATATCAAAAACTGTAATTAAATATACAGCATTTTCTCAAATATTTACACGAATTAATTATACACGAATTTCATACCTCGAAACAAATTTACAACACATACTGATAAATATGTCATTGACAGGTTGTTAGCGTTCAATATCAAGTGTTTCAATACAGTTTGAGTTGATGAGTACCTCAACGTAGATTGTGTATAAGTCAAAATCAATACAGCTAGAAAATCTTTTATATCTGTAACAATAGGAAAATGAAAAACAAAATCAATATTGAAGTGATCATTTAAACCAAATTAATACTAGTATTTTTTTTAAATTCAGTTTTAAAAATACCTAAGAATATTTGGCGCGCTTGATTTGTCTACAATATCATTAGCCTGGTGTGAATGATTTACACATTATTATTAAGCGAACGTTGGTGTAGTATATATTTCAATATAGACGTCAATGTAGTGACAGCTGCCGAGGAAATTTGACTTTTAGAATTGTTTTAAGTTTAATTTTTTCTTTGGTTTTTTTATGCTTATATCAATACATTAAAACTATTTATTCAGTAGAGACCCAATGCTAAAGGGTGAAAAGGAAAAGAAACTTATTGTTGAGCAAAAAAAAAAGCAAAAAAAATAAAATACAGTGAATTAAGGTACATGTACTTTACAACTAAAAGTATACATGCGAGTTGACAAAATTACTGGAGAGCGAGTGCATTCATATGCATTTATAGATAAATTTCTTTAAAACTATATTTTCGTACGTCTTAGTACACTGTACATGTATCTGTTTTGACTTTTGCTGACAAAACATGTTTCATTAATCTGTATAAATAATTAACAAAACTTTTGAACTTATTTTCCTGATGCTTTGAAAGCTTTCACATTTATACACGTAGTTTGTGCTACGATTAGGGTATCAACTGTAGATAAAGTTTATCTCTTCTGCTGGCAAAAGGAACTACGCAGATATCTCAACTTACCATCTTGCATCTTCCTCTGTAAGCAAAGTGGGCCAAAAACCCTTGGCTAACGAAGACTGTTTTGCCGAAAATAAGACTAAATATAATGCCATACAGAGAGTGGAGAGGGTGTAAACCTAAAGTGTATACTTTTGTCCTTGATCATTAAAAAAGTGAACACCGGTTACAAAATGTAAACAAATCAAGCTCTTCTATGGGCTTTTTATCACTTAACCCAAAAGTTAGAAAACAAAAGAATGTGAGTTGAGTTGAAAAATAATAGTACAATTATTCCACATGCATAAACATATAATGATTGGCATGCCATTTGTATTCATTTTGTTAATTGCATTTTGTTTAAATTAATTTTATTTCTTAAATGTGTTAAACCATTTTAAAAAAAAGAAATTTAACAGAATTTCTCGATAAAAGTTGCATTGCATAATGGCTATTTTACACTAAATATCTTTAACTACGAAGCTTTGAAAACTAGTGATACAAAACGTAAGTCTTACATTACATGTAGAATACTAAAACATTATACGAATGCGTTTGCCTTGATAGTAAAACATTAACAACGAGCGCAGCGTGCTGGTGCGCAGCTCCAGCGAGCAAAGCGAGCTCTAAGAACCAGTGTGTCCCAAGAAAAGAACGAACTAAACCTTAAGATTCATACAGATTTTTCCGGCAGCATCCCATGATGCCCCCACATATGCTCTGCCAAAAAAGGCTGATATTTTCCTCGTAATATACAGTGCTATGAAGTTTGAAAACACTTTTTGAATACCGTACAAGCTTTGGTGAGACCCATGATATTTTTACATGCTTCCATTCTTTGTATTTAGTTAAGGTATTTGAACACATGATTATAGATTTTAACATATGACACCAGAGTGATCTTGCAATATTTCCCGCTATCAATTTGGAGGTGGATGAAACTTCTTTGATGCGTGTACCAGCTATTTCAGATGTCTCGGATGATTTGTTTTGTAGGGTTTTTTGTGTTGTTGTTGTTTGTTGTTATTGTTGCTGCTGTTTTTGTTTTGTTGTTTTATTTGATAAAGAGTTTATATATAAACAAGCAAGAGCAATACTTTACTGTCATATCATTCTAATTTCTAGCTAATTTAGCATGCATGTACAGTAAGTTTATGCAGAGAGGAAATAAAAAAAAAATCATCTAAATAAAGAATAAAGAAAGACAATTCACAGTTAAAAATTACTGTAGATATTGCCTATTGTGAAACCATTAAATTGATATACATGTATAGGAATTGCACACCTACAAACAAGGACCGGTGCATAGATAAAAGGTATATAAATAAAATATGAACCTGGAAATTAAAAAAAAATCAGATAACAACAAGTTTGTAGTTTGATCAAATAAAGCCCAAATTACCTTTTTCAGACTAATCAATTCTCTCCAAAAGTAAAATACGCTTTAAGGGGGAAGCCAGTCAATGTGTTTTGCTTTATTTTTTAAAACTTAGAAATATAATATAATTCTCACATCCTCACTCTATCTCTCTCTTTCTCTCTCTCCTCGTTCTCTTTTTTGTCTCTCTCCATCTCTTTGTTCTTTCTCTCTTTCTCTGTCTCTGTTTGTCTGTCTATGCATCTGTCTGTCTGTCTGATCTCTCTCTCTCTCTCTCATTCTCTCTCATTCTCTCTCTCTCTCTCTCTCTCTCTCTCTCTCTCTCTCTCTCTCTCTCTCTCTCTCTCTCTCTCTCTCTCTCAGATTATTTAATGTTAGTTGAAGCAAGGTATGTGTAAAATGTTCTTGCTTCGCTCGCCCGAATGGTCGTACCGTAACACATATCAGTTACACAATGATGCAAATCACGTTTCTCTTCACCAATGTGTAAGGCAAACAATTCGCCCACTAAACGTAAAGCTTATTCGTGTCTCGCTATTTCGGAAATCAATAAAACGCATCAAAGTATCTTATCTATCATATGTATTGTATGTATCTTAATGTTCTTGCACTACACTAACAGAGGTGACCAATGATATAACCGGTCGATCATTCCTTTAACAGGAATAATTTTTAATCATAATTGAATGTATGGCTATAAACTCAACTTAAATTCATAAACAAACTTGGAATATCCCATGTTGATGTTTCATTTATGGTAAAGGAACTTGCAAATCAGAAAACAATAATTGATTAGAACTCACATTAGATAATCTATTTATTATTTTGTTATTGAACAGCTAGAATATTCCAGGGCTATTGTTGCTTAAGGAAATGGTAAAATAATACGGTATTAGGATACATCCAAGTTGTAAATACATTAACTTGAAATACATTTGGTTTAAACTTTCATGTTATATAAACTATAAAAGTTATTGATTTATAAAAAATAACATAACACATTAGTTTCTAATTATCTTTGTTTTTTATCATATCAATCAATACAAAGTATGGATTCAAGTGACTGTTCAATCTTTAGAACAAACAGCACAAACGAGTTCTCTTCCCCTGACATAAGGTGGACACTTCAGAGAACCACACACAGCCTCCACTTGGTAGAACAGGTAGCCATTCATGTCTGCGTGACCTCCATGCACGACGTCTGGATGCTCGTCAATACAGGTGTAGGTGGATCCAGCTTGGTGAATAGGTCTACCCGCCATGAGGTAGCCATGATACTCCAACGTCCAGCCTTTGTAACACGTTTTTCTTGCTACAGTGACAATATACATGTATTATTTACAACTTTATTTTCAGTTTGACATATTCCGATATTCTATACCTGAAATATTTTACAAATTGATACTGAGCTACAGCATTTCAGTATATATAATAATATATATTCATTTTGAAATCAGATTTAATTAAAACTCTTTATACTTACCTGGAAACATCTGGACAACGGATTTATTACGCTTCACACATAAAGCACATGGGACATCTTGATCATGGAATTGACGCATGTAGCCGGAGACAGTGTGCATTTGGTACTCTGCGCCATATACGTAAGCTTTCTGTCCATCCATACCATCCCTGTGAACCCCCCATTCTGGATTTCTTGGTAAACAAATCGGTTCTACCGCTGCCCCTCTATTGTTGTAATGTGATCCTCCGACATAACCTGAAGTAATTCCTATTGTTAGGTTCATGTTCAAAAAATTAATAACGAGAACTTTGAAATACAAAATTAGGATATAATATGGATATTTACCTGAATGAACTAGTTCAGCATTTGATGGACACGATTTCTTTCCCCATCTGGTGTACACAACGTTTCTACTATTTTGGGCTAAATATGAAGGTTCAAGAAACATTTCTTTTGCTAAGTTGTATAAAATCAAATTACCGTACATCCAATTTTTGCGTTTCAAAAAAAATTGCGAACATGGGGGAAATCTGCGTCGGTCATTATTTGCAGTTTAAAAAACAATTATTACAGAAAATGATAAAGGGAATAATTTTTTGTATTCATTTATTTGCGAAATAAACGAAATCTCAAAAAAGTTTAAAATTAAATCATATCGGAAAGTACTGGATAAACGGTCAAATACTCTGAGAAGATTATTAAAAGTGTACATTTTTAAATAAAGGACAATAAAATGCCGAAATAAAATAAAGTTTCCAATTTGCCTCTTTTTGGAGTACGTGTTAAGATGTAAATTGAAAAGCGTATCAACCTTTAATGAGTTTTAAATCAGCCTGTGTTTTTTCTTTGAACTCTTTCAATGATCTATTGATAACTTTGGTAAAGCTTTTGAATTCCTCCCTTAAAGCTTTTATTTGTTTTAGACGATGACTATGTATCCAAAGATCACAATGCTTGACATTTCTTCCAATTCCATTGCATTGTATTACATAATACAGCATCAGAAAGAATGCGAAAACTGCCATCTGTTGACAATAAGAGAGAGAGAGTTACAATATGACAAAATATTAAAGGCATTTTTATATCATTTGTCTATTGCTGGACAATAACACATTTCTATAGAATTATGGTATGAAAAATCAAACAGCGGATATTAACAAAACGTATGCAGCAACACTGAAGTCAATTATTGTTCAACATTGAACTTAGTAAAATGTTTTTATCAATGATGTTTGAAAGATCCTTGAAATCAAACATAGATGGTATTGAACATTCCCTTACCTTTGACCAAAAGAAACTTGCATTTGAAATCATGACTTCTGCTTTTTTGTTTCAATATATCCTTATGTTTGGGACTACAAAGATTATTTTTTATATGATTAATGCATATCCTATCAATATCTGCATTGATCTTGATATTGCACAATTATTTTTTTTATTATTAAAAATGTTTGCATTGGAGAAAAATTGCGTTTCTTTAAAAAAAAAAAACTTTAGCATATCAGATGTTAAAAATTCTTAACACTTTATACTTACCACACACAGGGATGGTGTCCTTGACAAAGGTGTTACGTTTTGAGTTAAACACGTGTCTTATATAGTATGGTTAAATGTCAGCTGGGTTTACCTTTGATGCGTTGGTCAAAATTTACGATATGTTGTTCAAACATGTAAGTGGACAAAAACATATTGTTTAAACAAACTATGAAACTAATTTTAGAAATAAAACATTAATGATGTATGGGTATCTCATAAATGCTCAAACTTTGCAAACAAACAAGCGTAACATGTTGAAGTATGCTATTATAAAAAAGTGTAAGTTAAGAAATACTTCATCTACTTGTACCACACATATGAAGTAATGTAATGACACTAAAAGCAGTGACGTATAACGATAAATCATGTAAGCTATACAACTTTAAATCTGAATAACATGAATAACTCAATGTGTAAACACAAAATAATTCCGATTATACCTGAAAACAAGAAGGAGTATGGTTTTGGCATTGGTAATACATGTATTTGCAACACCAAAACAAATTAAGGTGATCATTTTAGTTATAGATAGACGATACTGTCGCAGTAAAGTCTTACTGAACGTATCATGTCCCACCCGTTCAGTTCTATATCATCCAAGATCTCCAATGTTACAGTACATGATATATGTAACATTTTGGAAGTATTTTCTTAAAACGTTGAAGCAAATTAGTTGTTTGCAAACAAAAGTACACATAAATATAATACTGGAAAGGCGCGCTTTTCCATTAAAAACATAGATGTTGGTGAAAGTCGGATAATACAAAAATAGTATCCTACTTTTTGTTATGTTTGATACATATTTTAACAGTGTACCTCAGTGCAGAATTAGATAATATTACGTAATCGCAATCGATCAGATGCAAGAGAGGTCTTCGCTGGATAACCTCGAAGAAGTCGTATCCAAGTAATAGAGTAAGTTTTTTTTTCTCAGATAACCATTACCTTCAGAAAACAATTCATTATGCTATTGTTATACTGCATATATATATATTTTTTTTGCAATCCCGATGTTTAATAAAACAATTCGATATCTGGGACGGATGTTAACAAAGATGAAACAGCAAAAAAATATGTGTATACTGCACATTACCGTCATACTGTTAGCATAAACCGGTACTATCATTATGTATATCTGAACATCTATTTCTGAAAAAAACCCCATATAATGCTAGTGTACGAGGGTTGTCCCAAAATAATGTAGACAGGACACATAATTTAAAATCAGTTCACTATAATTTCATTAGACTTCTATGTTTTCTTCAATGACTCTTTGGCAAACAATGCTGAAAAATTCAAATCTGTACTTTATTTATCTCTCGAGAAAATGAATAATTCGTAACAACAAGTTTTGTCAGGCGGCGCAATGTGCGACGTCGAAAATTTCCAATTTTACGTTGTTGCTAAACCCTCCACATCGTTTACGATAACATTAACGTTTTATTTCCGAAAGTGTCTCAGAAAAAGATATTATCTTTGAATATGCACCCTGAGTGCACATTCAACATATATTTTAGTTTAGTTTTTTAAAAAATCTTTTCTAAGTACAAAGGATCTGTCGGCTCCAAACTTGCCCTGTATTACTTGTTGTCTAAGTAAATAATAGAATTGTTATCAAATATCAATGTATGTTTTATTTGAATTTATTCATTCGAGAAGTACTTTTTCTCGCAATTTTCATTTCATTGTCTTGATTTTACCTTTTTGTTTCTGACATTGCGCCGCATGTCGAATATCTAATCTAACATGCTTTCATTTCACTAATTTAATCTCAAACAATATTTGATTTTAAAACATTATTTGAATGCAAATTTCATGAACCCTTTGTGGCACAAATTTCAACTTCCTTTGTCTTCGATTAACTGAATAACGCCACTTGTCTACGCTATTTTGGGACAACCCTCGTATATAACACAAAAAAGAATGTACATTTCAATCATAACGCTGAACAATTATGGCCATATTATAATTTATTTGAAATTTTCATTGTGTCTATTTATATATTTTCTTTAACAAATTCAAAAGTTGTTGGTTTAAAAGATGTACAATTTACTAAATTCCTCTTAATGTATATAAGTATGCTAACTAAAAGTGCAGCCAAATCATCTTCTATGTGAATTTGATACGACTTAATCATGATTATTATGTGTAGTCTGTGATTTTACTTTGGTTGATGAAGGTATTGACAAATTAATAAACGGTGCGAGTAAATTGTAGTCCTGTCAGTTTCTATAGAACTGTAAATTAAAATATACATGTTTGGAGTTTTATTCTTTTTGATGAAAATGTGTTTTTTGATGAACGAATTAAAAAACAAAACATAGTCATTTTGTCACCACAGAGCACGGTAGCGTTCACAATATGACGTCAGGATGATGCACGCAAAGTTAAAGTTGTTGTTTATATCACGCCTAGTCTCTTGTGCCTTTCGGCTCACAGTTTAAAATCGCACTGTAGTACTTAACAATTTATTTACTTTCAATTTTTCAAGAATCTTCAGTAAGTTTTATTTTTATGTGCCTCATTACAGTAAAGGAAATCATGTACGTCAGATAAAGGTTCCTCTTCTTTAAAACAGATATCTACAGATGTGATCTATTCTTTTTTGGACCGTTTGATGCCTAAAATACTATTACCCCCCCCCCCCCCCCCCGCCAAAAAATGCATTACAGTTAAGAACACTTGGTACAAAGCATCCGTATGGGATGGACATTTTTAATAATTTGAATTAAGGAAAAAACCTTAGTTTTTAAAATTGTCAATATTGGAAAACAGTGAAAAAAGTGCGTGTCTTTAACAATCTTTTTTTTCAAGACCACTGCATCAGAAATGCCATTATTTAGAACGATGCTTGTATATACAATGAAAATTGTAAATTGTTAAAATCGTGACCCTCGAACTAAAGTACCCGCAACGTTATTTTTTTACAATCATATCCTATCGTATCGTGTATCAATCCTATCGTATCGTGCGTGTATACTGTTCAATCGTGCGTTAATTCTATCCTATCGTGCGTGTATACTGTTCTATCGTGCGTTAATGCTATCCTATCATGCATTAATCCTATCAGGTTTATCGTTCAATTTCAACAATTCTTCTGTTTATCCGATCGTGTTAATCGTTTTGTGCCTTTTCATAAGCAAGTAAATTTATTACTAAGATGCTACTCGTTCGGTGCGCCGTATACGAATATTTATCGAACAAGAATTGTAAAATCCTATCCAACATTCCGTGAGGATACTTATGTTTAATTTTTTTTAGATCAAAATTAACCAATATTATATGTCAATCATATCTGTTAGCATTGGAAATGAGAAACGAAGTTCTTAGGAACAAGGTAACATATTTACCTGTATATCGAATATATTAAATCGTACGCAGAGTGTATACCTGCGTAAACATTAACTTTTATGTAACATAATTTTGTTGCATCATATTTTACAGAAACAAAACTATTTATGATATAATTTATATAAGGAATAAGGAATCATTATTATGAGGTGATAATTTTGGTCGGGGCGTGATCAAATCCAATAAAGTGTCTTTGTCTGTGATAACACTACGTATCGATTTTGTACTATATAACCCATAATACAAATGACGCCAAATGGAGGCGCCGGCGGGGTTTGCTTATTTATATTTAAAGATTTAATCGTACGATGGCATAAACTTATATAAATATAAGTAATAAGGAATCATTCTTTGAATATTATGAGGTGATAATTTCGGTCGGGGCGTGATCAAATCTATCATAAAGCCCTTTGATCACGCCCCGACCAAAAGTATCACCTCATGATACTCAAAAGAATGATTCCTTATTCCTTATATAATTTTCAACCATCGTTCAATTAAATATTTAGATATGAATAAGCAAACCCCGCTGGCGCCTCAATTTGGCGTCATTTGTATTATGGGGTATATAGTACAAAATCGATACGTAGTGTTATCACAGGCATAGACACTGGAAAATGTAAATATAATTTAATTAATACCCGAGTTGTACTTTGAACCCTTTATTTTCCGTGTGATATTTGATTTCAGGCTGAAATGTTCTTAGCAATCAGCTAGGGTGTGTGGTAATGAAAACAATGTTAACAAATCGTACGCAGAATGTGTATTTGCGTAAATATTTATTTAACTTGTCTGTAATAATTCGTTTTTAATGCATCATTTTCTTATACAGAAAGAAATGTACTTATGATAGATTTTATATTTACTTTATACAAGAGTTGAATTTATATAATTAAACACGCTATTTTTCGAGTGATTTAATCTCGGGCTGAAATATTCGCGGCGATCGGCTAGGGTGTTCGGTAATGAAAACAATTTTAACAATACAGAAAATTTATCATTAAAGCTCATAATTTTAGTCGAAAAAAATTAACTGGTAATTTTTATTCATTCTATAAATGATGCAGCGATGATTAACAACTCGGCAATTGTTACTAAAAAGAAATTCCACGTAAATCTTTATTTGTACGTGTTCTCTCTCAAATTCTGCCATTATCAGTTTGTTCGTAAATATCGTGTAAAGCGATCATACGTTTATCATGAACATCGTTTATCCTTTCCTATCGTGTATCAATCCTATCATATCGTGCGTGTATACTGTTCTGTCGTGCGTTAATCCTATCCTTTCGTGCGTGTATACTGTTCTATCGTGCGTTAATGCTATCCTATCGTGCATGAATCCTATCCTATCGTTTATCTTGTAAAAATAACGTTGCGGGTACTGTAATACAGCAGCCCTAATAGGGGTTTCAAAATTTGTGATATAAATGCTTGAAACGTGTTTAAAAATTTTAAGATCTACAATGCTGCAATTTGTGAGACAAGCATCCATAAATGATGTAGAGTATGCAATAAAATAACCAATCAATTTAAAGTGGTTGATGTAAGTATTAATATTATCAGGCCAATAGACTCCATATCAGTACATTATGCCTTTGTAAATGACACAAAATACCTTTCGGAACCTTTTTTATAAAGGAAAATTACTATCTGAAATGATTTATACTCCGTCTCAAATTCATCTTTCAACCAGTTTTTGCTAAACAATTCAATAATCATGAATACCTTTCTGCGCAATAACTGCATCGATTTACGATATACAGTCTTTCTGAGGTGACCGTTCCCATAATTTTGTGTTCATAGATTTCTTTCAATTCCTCATACAAAGGCATTATACATCATACGCTTCTCCGGAAACAACTTCCTCAAAAAAACAAACACTCAATACGTCCTTGTCTGTTCATCTGGAGTGACAGAATTGTAATTTCCCCCATATTTTAAAAGGTTTTTTTTTCAAGATCACGAGTACATGTAGGTGATAATTCTAGTCTGGTTGGTATCTATACATTCAGAAGAGTTTTGCATTTACATGCATGGTAAGTATAGCGATTTTTCAATAACAAAAATAGAGTTTTCAAAGATAAATCTTGCGAAGCATCGCATATGTTAGCAACGTCATAAATGACATACGTTTTAAAAAATATCAAACATAATATTTTCTTTCGATATTACGTGCACAAAAATGTATCTCATTTACGTTTTGTAAATTTATTACATGTAATCCCAAAAGTTTGATGCTTGGACGATTAAAACATTCTAGTTATGTAAGCATTTTTCCATGGAATGTTTTTTTTCTTGAATTTTACATTCTAATCTTGTGGTATAATTTAAGATTTATAAACTTCAACAAGAAAAGAGCTTCGATAACTATTAAACAACTAAACTGTACGAGGTGTAATCAACATATTTTTTATTGAAAAATAAGAATGATTTTTTAAATGTTTAGAAAGGATAACGAATTGTCACATTATATAAAGGCGCTTAAAATTGATCAGATATTATTCATCGAGAAATCGATCATTTAACGGTGTGCTCAGATATAATGAAGTCATTTTATTTTGAATATATCCTAACATGATAATTAAATGATTTAGCATATAAATGATCGCAAATATAAAAAAAACCACTTTATGATTCCTAGCTTTTATGCTGTTTTATATAGTTTCAACTGAATACAACAGTTTCATATCATGACGTGATTATGATGAAGTTTTCGATTATAGCTGATTACATCTACTTAGTATGATGACCAAAAATTTGATCGTAGAATATTGACTGTAGAATGCATATCGTTAATACATATTTTGATGATTTTTATAGCATTGACTTAGCCATGATATTGACTCCTTGTCAAAATTCAAAAGTTTTCATTTAGTGTTTCTTAGGCTTAAATATAGGTAAGACAGATAAAAATGCTACATTGTCTTATCAACATTTCATGCAGTGCTTAATTTCCTCGATGAACATAAATGTAAACAAAAAACGTAATAAATATAAGGACCCACACTAGAAACATACAATACTATAGACTGACAACATCTTATCAGCGTTGCACATGTACTGAACGGAGAACATTCAAATGAATGGATACATTATGTGAAACTTCCTTTATCAAAGATGTTGTACTTATAGAAAGGAAAACATCAATTCAGTTTAACTGTTTGAAGGAAATCATGTAAAAATATATATACTAAACGTTAATTTGACCTTAAGTACTATGCAGTATGGCCTGAATCTACACATCTGTCATAATTAGTGCTTTGTTTTTGGAAAAAAGAAAAAAAAAACTAGGTCATACAAATATGGTTTACGAGTTTGTTTGTTTTTTTGTTGTTTTTTTTTCTTGTTAGGTTTTCTGGAGTTTTGTTGTTCAAACCATGCCTAGATTGCCCAACAATTCTTAAGCTGTTGAAACTGCAATGTAAAATGCCAAAATTCTTAAGATGTTGAAATTGCAATGTAAAATCATGTCATGCTTAAGAGTTGATTTTTTCCCGGGCTGGGGTGGGGGGGGGGGAGGGGGGGGGGAGTCTTCTAATGCACTATACATACTACAATAACGTTATATATTGTTTCTATTCTAGTTTGAATTTCTGTTTGTCCAGTGATATTCGTTTATATGTAGAATATAAAAACTTAAATTGTTTACATTTCCTGACACGTAATTGTATTTGATTCAAAAGAAAGCTTCTTACCAAGATTGTGGCCATTAGTATGTGGCCCTAATATTGTTTAATATGTTAAGATATAAAAAGTATGATTGTTGTTGTCAAAATAACATTATAATACATGTAATAATGTTAAATGTAC
Organism: Magallana angulata; assembly: GCF_025612915.1. Classification (NCBI taxonomy): domain Eukaryota; kingdom Metazoa; phylum Mollusca; class Bivalvia; order Ostreida; family Ostreidae; genus Magallana; species Magallana angulata. The sequence continues at coordinate 3,505,151 of NC_069114.1, forward strand.
ATGTAAATGTATAAATATTTACATGAGTTAAAGCACTTGTTATTTATCTAACCAAGCAGCATTATCAACCAAAAAGAGTAAATATAACGCTTACCTTAGAATATGTCCGGTATTGATATCTGTAATCGAATTTTAAGAAAAGATTTATTATAAATAAAATAAATAAAATTGAACGACCTTAGAGGTTATTTGTAAAGTCTGTGGTATATTAAATATTGACTGTGACCTATTCCAAAGTGTATCAGGTGCTGCAAGGATCGTATGCGATAAACTGTTTAAAACTTTTATATTTTAATAAATGACAAAGGTATTCAAGTAGCTGATGTCCACCTTTGATTGGAGAAAAATGCTTTACAGAATAAGTAAAAGACACAGTTTAAGGAGTCTCGGGGGAGAATGTTTCAAACATACGATTTCCTTTAATTTTTTTACAGTGAAATGTCAACTTATGAGTAAACTATGTGCAAAATATAAAGTAAATTGACCGGATAGTTTATCTGTTTGTCGCGCTCAAATTTTGGTCGTATGTCCGATTCATCACCGACATTCTATATAGGATTATATAGGAAAATGATGGTTTTCATTTTCAATTTCATATTTAAAAAATTACAAACATATGATTTTCTTTTAATTTTCAGTGATGAAAGGTTAACGTATAAGTAAACTTTTTGCCAAATTAAAACTAAATTGACCGGATGGTTTTTATGCTATCCGCCATCATAGTTTGATCCTATAAACGTGCCGTGCCAGCCATTTTAGATATAGAAATGTATATAAAAAAAAAAAGGATGTTTACGAATCAAATTCAATTTTTTTGTAGTAGCTCAAAAATACCTTTCCACTCACACAGAACGTAGAAGGATCGCGTATATGTTTTTATTTTGCAAAATATAGTTTTGATTTTAATTATTGACGCTGCAATAGAAAGTCACGACGTTTATTTTTGTCAATTGTTACGTCAGAGTATTAACTGACGTCATCGTAAGACCTTGATTCCGACGACAATAACGTCGATTTTGAAGAAGCGGCGATATAATTAAAATACTTTTGACAATATTCTAACAATTCTTTTCACTAAATATAATTTTTTGATAAGTCATTTTTTAACAAAAACGTCACATTATAACCTGTATAGTTGAACATTTTACTTTACATTTGCGTTTTACGACAGTAATGCGCAATACCCTGCGCAGAGGGCGCAAAATTTTAAACCCGCTACCGACCTTAAAAAAAAATCAAGATCTCAAAATACCATATTTTTTTCACGATTCAAATTTGACTCATAGCCATTTTACGTCATTTTATGGAAAATTTACTAGCATTTACAAAATGAACAAGACTGCTATCATTGTCATTTTGATAGAGAAGATCAAGGTTAACCAATGTATTTGGGTTTTTTAATCAAAAAGGTCATGCTCAACTTCATTATTCAATATTTTTGTCTTATTAACTATCTTTTATGATTTTGCGGGTGCAGTAAGATAAGTAACATATGAGTTTCTTTTGTGTATGAAATAAATTTCCTAATACAAAATCTAAATAATTTTTAAAGGTTAATGCCGTGAGCCCCCTTCGAGATGAATGGTGTTAATTACCTGACAGTGTTAGAAGTAGTAGTACTCATCGTTTTTAACTATGCTCTATATGCATCCGCAACATCCATTACAAAGGAGCTACCAAACCCTCATCCAGAGTATGAATTGACGACCATGTCAAAGTATGGATCTTTCACAATCATTCTCGGTGGAACAAATTATTTGTATAGAGTACTTATGCAAAACTTAGAAAAAGAGGTTGAAACAAATATTGGACCAAGACTTGACAATCCTTACTGCTTCAATCTAGAAAATGACCAATGTGAGAAGAAACTGTACAACAGTTATATTAAAGTCCTGCTTATCAACAACAACAAGAGGCTGCAACAAGATGAAATCATCATCTGTACAAGTCTGTTTCAAGGTAGTTGTGGCAAGCGAAATGTCACCACATTGGAACTTCTGCCCGGCTACAGTGACATGTCCGGACATAGAGAACCTGTAGTGGCCAACAACAAATCTGCCACGACTGTGGCTTTTCTGGCACCAGGACCAAGCACAAATGGAACCCCATCCACAGCCATGTACGTGGGGGCCTCGTGGACAAACACTGGACTAAGAGCTATTAGAGGCTTAGTGCCAGCATTCAGCAGTAGGAAAACAGAGAACTTCTCTTTTACTTTCGAAGACGTAGCTACCAGGTCTAACACAATGGTGAATTATATAAGCAAAGACTCCTTTCCTATCCGATACATTTACGGGTTCACGTCTGGGAATTTTAGCTACATGGGGACCATCCAGAAACCTAGGGTTAATGCTGAAAACTATGTTTCTAAGATGATACGCGTGTGTCTTTTTGATAAGCATTTTTATTCCTATGCAGAAGCAAAACTTAATTGTGAATTCAACGGAAAAACATACAACTTATTACAAGCCGCTAAAGTAAGCAAACCAGGGAGGCATCTAGCTGCTGCACTGGGCATATCCGACGACAATGATGTTTTGTTTGGAATGTTTGGATATGGACATCCAAATAATCCCATCAACAGCAATAAAGAGTCCGCTATGTGTATTTTTCCGATTCGGAAAGTCAACAAAGTCTTTACTTTAAACATCAAGACCTGTTTTAAGGGAAATGGAAGAACTGGTCCTGAATATATTTCTGCTCCCAGGAATTGCCAGTCAACAGTTCGTATATCTTGTCAATAATTTACCTCAAGTAAATAAATTAACGACGCAAATTTCAAATTTCAAAAAAGCAGTACACTATGTGATGTTGTATTTAAGTACTTTTCATCACTTTGTACATTATTTCCAATGATGCTAATTTATGCATCTTATAATGGTGAATTTTGCTTCTGATTATACTTTTTCTTTTGCTAAAAATCATTTTACATTGTAATAACAGTCAGTATAACATTAATTTTCAAAAAGAAAGAATTTAAAAAAATACAATACCTTTTAGACCATGATGATAATTTTTGCATCTCTTATGGTGAATTTGGTTCCTGATTATACATTTTTAGCTGAATATTTTTTTTATCATTTTTCAAAAAGAAAGAATTAAAAAATGCAGTCAATTTGACCAAACCTAACACCAGAGCAGAGTCCAACTAAACCCTGGGCTTTCTTTTTGGGTTCTTTTGGTTATTTGGGATCTGCTTTAGAAAAGATGCGTCCACTTGAAATTTTTTTTGGGTCCACTCATGGTTTTCTTTGGGTTTACTCGGCATTTGCTTTAAGGGTTTACATTTAACACTAATGTGCTAAGCACACCTGCCTTTTAACATAGCGTCTTTCCGCCTGTAATTCCCACCAATTATATGTTCCAAATACATATGTAGCATCTGCTTTCAATGATCTACTACTGATCGGAATTTGCTCTCTGTGTCCACTCTAGGTTTACTGTTGGTTTACTTGGGTCTCTTGGTCTGCTATAGAAGACTTGGAGTAAACTTCGAAAGTAAACCCACTGTTTAGTTGGGGTCTACCTTCTGATCGCTTCTGTAATCAAGAAGTTTTTAAAAAGACTCATGGGGATAGTCGAAATATTTCAAATACTTTTCTCATTTTGATAGCCATTTGATATTGATAATGAATATTGTGGAAAATATGACTTCAACACTCCAATCAATGGCCCAAAGTCGATAAAGGCAACAAAGGTCATTAGCATCAATACCACTGCCTCCTCCCTGATAGTTACCACAACCCACGCCGGCTATACTGTGGCGTTCATTGGCACCAGGACCGGACACATAAAGAAGGTGAGACAGAAATGCTGGGGCGGGGGGCATTCTCCTGACTATATCCCATTCAGCACTTTTGATGCTTTATTGATTAGATATGTGTTTTCAAGAGTTATCACTACGATAAACAATGATTTAAAATAAGGTTTGAATTGATGTATGACACTTGTTATATGCTTGGAAAACACACTAATTTGATAAGAGAATGATGTCACATTCTTATTTCCAATACAATTCGAAAACACATTTTGTTCGTAATACCTACAAAATGCCACATAACAGAAGGTCACTCTCGTTACCAATTCTCATCCAGCATTCTGGGCAGCTGCATAATAACAAGGATGTTTACAATGATTGTTTAAAAATGATTACAAAAACATAATAGAAGGATCATGACTACTGCTGTGTGTTATCTATGAATAAAACATCAATATTTTAATAGTGTAAAGACTGTATTTAGACATGATTACGAAAGTATAAGGCAACGATATGCAGCTATACAAGAAAACATAAATAAAGTGAAGTATTATAGGGAATAATAAATGGATGATATTAATTTATTCATGAAGCAGTGATGATAAAGTTGCTAGGGGAAGGATGTTTAATATGACAAAATGATAATAGCTAATCAAGTCTTTCATATCTCATGCAAATATCATGTTTTAGGTTTCAATCGAGTCCAGCAACATTGCAACCGAATATGATGATATCACGGTAGACCCAGGATTTCCCATTTTAAAAGATATGATCTTCGATGAGGTCGAGCAATATCTCTATGTTCTCTCTCCAAACAAGGTGGGTAATATCAGACCATTGCAATTGATATATCTTTCAGTATCTGTCCTTACTGGGCCATCTTCTTGAAATAGGTATGGATATTTTTTTTTCAGTTTACCATATGATTTTAAAAAAATATTGTTGAACACCTGAAAATAAAAAGAAAAAATATTTTGATTATGAATTAACTGGAATTAAATTTCATAAATGTTAAATTAAAAAAATCACAGGAATACCACTGGTAAAAGTAATGTCAGTGTAACAATGAAAATGTATCTGTCAACATTTCATATGTGAACTATGTAAAGTTTTAAGTAACTAATGGAAAAACCCAAATAAGCACCCTTAGCGATCGAAGTTATTTTTTTGTACCCTGTAACTGCTTCTAATAATTCTAAAAATTAATCTAAAGTATATATATCCTGAATCTGATTGTTGTGAAACTTTCTGTGAATTGTTGTCTTACCAAGATGCTCGTTTAGAAATCTGTTCTATTTTTCAGTTGGTGAAAATGGTGGTACAAAACTGTAGCCTGTACACGACTTGTAAGGAATGTAAGGGAGCCAATGACCCATATTGTGGATGGTGCTCACTGGAAAATAAGTAAGACTGGATATCTTAATCTATGTTTGATCAAGGCGTTTCTGAAGGACATGTAAATAGCAATCAGTTTCAAATTGTAATGAGTTATAAGTTTTAAATTAAAAGACATAAAAAACAGATTTATTTTACTAATTTGAATTAATTTTGTTCTTGTACAAAAAGATAATGATAAAAAAAATCATTTTTGACAACCAAATTTTTCCAGTAAAGGAAATCCACCATACACCAGAAAAACCTGTACATTATTATAACCATCATCATTAAGATGAACTTTATCCGTTTACAAGGACTCGGTGTTTTTCCATAATCCTCGATGCTTCCAGAAGGAACTATTGTCTCTATCTTTGAACAATGTTGTCAATTGTTTGTTAGCTTCAATGACCTTGACATTGTAAGGAGGATTTATCCCATCGGAATACCTTGGCAGTAACTGACCAACTAGAACATGAGAAACATTATGCGCAACTAGTTAGAATTCTGCAAACGATCTTATATCACGCGCTAATTTTTCTGCATTTTCTTCTCGACACAAATCATTTCCACCAATCTGAAGGAAAACTGAATTTGGTTGATAAGAATGAAAAACCTGCATAAATCGTTCCGATTGAATGGATTTTGGACCCGGGCGCAATGTTCCCCCACTTAAACCCGCAAATTGAATCTGAATTTATGTACCATCGAAGCCTAAATTGTACCAACCCGACCTATGATTTTGAAATTGAAATTACTCTAAACGATGGATAAAAGAGTGACCCACAATTAGTACTCGATAAACCATTGTTTTAAAAGTATTTTTAGCAGATAGGTAGATAATATGGGTGGCCTATACCTTCTACGCATTGAAACTCCTCCTGTAATCCAAGATATCACGTTCGTAGATTGGGTATAGTGGAGATCACAAAGAATAAGATTAAACAAAATTCATGAAAATTTCTTGCGTCCAGCAGCCAGAACAGAAAAAATAGTAATGAGATAATATTCACATCTGACATGATATATTACGACAATAATTAAATGAAGATATTCGAATGCTAGACGTGTTAATTGAACTATGGTGAAAACATACTTGACACCTAACACTCGGTGACCCTGTTGTGCGCAAATGCAAATTACAGACTATCAAACAGCCTGGGTAACTTGACCATGGGGTGTTAATGGATATACCCCCTGCATGCGTACATCTGCTTATTATACATTTATAATGCCAGCTTGATTTACAAAGAGATATAAAGTTGACACATATATCCCATGGATAATTACAAAATTTGTTCCCAAAAATGTTTTTATTTACAATAAAATTAGTTTGTTTATTTTGCAGAGTTTGTAGCTTATTTGTTTATTTCGCCATGCTGTATTTGATGTGTACGTTCTCTATCAGGCTTGGGGTAATGCTAAATGTAATGGTAATGCATTGTAATGCATTACATGTTTTCAAAGTAATGCTAGTAATGTGTAATGCCACAAAATTAGCATTACAAGTAATGGTCATGCAATTCATTACTTTCCAAAATCTAGTGTAATGCTGGCATTACATGGCATTACTTTGCATTACTATGCTTATTTATGCATGATCACTTTAAAAAATGTGATGGATAAATGAATAGTTGAAATTGAATTTGACTAAATTTATTTTTTAAAAAGAAAGAAATAATTCTTGAGATAAAAATGTTTTAATTTTATTATCAAAAAAGATTTTTAAAAATTCATTTTTGCATTGTTAATGTTAATAAATATAACAGCACAATTTCATAACATTTTTAAGAGTGTTGTTATTAAGAGTTTTTAATCATTTAAACAGTTTACTCCAATTAGTTTGCACTTCAATAAGAAATGTGTCAACAACACACTATGCCCCCAGGATAATCTAAGTATCAAAACAATCTATTGTTATAAGAAGTGCTAAACACCTCAATCCCCTTTCCCTTCGCTATGTCCCAATAGAATAGGAGACAGACATGCACCTTTAAAAGCAAAATAAATGCACTGTCCAACCATGATGAAAATCAATATCACTTCCAAAATCATAACCCATTTGAAAAAAATATTACTTACTTATTCTCTCTCTCTCTCTCTCTCTCTCTCTCTCTCTCTCTCTCTCTCTCTCTCTCTCTCGTATATTAAGTACATTAGTTTGGACTGATAGAAAATACAAGATTCATGTATTTTTTCTATTATTGCACTTAATATATCCTAAGATAAAGATCGTCAAACAGTACTTTTCATTCCAAGCTTCAACTGCTCCTGTAAAACATTTATTTAGTATAGCTGGGAAGATTTTCAAACTAACAGGATGCAGTTAAAAGATGAACCCTTTGAAACTTCGATCATAAAGTGCAACAGCAATCTTTTGATCTTAAATTGTCCTCTCAGTAGAAAGAAATACGATTCAAATAAAGTAATTTAAGAAATATAACTGGGAAAAACCATATGTTTATGAATTGATACAATTAAGTGTCCAAAATTTAAAAAAAATTGTGTAATCTGGGGACATATCTCTATTTAGCTTTTGATAACCGCAACATTATTCCATGCCAAATGTCTATAATTATCATTTTACTTATGCAATATGTTGTTCATAATGCCACAAGATGATTATATATTGAGCAAAAAAAGAATGACTCTTGTATAGTCATTGAATTTGAACATGATACTAAGAATGAACCTGTATATATGTTAAAGAGTGTTTTTTATATTTGAAACATTTTCAAAAACTCTTTATTAGCTTTACTTTTTTAAAACAAAGTAATGGTAATGCATTACTTTACTCATGTAATGGTAATGTAATGCATTACTTCAAGAAAATCAAGTAATGGTAATGGTAATTTAATGCCCAAATTCATGAAGTAATGGTAATGTAATGCATTACTTTACAATGTAATTCGCCCCAAGCCTGCTCTCTATTGACAGAAATAGCATAAAATGTAGTACATCATGAAAGTTCACAAGTCCTACTCATTGATTTCCATTACAGGTGTAGTCTGGCCCAGGAGTGTTCAGAATATGATTCGGTTTTCAAATGGATGGAATACAATGGGGAGACCTGCACAAAGATCACCCAAGTTTACCCTGACAAAATTCAGAGGGACAACAATCTTGCTAAAACCACCACTGTAAAAACCATCCTTTCTGTGATTGATAACCACAAATTGATCATAGTTTTTAAAATGAGCAAGGAAAAACAAGTACAAACTAAATACTTCTCTCTCCATTATAGATATCATTAAATATATCCAACCTCCCAACCTTCATGGGATCGTACAAATGTGCTTTCCATGGCAATGGGAAGACGATTGAAACAGCAGCAAACAGAACCACTCCGTACCTGGTGAACTGTGACACTCCTGTGCATAATGAACTACCTCTATTTCCTATATATACAGGCAAGTTAACTGTGTAAAGTTTAGACATGTCCCACTCCGACGACTCAATGCTTACTGATGTCAGCAGGCGTAGTTATGCGCTAAATATTAAATAAAACAAGAACAATTTTATTGAGATGAGAAGGTTCGGTCGTCGTAGCCATTTCTAGACTATATTGACCTCTTTTTGAAGAAAAAGTTATATACCTTAATTCAGAAATGTAAAATTATAGATGTTTTCTTTACAAAAAAGAATTTACAAATCATAACTGGAAGTTTTTGGTAGTTTTCTTTTATTAATTTGTTGACCAATCTGTATTTTAACAGATTACATCACAATGAAACTATCTGTGGTGGTCATGAGATTTGACATCGCTTCAACTAACTTTACATTATTTGACTGTAGAGTTCATACCAAGTAAGTGCGTATTGTACTATTTTTCCAAACCCAGGGTAAAATATGTGTTTCATGAAGGGGGGGGGGGTATTGCGGAACTCAAAAGATCGCTCAAAATTGGACACAATAATGTTATCTCTCGGGTGAATAGAAACGTAATGACATGCTCTAATGATTAACATTGAACTTTTTTTTTAACAAGGAGAGTTTCTGACAAGGAAGTCGATAAAACAAGATTATCAACAGTATCGATTGGAAACACTATTTTGTTAATTTAAAACGACCTTTCCAGCAAATACATTTTTTGACTAGGTCGAATGCTGACTGACGTTTTCAAGGCATCGAGCTAATGTTCGGCAGCCTTCTAGCGATCGTCTGGATTGGCAATCGTCCAAAAATTCATGCTCTGCATTGCCTTTTTAATGCGCATAAATAATAAGTTCCTTGAAGTATTAAACGTATTACAAGGTTTGTTATCCTTTTATTTAACTAAATTGTGTATAAAAAAACCAACTTGGCCTCCCTGGTTATTGACAACTCATTGCATTAGTATAAATTTGCTTAATCAAGAAATGGCAGATGAATACAATAAGGTGCAATGTAAATATACTAAATATTATTAAATATTTAATATTTATCGCTTACATTTTGATTGGAGACCGTGCCCGATAGAAATAAAATTTAATATGTAAATTTATTTGTTATTGGGCATGGTCTCCAAAATAAATGTAAGCGATAATCTTATGTAGAGATTTTGTTGCAATTAATAACACGATGATGCAGTTGGATTAGATAGCACGTGTTGTGGATTTGTTTGTAAACAACCATTCCATAGGTAATCTTGTTTCAAACGGGAATTGAAAAAAATAAAAGTATGTTTTATTATTATAATTATGTATTCAAATTATGAGCCTGTGAAAATTGTTCAAAGACTTTTTAAAGCAGAAAGAAAATAATTTATTTTTGAACTTTGAAATTTCTTCGATTTTTGTAACCATGATGAGTTATTGTATTATAAACGCATCACTACCTATTTTATAACAAAATATACTGATTTTTGTTTTCAAAACAGCAAAAAACATAATTCATTTCCTTTTTATTCTAATATTATTTGATATACGACTATTAGTACAGAAATTCAAATTATTGATTTCATTCTATATAAAAAAAAATGTCAGCTCGACTCCTTTTTGGCCGTTCCGGCCTTTGATTTCATGTTTCTTATAATAACTTAACTGTTTACTGACTACGGGCATACGGCGGTTGTGACCGGTCAGTAGAGGATGATTACTCCTCCATGGCATCCGATCCTACCTCTGATTATTGTAACAGTCCGAATTTGCTCTGCGCTTATTTAATATTTTTCTTCTGGAATGTTTTTTGGACACTGTTCATTTACACCACATACTATCATCAAGGTTGCCAGTCCTGTTAGTGTAAAAAAAAATCATTTTTATTATCATGATTTATTTTAGGAAGGCCCACGTTTTGCTGACAATCGTTTCATAAACTTTTAAATTTTGAAAAAAAAGTCAGCAGAACAGACTTCTTTCCCGATGATGCACATTTTAAAATTATTTGATGTTAAAGCAAAATTCAGTTATAATGAACTGTAGAATCGACGAGCTTAAAAGAAAAACAATGTTAAGTTCTCATTTAGATACCTGATAAAAAATGTACACTCTAAAGTGAAATAAAACAATCACAGGCAAGAATAACGCGTTTGTCCCTCTGTTACAGCTGTTACAGGTGTACCTCTAGCTTGTTTAACTGTACCTGGTGCATCAAGAACCATCTGTGTACCCACTTCCCGGTGATGGACTGTAACAACAACGAAGACTTTATTGCAGGGCAGAATGTAGGTTGACAAACATACTCACAGTTAAATGATTCCGTCTGGCCAGTTGAGATAAACTTATTAAAAACTAATGATAATAAATCAATGATAGATTGTGCAAACGTAAAACGAAATAGCACAGAGTATGTTAAATTCGGTTTTGACAGAATGACGGAATGACAGTCCCACATGACAGTGGACCTAACAAATGTCCTAGTCTTGATCCAAGTAAGCGGCAGAACCTACTGGTGCCGTCAGGGACCAATAAAATTATCTCCCTTATCCTCAAAAATTTAAAGGTAAGGGAAACAACCAAAGGCAGGTCGGCCAGGGCTGTGAAGTCTGATTTTCAGAGAACATATACTTGAAGAGCAGTTTCAAACAAACATCTTTACATTACTAAATAATACTACAAACCATGTAATCAATGACAAGAAAGAGCTTTATTATTAGACCCAATTAGATTACTGTAAATTCCTAATTAAACGCGAGGAATTAATATCCGCGTAAAATCGCGAGAAGCATCCTTCCCGGATTTTAAAATCTCGCCATTATTTTCTGAGAGTTGAAAGCTATAAGAAATAAGGAGAAAAGTTCAACGTTCGCGATTTTATATTCTCGCGATTTGGTAGAAACCAGCGGGATCGCGGAATTAAGTACTCGCGTAATATAAGGAATTTACAGTATTAGAAATCAGATCAGAATTGTTCTTACATAATTAAATTATGACTGTTTATAATTACTTATTCTACTTTTTGTGCAAACAACAGTTCACGTGCAAGTGTATATTTATAATACTTCCAAAGACAAAAACAAGTATCGTCATGTATGTATCAGTTGGTCCCATGATTGCATGTGCTACAGATATTTTCAGAAAGAAAGGAGCATCAGTTTCGGATTTTTCAATTCAATTGTAGTGACATTTTCTTAACTTTAACACCTTTTGATTTTGTAGCCATACCAAAAACCGATACGCTGTGTGTTTGCATTTAACTCAGAGACAGAACAAAGAGGAGAGATAGCTAACATGGTAGACATGGGAGGGGTGGTGATCATTAAATGTAAACAGACCAGGGTAAGTGCAGACCTATTCTTGGATAATCACATATACTGTTATAATATTTTTTTATGGTCTGTGATGCAATGATGTTCTTCCTGTGCCAGTTTTATTATCCTGAAGACGCCAAAAGCTACAATGTCCCCCTGAAAATACTATGGGGTGAGATGTATCCCAAACAACTGGACAATCCTAATAATGTACAAGGTAATAAAAACAACTCATATTTACCGGTATTTCCATCTGCCATTAAATTCTCTTTTAACCAAAAAGAATTGACCGATTTTAACCAACATTTTCTTATTATCAAATATAGTGATAATGTACAAGTGTGAAAAAATGTCCAGTAGTTGTGGTGAATGCCTGACCCAGCATGAGGCCTTTTCCTGTGGGTGGTGCAAACCATCCAACCAGTGTAGCTTACAGTCATCCTGTACAACCAAAAACAGCTGGCTATCAAGATACGAAAACTGTCCAAATCCTAGAATATTTAAGGTAAATTAAATGAACTCTAATTATTATTTAAAGTTGGTTACCCACAATGCCATTCAGCATCAAAATCACAAGGTTAAGTTGCACACAATGCTGAAATCCGTCTAAACCAAAAAATCACAAAGTTGCGTAAAACGAAACACTGAAAACCTTTAAATCAAAAGGTAGGCTATATAAGCACAAAGAACCGTCTCAACCAAAGACCCACTTGTTTCAGCAGGACAAACTGTTAAAACTGGAGAGCACTTAATTACAAAAGCAAGGAGGGATTTTGGTTGATTTCTTTTAAAAGTAATCGATTAAATTACAATTACTTTGGGTTTTAAAAATAATCGATTACAAGCTAAATAAATCCACTTTTAGGAGTAATGGCGATAACAATAAATTACTTGTCTTACTTTTCCTTCAGAATACTTATGATAACTCAAGACATCAATTTTTACAAGCTTTTTGTCAGTATACTTTATCACTATTAAACATCTTTTTGAGTTGAACATCTCCGTGTTCTAAAAGGAAAACATTAATGCATCCATCAAAATAACACATATTTAATTATATAGATTAAACAGAAAACACATAATTGACTGTATAGATATGTGTTGAACCAAGACTACAAATTAGTTGGCTTTTACTACAATTTAATACAATGGTTGACTAGGAACACTGTTGTAATTATGCAAGTAATTAGAAACTAATCTTGAGATCAGATTGTTTCTAAAGAGTAATCAATGATGTAACGATCGCTTGTAATCATAAAAATGGATCATTACTGACTACTTATAATTATTAAGCAACTTGTTATCGATTACATCTGATTACGATTACCCCATCTCTAAAAGCAAATGACATAAAGCACCGAAAACGTTTACAGCTCTAGAATCACATGGGTCAGTTATTTACATAAAAACTGTCTCAACCGAAAATAACAGCAAGGTTGAGTTACATAAAAGCCTACAGAAAGGGCACAAACATAGAATCACCAGGGTGCATGTCAAACAATGCAAAAAAAGTGAAAAAGTCACAACCTACAGACCCTGAAACGTGCTACAACACCTCTAAAACGAAACGCGAGATTAACATAAGCCTTTTAGCTTGTTTCTCAATCTTCTATGTACTGTCATACTATGTATGATGAAATTTACTAAATAAATATTGTTTAAACTAAAACGAATCGTACCGTTCCGTGCAAGAATAAATTTCACATTTATTTCCCGCATAGCTGGTAATGGCGTCGTGATTTCAAATGAACAAAAATCACTCGTACGGTACACGTGTACAGAAACACAACTTACAGCGTCTTTCCTCTTCGGTTCTATACCTAACAGGTGATATTGAGAGAAAACGAAAACTTGAGAGTTGATTATATGACTTGAATTAAAGTTTTATCACTGAACTATATTATTTTACTTTACACCCCTGCGAATGTTATTGTCATTTAAATTTTAGAACACGTGGTTTTATTTGACCCTTAGTCAAGCCACATACTAGTTGTAAACAGGACACGGGAAAATACCCGGTAATCAACAAATGAATGTTAAAAGTGATAAATATATTAAGAATTTATCTAGTACATGTAATAAAAATAATACAACAGCGAGTGAAAAACAACTCTGATCGCCTGTACATGAGTTATATAATCATGAAGTCGGAAGGAAATCATTGTTGAATAATTTCAAATAGGAGCACTCTTTTTAATAGGGATATAAGAAAACATAAAACAAAAACGTTTTCATTCGATAATTTTCTTCTAGCCACAAAGGAGGAGCCAAGTAGCACGCGGCACATGGTGTAATAGATATTGTTATACTTTAACTGATTGACAGGCGAAAAAGGTTGAGTCCTGGGATAAAATCCCGCTCAAATGACCATCTATAGAAACCTAAACACCCCTGTGAATGTGTTCGGAATGTTTTGTGTATCGTTGTTAAGTATGTAATAAATCCAGAGGCGCTCGAATGAAAGTTCACGACACTTCACCGAGATTTGTTCATTTGCTGTGGAATTTCGAGCGGAAGTATAAGTGTTTTTTTTATATTAAACGATAATATTCAGTACAGAGTTATCGTTTGTGTTTAACCACGTGTTGAGTGGTTGAAAATATAAACATTGCGTGGTTTAATAAAATGATATCCATGTTTGAAGCTTGTGGTGTGCTATACCATGTTTTAAAAAAAAATAATGGATGTCTGTTTTGCTTAAACACTTAGTATATCGAGTCATTTTCAAGAAACATTCTGCATAAAATAGTATAGTCTGTTTCACTATTGATTATATTACTAGGTTAGGCGCGGATCGAAAACTATTCCTCAATGGGGATCTCTACTTAGCATGTTAATTGTTGCAACAGCAGACAAAAACTATTCTTTGTATTTTCACATTTATTTCTAGAACACATTTTATCCACCAATTAATTAAGATAAAGTTTAAAATCAATAAACTTCTAGATTTAATAATTGACGACTATATAGTACTTAGATTCACTAAGGGTGCTTGGCTTAGATGCTTGTAAAAAAAACAACTAGCCGAGAAACAAGACAACGATAAAGGAAACTTATGAAATATCGGAATAAAGCTGCGGCCATTTTTCATAGCAAATTTAAATGAATTAGAATTTTTTAATGACTTCAATTCAAGTACATGTATAGAAATAAAAACTTTGTAAAATTATCGACAGCTCGCTGAATTAACAAAAATATATCGGATTAAAGTCAAACAGTTCTTTTAATCTATCTTAACGATTACATTTATCTAAAATTAAATACTAATGATAACAGACTAATCAACATTAAAATTACCTCCGCTTCCAGGTTGTCACTGAGTACACGTATTACGAAACGTATCAAAAACAGGGGAACGAATGGAAGTTCTGATTTTAAATAGATTTAAATACATCTGTGATATATCATATGAAAAAGAAAAATTCTTGTCATAATTACCACCTTGCTGAAGTAGATCGGGCAAAAACTAAACAAAATTATATCGAAAAAAATCAAAGCGTTCAGGCCACGTCTACCTAATTATTAAAACGCGCAAACCGTTCACAAAGCCTGCAGGTATTTTTAGCAAAGCGTACTGTGCAAGAAGCGAACCGTTCCGTTCACAAAGCGTACCGTACCGTTCACAAAGCGAACCGTACGGTTCACGAAACGAACCGCACCGTTCACAAAGCGAACCGTACCATTCAAAAAGCGTTACGAACCGAACCGTGCAACTGGTGTAGTAGCACGTTTCAGGGTTTGTAGAATTTCCAGATTAAATTAACCAACACACTAAAAATTAATTCAACCATAAAATACCTGGGTAAGAAGAAAAACAACTGTCATCGACCAATAATGTAAGCATATTACAAAACTGTCCTAATTCATTGAGGACAATAAAATTACCACGTGTGAGTCTTAAAAAAATCAACATTTTTATCCATTGCTAGCAAATGAGTGGGTTCTATAATAATAAGTTGCAACCTAGATATACCTCCATACCCCTGCTATATTACACACAGTCGGCATTGTTATCCTGCAGAGCTTCCAAAGAGTTTAGAGAGATCTTCATGTTACTTGTGACATTTTATAAATGAAACATACATTATAGAGATATTTAAAAAACGATCTTGATTACAATGTGATTTTAATGGAAAATTTGTATTTGTTCTCAGATTTATCCGTTGTTTGGACCAAAGCAGGGCGGGACATTACTGACCATTGATGGCATTGATCTTGGGAAATCTTACGAGGACATAGTCAGCGGCATATATGTAGCGGGTGTTCGGTGCTCACCTATTCGCAAGGAGTATGTGGTATCTAAACAGTGAGTGAGATGTCTACCATGTTTGAGTTCATTTAATCAGTGTGCTCTATTCTTATTTTTGACGGTAAAAAGAGATTTAAAGCAGTTTGATTAGTATTGTTAGTTAGACTGTTAAACACTAATTCCATTTGTTTTCCCAAGGATTGTGTGCACTACCGCTCCTTACTTTGGCCAAGAGGAGAAAAATTCCGGCCAAGTGCTGTTGACAGTGGCAATGACTCTAACTACCCGGTCCGATGAGCAGTTCACCTACGTGGTTCGTATGTTCAATATAGAATTTTAGTCAGTTGTCTGATAGAGTTATTAAAAACGTGAAAGAAATCGTGTACATGAATCATTGTCTTGCCAGAATTTGAAAGTTTTGTTAAACAAAATAATATAGATTTTGTTAAGAAGAGTGTATCAATAAATTGTGTAATAATGTGAAATAGAATAAGGAAATGAATATAAAATAGTAAACGAATTAAAAGATATTGTTTCCTATTATTACAGTATTTTTGTTGCGTTTGGTACATTTTTAGGACCCAGAAATAACTGATATTACACCAACGCAGGGACCAAAATCTGGAGGAACAAAAATAGCAATTTTTGGGAAATACCTGAATGCTGGGACGAGTAGGAAAATGTGTTTTGGCAATGAGACATTTGAGTGCAAAATCATTAAAGAGAGGTTGAGTCGATTTTTAACTAATAGTTCAAATGTTTATATTGACAAAAGTAGTTACATCCTAAATTGCTTGTGAAGCTTTTTTGATTTGATTTTTAAATTTCTTTTAATGCGATCTATTTTAATATTAGGATATTGAACAATCGTCTTTCTTTATACATAATTAATATTAAAAGCAAATGTGGTCTTTCGAAGTGCGCTTGTTAGCGCTATGTTTTTGGTTGTTCTCAGATTTCCCTTCTCACTTTTCTCTAGAACATTCAGCTCTAACTTGACCTGTGTCACAGCTCCTTCTAACAGTGCTTTTACCACAGACCCACTATATATGGACATCGATCACCAACGAGTCAATAGTCACTTGACCTTCCGCTATGCGGAGGATCCAATTATCACAGAGGTCAGCAGGCTCAACTCTTTTGTCAGGTGAGATAGGACTGAAAGGAGTCGTAATTAATATGAAATATCTAAAACATTTGTAAAAATGGTATTGAAATTAAAATCAACTTACAGTTTTTATTCTTCAATTCAGAGCATATATGAATAAGTATATATCTATATATAAATACATTGTGCATAATTGGTGTTTTTAAATATATAACTATTGGGTTAAATTTCGGTAATAAGTGGAGGATTGAGAGTTCTAGTTCGAGGAAAGGGATTCAATTCTATCAACACTTCTTTGCCCAAAATGGTCTTCTACAGAATAGATCTCAACCAGACAGTAACAGCTTATTACGGGGTATGTCACATTATCCCATAAAATGACCATAGGTTCTACATTGATCCAAAACAATTAATTCTACAACTGTTTCTGCTTGTGGTTGGTTTCAGGGATGTCTGGTACTCAATGATATCACAATGGAGTGCAGCACCCCCAAGGTAGAGTCCTCCATGGTCACTAAGCGGCCCAACACTCCGGACGAAAGCGGCGTAGCATTCGGGTTTGTCATTGATAATGTCCAGGACATCCGTAACTTTAGTGCCACCTATAAGGCGTTCTTCCAAATTTGTGAAGATCCAGAAATTAACATTTTTCCTAACGACAAAATCAAGCTCTACCTACAAAAAGTCAATGAATATTTAACAATAAGTGTAAGTTATTTGCATGAACATATAGAAACATAACCGTTGCAACATGTCTATTTGCATTGGAAATATTTGATTTCATTCCAAATTTATCAATGTTGACGTCTTGTATTTATCACCTAATGTTTGTCATACAGGGAAAACACCTAGATCAGATTCGGCTTGAATTAGATGATGTTGTGATTAAAATTGGCAAAAGTGAATGTAATGTCACCTCAACAGGGAAACAGTTTACCTGCCGACCCCCGAAAGAACAACCCATTCCAGTGAAGAGTATGCTTTACCCAGAGGTCGAGGTAGGTATTGCAGTGTTTGTTTAGTAAATGAATCACTGTATTTAAGCATTGTTCTAAAAATTATTCGTATTTTCTTATTTTTTGAATTTCTTCTTTATGATTTTGTTTTCTACCTGGAATATCTGTATATATCTGTAGTATCTATTAAATCTAGATTATTGACAGGTGTTTATGTGTTATGCATTAAACAAAATATTGAAGAAAAATAAGCAGGTCTTTTAGCATAATGCATTTAAAAAAAACTGTAATAAAATGACAATCCACTATGTACAAAATATGAAAAAAAAATTGTTGAGCTTTAGTTTTTTTTTTTTTACATCAGGCTATAGTTTCTTTTACTTCATTTCTATTTTTTGAAGGTAACAATCGGTAAAAACCTGAAATTCCTATTGGGTTTCCTGAAGTACGAAGAGGCATACCTTGTACCGCCCGTTGAAAGTACAAACAAGTTATTTTATAGCTTATAAAATATTTTTCACGCATGTTGATATTTTGATAATTGAACTCTCGAATTACTGGCGAACTATGATTAATACAATTTTGTCAAGAAACATATCGGAGAAACTGCAGAAAAGAGCGCGGTGAGTTCAAATCTTTATCAAGCAGACAAATTATATTTAATTAAATATAGTTGTCAAATGTATACAAACAGTGTACGGTGTATAACCGGAAACTAAACTACTTGTAAGGCGCTGTAATGTAAAGGGGAGATATGATTTGAATCTGGTTTAGTAATTACAGTTTACGGAAATAAAGTCAACATTATGTGTTCTCTCACACGCCGCAAAGATAAATTGTATTGCTCCATATCATCTTTTAGCTATTTAATCAAGCATGTAAATTGCGTTAACGTTATCGAATAAAAATTTGTATATTAGGTTAATCCAACAAGTACGACAACAAGGAATTCTTTCTATACCAACATCTAAACTTAAAGTGCCGTTGAGAGTTTTTGCAGATTATTCAAATTCTAAAGTTTGCGACGGGAAAAAACTAACTCTGTGTAACTTGTAAAAGATCCTGATTTATTCGGTATTTTTCGTGTGCATTTGCAATAAAAGGTAGCAGCCAAAAGCGTCAACTAGTGGTAAAGCAACATACATGTATGTTCTTACTTCCGAATGATGTTACTCATTAACATGAGGTCCCAAGGAAAACTTACTTGTACTACAACAGTAAGTAATATTTTTTTCTAATGACAAGCAGTAGCCTTAATAAAAAAGATAAAAAGACATACATTTAGGCTTATTACGAAAGTACGATTTTCGTATTTGCATTTTTCATTTTCATTACAATATCTACTCATGTACATTTAATAGGGAAGACTCGGAGCAGGGAAACACAGGCTGGTGATAAGTCTAATTCAGTAGAGGGAAAACATCTACTACAAAGAATTTAACTGGAATCCGTAGATTGTTTCTGTGGCGTCTCAATGAACATTTGTTTATCCAATCAGGTGGCACAATGCGCTTATCTGTCAGTGATATTGATTATAAAGCTATTTTACTGCCGACGTTCTAATGATTATGTGATTGATACCTTTTTTATGTAAGAAAGAAAGTCAATTCACATGTCAGGGAACATGACATAAAATGGGTCGTTGTCATATTCCCCTGGTTTCTGTGCTATTGTAGAGATCTTTATCTAAGTCAGATTGCGTTTCTAGAAGAGTACACTTTAAGAGTATTAAATTTGTATGTTTCGATAATGAAATGAAAAGAAATTTATAATGCAATAATACTAGGTTTTCGTTTTCTCTGTTTGAGGGTTGTTTTTAACTTCAATCGTCTTTTTGCTGGTAATGTATTATCAAAATGTGAATATATATGATAACGGGTTAAATGTATTCCTATTCTATTAAAGTATATATATGGTTTTTTTTATCCGACTTCGTATATAATCCACGTTTTGATATTTTACGCACTTACTTGAGGCGTAGGGTTACAGCTCTTTTAGCAAAAAACTTTGCAAATTTAAATTTAAGTCAACATATCTATTCTACGATTTGTTTAAAAAATATAATTATTTAGGTGATAAAAACAACATTATCACATTGTAGTATTTTTTCTCACGCTTTATATATATATATATATATATATATATATATATATATATATATATATATATATATATATATATATAGCGCATAAATACTTTAGTGAATAAACAATGAAGTAGTCAGCAGTGTTTATTCATTTTATTCTTTCTGCAAAACAAAATAAAAAACACCATCATAGATGTACAAAGTAGAAAAAAGAACAAAAGAACATGTTCGAATGGTATTTATTCTTTAGAACAAACAGCACATACAAGTTCTCTGCCCTCAACATAAGGTGGACACTTTAAGGAACCACATCGAGCTTCTGCTTGATAAAAAAGTCGACCATTTTTATCGGCATGACCTCCATGTAAGGTATCTGGATGCTCGTCAACACAGGTGTACATTGTACCGGCTGGGTGGTCATGATATCCAGCCATTAGGTTACCATGGAATTCTAACTTCCATCCTTTGTAACACGTTTTCCTGGCTTCAAAGTCATGAATGCACACGTTTTACGTAATAACAGAAGCACAGAGGCAAACATGTATTTAAAGCTTAGATAAGTTACATGTATATCAATTTGAAATATATTTACAATGACACATTTCTCAATAAAATAACAAAGTTTAACCAAAAACGACATGGTAATAAAATGTTTTGTCTTCATATATTTTTTTACCTGGAAACATTTTGACGACAGATCTATTCCGACGAAGACAAACAGCGCAAGGTACATCATGTTGATAGAGTGTGCGCAGATATCCGGGGGAGCTGTGTGTTTGGTATTCCGCACCATGAACAAAAGCTCTGCCCCCATTATCTCCATCACTATATATTCCCCACTCCGGATCTCTTGGTAAACACAAAGGATCAACTGCTGCTCCTTTGTGGTCATACCAAGAACCGCCAGTGTAACCTTTAGATTCCATCAACATGTTTGTAATACATATATTGTCTAAAGGCCTTATAAAACGTTAAATAAATACATAATAATGCATTTTTCGTTTATGAAAGTAAAGTGTTTTGTTAAGGCACAAAACTTCTTGTATTGTGAAGTCGTAAAACGATTCATATACGTGTCAATTATTATTGAATTCATTAAAAAAATTACCTGATTGAACTAACTCGGCGTTTGAAGGACACGTTTTCTTTCCCCATCTTGTGTAAACAATGCTATTGTTTTTGGTTTCTTGAAAAAGTTAATAATGTTATTTACGAAGCGTACATGTAAAATAAAGGTGTTTAAATAAACGTTTTTTTTAATTCAAGATTTATTTAATAAATGGATATTGCCTCGTATCTCTTGTACGTCTATTTTTTCTTTAATTGCCTTCACTGATTTTTCAATTTGGTCAGTAAAACTTTTGAATTCCCGCCTCAAAGCCTCTACTTGGTATGCTCCTAGAGCAGACGACAACTGTCCTGTCAGATAACCCTGCAGCATGTCTTTACAACTTCCATTGCTTATTTCAGCCCATACACCCATTGCAGAGATCACAATAATAAGAACCGCCGACATCTGCAGTAGATTTGTAATACAATATTAACTTTGTAAAAATTTCGGATCAACCTCAGTTAATGTTTCCCTACTTAACGTTTTGGTAAAATAAAATAGTTTATGCATGTTGGAATTCTAGGGTTTATTCCTTTTATCAGACTTAAGGGAAATTTCCTGTGCCCATATTGTGTAAATGTTGATTGCTTTAAATTAACTTTTAGCAAGATATATGTGCATGTAAACAACATATTTAATTATATAACTTGTTCTAATTTGGTATAACCCACTTACCAAAGATAGCATGAACACTTGTGTTTCAAATAATTTTCAACAAATACGATCATAGGGTTCTTAAACAGCATTTCTCAAAAGTTTTTGAAAATATCCTTTCTTAGTATTTTTAATTAAACGATTAAACCGGTGTCATCCTGGCTCAAATGCGATTTTTACTTTAAAAAAAACTAATAAGAATTATATTGATGAAGTTGTAAATTGACAAAATAAACTTACCATTATCAATCCTTCAACTATCACTAAACGTCTATATCCGCAAGTATTTATATGTATTGCAACAGAGAAGTCAAAAAACAGATGCCTTGATTCAACCTACGCATTTGGAAAGTGGTAATCAGATCGAAATTAAATTGAAATTCTATGCCATGCCTTTGTCTTGAATTTCACAACTGAATCTCCTGTGCATGTGAAATACTATTGTATATATCATTTACAAATGTTGGCAAACTATAGCGAACTAAATAATGTTAGATGTGCAATTTATTCATATAAATTACTTATTTAAAAGATTGCAGATTATGTATCTATTTTTCATTTTACGTATTCATTTTAAACGCACGTTTTCAGTTTGTCTCAGATTCTTGTTTCCTCACATTTGGACAATTTTTATAACAAATGCACATACATACCTGTGAAAGAAATGCAATTGAAATAGAATAAAGGGGAATATCAAAGATATCTTTATAAACAAATAGTAATTTTTCACTTTGAAATTCCGATGAATGAAAACGAATTCTTTGGATATTTTTAAAAGGAAATGAAAGCATCCTTGCCCAATCGGAAGTAACACGTACAATCTCGCAATTATGTTATAATGTTAACATCAAGGCTGTTGCAATGCATAATCCCCGTAGACTTCTTCTTTCTGGTTGTGTATCAATTCCTGAAGCTGTAGACGGTAGAGGGGTGTTTTAAAACAGGTAATCTGGACCTTTTTTCAATTTACTTATTTTGGACAGAAATGTTTTAATGATTATTGACTAATCACGATAAAAGTGGTAGAAGCGGAAACTTTGGACAGTGTATAGCAGGAAAGTATCAGTACATATCCTAATACCTTTCATAAAATAAATCTATGTCAATCTCTTATGAGTAATTTGCACCAATACCATGGTGCTCAGTTAGCAAAAATATTCATTTATATGTCAGCTGAGTTTGTTCATATTTTAATCTTATCGAATACCTCTGTTTTTCATTAAACATCAGATATATTAACATTGAAAATTGAGTTTAATTTGAATCCCGCATTGATCATCTTTAGAATGAAGAATAAATGAAGACACTTTACGTTGGCAAAGCAAGGCTGTTACAGATTTTTATGAGATTGAGGTGTACAAAATGAAAACAATTGTTAATAAAACATGTCTTATAGGGATTTTTTATATTGCGAAAACATGATACAAATATTAAGAGCTTATACATACTTTCCAAAGGAGATTCATTTGCATGACCACTTGTCTAATTTTGTAAAAAAAAAAAAAAAAATAAGTGACAGATGTATGTTTTGAAATGCCAACAAAAATAAACTCATAGCGTTCGGAAGCAGCATAACTTAAACAAGCATTTAAATGAATTTTGTTTTTGCAAAGAATATGCAAATAATTGAACTGTCGGCTCTTTAAATACATATATGTATTGAAAGTTTTGGTTGTTTTCTTTCATTTACAATTACACAATTTATTGGTTCAAATATATATGTATATTCTCTTTATTGCCGGAAAGGTTGTCTAAAAAAATAGTCGACATATATTTCGACCAAAAAAAATACCCTCGCTAGCTTGCGAGGCATTATCTCATTTATGCTTGCGGTTGTACTTCTTTTAAATAATACAATCTAAGAGGTTTTTTTAAATAGATATCTAGCAATACATATTAAAATAGTTTGAAATGATTTAAAATCGTTCAATATCCCTTCATAATACATTTAATGCCTAAAAAATTGGCCTAAAAATGCGTATTACAGAATTGTGCTTTGTTTTCTTTATTTATAATGAATAATATTGTCTCTAAAAATTTCAAATTTCAACATTCTAGTTTTAAGTTTCTCTATTGAAGATTTCAAGGAATCGTCCTTTCTATTCGTAGTTTCTTACATAAGATAAATCTGCGCTACTCAATTATTTTAATGTTTGCCAAAATGTTAACCAAAAGGTTAGAAGCATTCGTCAGTGTCTCTGTCGAATATTCAAGAGGGGATTGTCAAAATCGTATTTAATATGTCTAAAAGTAGTTTATCTTCTTATCTAGTATATCAATAAGCAAAGTTCGGATATGGTTGATAACAGTCCCCAGTTAAGCACGTATCGAAGGACAAGAATATAGATTGAGATTATAATGGATGCAAATGATAATTTATTTACAATGTAATAATGGAATATTGTAATAAACAACTGCTTTGCGTGCCTAATACTTCCGCTGAGAGAAAGTTAAAAACGATTTATATTTGAAAATAGAAATACCAAAGTACCCGAGATGCAACTTTTTCAAATTTCATTATGAAAAGCTAATATATGTTATTCAGGGAAATATAATTTACGTAACGTCAATGTAAATACTGACCCTTCACTTGCTTGGCTGGATATGATGGAGTAGGGTTATATTACGTTAGGTTAAAAATACAAAATGTTTGTAGATTATGTAGCAGGTTAGAAATTGTATACAGACAGCGAGAAATTATAATCAATACTACAATAACATTTATTCTTTGGAACAGACAACACAAACAATTTCTCTTCCTTCGACATAAGGTGGACACTTCAAGGAACCACAGCGAGCCTCTACAGAATAAAACAGTTTGCCATTTTTATTGGCAAGACCTCCATGTAAGGTGTCTGGATGCTCGTCAACACAGTTATACATGGTACCGGCTGAGTGGTCATGATATCCTGTCATAAGATTACCACGGTACTCTAACTTCCAGCCCTTGTAACATGATTTTCTAGCTACAAATGAAGATATAAAATAAAATGTTATTATCTGGGTTTTTTTTCTTAAACTGTGGAAAAACAAAATAAAAAATGTTGGGAATTTGGAGGAAAGGGGTATGAAATTTGTAGCATTTTATTTATTTAATTATTATTTTGGGGGGCGATATATTAAAAAAATTAATAAAATATTAATAAAATTAAAGCATTATTATAGAAAAAAAGACATATAACGATATATACCAAAAAATAATTATAAATCAATGTGCAGATAACAATTTCTGGAGAGAAAACATTTTTTACGTTTTTGAGAATTGCTATGATATATACCCACGCATGCTTTAAATAAAACATTGTTTAAGATTCTACGGGGCGTTTTCCGACAAGTTTTTTGCGACATACATGTACCCAATGTATGCAGTAAAATGCAAAAGAAAAAAAACAGAAGTAAAGGCGGCGAAATGTCAGCTAATAAACATTTTTACACACTTTGGAACCATTTTATATGAAAAAAGCAAAGCGATTATAAAGGCTTTGTTTTAAATGTTTGTAAAAAGTCAATTTGATAATTTTGATAAATATGATAACATCAAGTAAAATCCAAACCCAGACCGATAAAATATACGAAACATTATTTGCGACATACATGTACCCAATGTATGTATGTATCAAAAATGTGTGTACCACATTAACATACAGAATATTTGGTGTCGGCAGTTTTTTGTCGCTATGAAAAAACTTTTTTTCAAGTACTTAAAATGCAAAGCGAATGTGCAAGCTGGGTGCTTGTTCAAGAGAATCCTGAATATTTTCGGTATGAAATCGTTAACAAATATTGGACGTCTTATATCGCCTGGAAAACGTGTTACTTCAAATTACTCTGCAAAGAATATTCTAATCACGCATCTCAAATTGTGGATATTGTTTGACGAAATGACCCGAAAATAATAATAAATAAATAGCAAAATAAGATTGCTAGACGAAATTAAAGTAAACCGATTTTAAGTTTTGCGCTAACTCTAAATAGTTCTCGGAAAACCATCGTCTGTATCAATGCATTGGTAGATGCTATTTTGTTTTAAATGTTAGATTATTGGGAGAAAAACACAAAGAAGATCAAAAAGGTTTTTGAAAAACACGTTTAGCATTGTACAGTAGATGGACGCAGAATATCGCTCCTCTAAATAATAATATCAAACTGTTTCTTAAACCCATCGTCCGTCAGTTGAAAACGTCTTAGCAAAGCTGTCTTCAAACTCATCGAGGCATCTCAATAACTTCCTACATTATGCAAGCCATTCTATAGTTATTTGATACGAATTGGCGTGAACTCCGATTTCTGGTAGCTCTCTAACCATTTACCAAAAGGTTTCTCCTTGTTTATTTAAAACTGATTGATTTATATAATAATCACCGCGGGTATGTAAAGACTTCCCAATTAATTTCACAGCGATGTGTAGAAAGTCACTTTGCTGTAAGCCATACGGTTTGATGTCGAAATTAACTACTGTACAATTCTTAAGATGTTTTTCAAAAACCTTTTTGTGCTTCTTTGTGTGTTTTTTTTCTTAAAAAATCTGACATTTAAAACAATATAGCCTCTACAAGAACATGATATCTTTTTAAAAACTGCTTTGATACACACGTTGGTTGTCCCTGCTATGTTGTGGCTGTTCGAAGCTTAAAAATTAAAAATTAACGAAAACATGATACTTTACTCTGGAGTATTTCGTGTATTTGACGTCACGATCTGCATTTCATCGACAGTACTTGTATTTATAGGCAGATACATATGACGTCACAAAAATGCATTAAACAATGTTTGATATCGCTCTTATCCTTTGTTATAAAAACATAAAGAAACACTCCGGGTTGATGTATCATTTTTGTTAATGTTTAATTTTTCTAGCTTCCAACAGCCACAACATAGCTGGGTACACTAATCCATATAGTTCCTTAAGTAATATTCATATGAAATTGCATTCAATCTCACCTGGAAACATCTTGACAACAGATCTGTTTCTCTGAAGACAAACCGCACATGGGACGTCATGTTGATGAAATGAACGCAGGTTGCCTGGAGATGTGGCTGTTTCATATTCCGCACCATAGACATAAGCTTTATCGCCATCCGTCCCATCAGTGTATAATCCCCATTCTGGGTCTCTTGGTAAACAGAGAGGATCGACTGCTGCTCCCTTGTGGTCAAACCACGAACCGCCAGTAAAACCTTTAAAAGTTTTCTCAAGGTTACCAACAGATATGTATATTGCATTTCATAACATGCTCTATTGACATACCTTAACACGTAGAAGTCTGGCTTTAACGGCTTTGTTCATTTTTTTCCCCATCTTTTATTATTAGGGATGAGGATTGTTAGATCCATTAAAGTAAATCTAGTTTTGACATTAAAGTTCTAATATGTGATTTGCCAAAAATGTTTTTATTAAATGATCGAATCTCTAGCTCTCGAATTGCCAGATATCGAACTATCTTGAAAAGGTACAACATTATGTTCACCTACACCTGACCTAGGATGTCAGTATAACATTTATTTTCTTCCACATTGGACGAGAAAAAGATAAATGATTAAGCCAACCTCAAGGTAGATATTGTACTTCTCGGGTAGCACCATCGTATATAACTAAAACAGCAATAATGTAATACTTGTATTATAACAAACCTGATAGAATTGTTTCAGCATCTGGAGGGCATGTCTTCTTTCCCCATCTTGTGTAAACAACGCTGCTGTTTTGTGCATCTTAAAGTAATCAATGATCAGTATATAGTCAGGTGTGAATGGATCAAATTATCATATGCTTACAAATTATAATACGCAGTAATGGACACATAATACCTCGCATCTTTTGTTTATCAGACTTTACTGTTTCTTTAAACACCCTCATTGATTCTTCGACATGTTCGGTAAAACTTTTGAATTCCCGCCTCAGAACCTCCACCTGATACGTTCCTAGACCAGACGACAGCTGTCCTGTCAGATAACCCTGTAACATGTCCTTACAAGTTTCGGTGTTTGTCTCTGCCCCAGCTAGGCTGATTGCAAGCATCACAAAGAAAACGGCAATCATCTAGTGAGCAAACAAATATATTGTACACTTACAAGTTTTCAAGAGTTATTAAAAATATCTTACCATTATTTGAAAACGAAATATTTACTTTAAGGTGAACTGTGTATAAAATCCGAAACAATCATTTTCTTGCAGCGAAATAAGTGCAGATTAATTATCCTAAACAAAGTATTTAATTCCCTTTTTTGCACAGTCTTTTTAGCTCACCTGAGCCAAAGGCTCAAGTGAGCTTTTCTGATCACAATTTGTCCGTTGTCTGTCGTCGTTGTCGTTGTCGTCGTCGTCGTAAACTTTTCACATTTTCATCTTCTCAAGAACCACTGGGCAGATTTCAACAAAATTTGGCACAAAGCACCACTAGGTGAAGGGGATTCAAGTTTGTTCAAATGAAGGGCCACGCCCTTTTACAAGGGGAGATAATTAAGAATTATTGAAAATTTGTTGGTATTTTTCAAAAATCTTCTTCTCAAAAACTATTAGGCCCTTAAAGCTAAAACTTGTGTGGAGGCATCATCAGGTAGTGTAGATTCAAGTTTGTTCAAATCATGGTCCCCAGGGGTAGGGTGGGGCCACAATTGGGGGATCAAGTTTTACATAGGAATATATAGAGAAAATCTTTAAAAATCTTCTTCTCAAAAACTATTAGGCCAGAAAAGCTCAACTTTGAGTGGAAGCATCCTCAGGTAGTGTAGATTCAAGTTTGTTTAAATCATGGTCCCCGGGGGTAGGGTGGGGCCACAATTGGGGGATCAAGTTTTACATAGGAATATATAGAGAAAATCTTTAAAAATCTTCTTCTCAAAAACTATTAGGCCAGAAAAGCTCAAATTAAAATGGAAGCATCCTCAGGAAGTGTTGATTCAAGTTTGTTCAAATCATGGTCCCCGGGGGTAGGATGGGGCCACAATTTGGGGTTCAAATTTTACATAGGAATATATAGAGAAATCTTTAAAAATCTTCTTCTCGAAAACTATTTGGCCAGAAAAGCTCAAATTAAAATGGAAGCATCCTCAGGAAGTGTAGATTCAAGTTTGTTCAAATCATGGTCCCCGGGGGTAGGGTGGGGCCACAATTGGGGGATCAAGTTTTACATAGGAATATATAGAGAAAATCTTTAAAAATCTTCTTCTCAAAAACTATTAGGCCAGAAAGACTCAAATTAAAATGGGAGCATCCCCATGTAGTGTAAATTCAAATTTGTTCAAATCATGGTCCCCGGGGGTAGGGTGGGGCGACAATTGGGGGATCAAGTTTTACATAGGAATATATAGAGAAAATCTTTAAAAAAATTTCTTTTAAAAACTATTAGGCCAGAAAGACTCAAATTAAAATGGAAGCATCCTCATGTAGTGTAGATTCAAGTTTGTTCAAATCATGGTCCCCGAGGGTAGGTGGGGCCACAATTGAGGGATCAAGTTTTACATAGGAATATATAGAAAAAATCTTTTAAAAATCTTCTTCTCGAAAACTATTTGGCCAGAAAAGCTCAAATTAAAATGGAAGCATCCTAAGGAAGTGTAGATTCAAGTTTGTTCAGATCATGGTCCCCGGGGGTAGGGTGGGGCCGTAGTGCAATTGGATGATCAAGTTTTACATAGGAATATATAGAGAAAATCTTTTTAAAAATTTCTTTTAAAAAACTATTTGGCCAGAAAAGCTCAAATTAAAATGGAAGCATCCTCAGGAAGTGTAGATTCAATTTTGTTCAAATCATGGTCCCCGGGGATAGGGTGGGGCCACAATTGGGGGATTAAGTTTTACATAGGAATATATAGAGAAAATCTTTAAAAATCTTCTTCTCAAAAACTATTAGGCCAGAAAAACTCAAATTAAAATGGAAGCATCCTCAGGAAGTGTTGATTCAAGTTTGTTCAAATCATGGTCCCGGGGGTAGGGTGGGGCCACAATTGGGGGATTAAGTTTTACATAGGAATATATAGAAAAAAATCTTTAAAAATCTTCTTCTCAAAAACTATTAGGCCAGAAAAACTCAAATTAAAATGGAAGCATCCTCAGGAAGTGTAGATTCAAGTTTGTTCAAATCATGGTCCCCGGGGGTAGGTGGGGCCACAATTGGGGGATCAAGTTTTACATAGGAATATATAGAGAAAATCTTTTAAAAATCTTCTTCTCAAAAACTGTTTGGCCAGAAAAGCTCAAATTAAAATGGAAGCATCCTAAGGAAGTGTAGATTCAATTTTGTTCAAATCATGGTCCCCTGGGGTAGGGTGGGGCCACAATTGGGTGATCAAATTTTACAATCTATAAAAATATTCTGGGGAAAGTTTTCGGTCCAAAACTCAGTACTTAGTGTGAAAGCATACGTTATGAGATTAAAGGTAGATTCAAGTTTGATGAAACCATGATTCCCTAGAGAATAGTGGGGCCACGAAATGGGGAGGGGGGTTATAGGAATAAAGAAAAATCTTCTTACAGGTACAACAACAAAAGGGGCTTGGCATTTACCAAAAAATAAGAGGTGGATAAAAATTGGCAGATTTTCAATATTTTTTAGCAAGATCTACTGTACTCAGTTGTCAAGATATTTTGATACTGTAAAGCTAATTTGATCAGAATTAAAGCTGACATGAATTCATAAATACGCATTATTTCCCTTTTATCTCCGACTACCGCCATATTAGTTGTCGATTTCCATTGTTCTGCTCATCGCTACACACCCCCTATATAAGACCGAGAGCACTATTCATGCTTCACCGCATTCAGGTATTTCATACACCCGAACACGTTACCTTGGACGAAAAGACGTGTAGAAACGCGTTTTGAACAAAAATAATATGACAGCCATTGCACTGATAAGGAATATATCCAATGAACGACGAAACAAGACATACTGAAATCTAGGCACATAAACATAAAAAATCGTCGATATTTGTAGACCCTTTTCCTGTTTATCTTATAACATCGCACATGCGCAACCTCACACTGTGGGTGATCGAGCAATGTCAATGATCGCATGGAAACGGAGCGTTTTTATAGAACCGATGGAAAAGAGTCGCTGTTACGTTGTTACTTTCTTGGATTTATTATCATTTAGGTACTGGGTTGGATGTAGTGCCGCCGGGGTTTCAAAAAGATGCAGACGTTGTGCAATCTGTATCGACGACACACGTGTTCGATGTGCATGTGAAGTAAGGCAGCATTGTCTGTGCAAAATAAACGGATACTAGTACCTTGGAAATTCTATCAAAGAATAAATATATTTTGTATTTCATTGATTGTTGTTTCCTTTATTCTCTATTGCAAACATTTTACTGCAATATGTAGTAGATGCATTTAGAAGTCCGTGCAACCTGAATTCCTCGATTGGAAAGCAACCGACCGTAACTTTCTCGACCAGTATATATACCCCAGTGGCAGTAGAGGAGCTATCGAAACTAATATGGCGACCAAACGCTTTTATGAATTCATGTCAGCTTTAATGCAATTGTTGCTCAGGTGAGCGATGTGGCCCCTGGGCCTCTTGTTTTTTTTTTTTTTACTAAATATTAACATTTTCATTAACTACTTAACTAATTAAAAAAACCTTAACACCAGTTACATGTAACACGTTTTAAATTTTCAGATTAAGACTATTTTACAAAAATCAAGTTTTGGGGGTTCTTTTTGTGGGTTTTTTCTGATATTTTTTTGGGGGTCTATTTATACAAAAGCTAGCCAGGTTTCAAATTCCTTCTGTTTTGCAAGCACAAAAGCTTGCACGATCGGAAGGCCTCTAGAACCAGGCTAAAAAATCAGTGATGTAATTAAGGTCTTCCGTTTCCAACGGAAGACCTTACTATTATTCTGAAAAATTTTCAAATTTCTTCTTATTTTTTTATTCTTCTAGACGCCAACTTTGATCCTTAATATCTCGCTCGTTTGTTCACCGATTGTTTTGAAATTTTCAGGACTGATAACATGCCGCGTGATGTTATCGTTGCATGTTTTAGTTGAGGAAAATCCCCATCGAGTTTTGAGTTATTCCCCTTTTAGTAAAATTTAACGACTTCTTTTGTCCAGGGGGGTTTAGCTATAACGATGACTGGCAGAGTCTCAAAGATGGGCTGGTTTGGAAGCTAATACATTGAATTTGTGCGAGATATATTTTATTTATTATTTAAATGCAAATAAAAGGGGTGGTATAGATGTTGAAACAAAGGTAAGAAAAAAATTAAAAAAAAATCGCGTATTTTCCGTGTTAGTTTTTTACCTGATAAAAATTTGTTATAATATGTATTTTAAAAGATCTTGGTCTTACCGAGACCTTTCATTCGGTATACAGAAAAAGGGGCTGACCCCTATAATTAGGGAGTTAGATGCGTCAAAAGTTTCTTGTCAATAACTTGTAAAGGAATAAAAAATTCTAATGCATTATTGAAGCAAAGTTGTAAAGAAATTAATTTTGAATCCTTCCGTGGTATTCAATTTAATGTTTTCGTAATTTATAGCCAGTATTTGCAGAAACAATTGTTGTCAGTTCGGTCCATTTTTGTGGGGGTGTGCACGTTTAGGAGGTTATGAAAGGGCTTTTTGTAATGCACTAACTGATACATGCAGCGCGCAAAAATAATTCTACATAAAGTTCCCAAATGTTTTTATTCATATGTACATATTCATTTCATAAAGATGAACCTCTTTGACCTTATTTTTGTTGTTTGTTTCATAACTGTGCCCCTTTCTATATTTAGATGCATTACGAGACTCAGGTAACCGATAGAAGAGTCGCTAGCTGTATTCAGGCCGTCGCCTTGACGACAGTGCATATGCTTGTAGAGCTGGACGTACACATGTTTAACGCCCCGCTTTGTTACTGTAACATAGACATTTTGAATTGTTTCAGTACTGGGAGATGTGTTAATAAAATGGTTCGAATGCATGGTAATTAAACTCAACTTTTCTACAGTACGTATACACGGCCGTCATATAAAGCACAATGTGTATTACTGACATGACAAATGTACGCTGGCAATTTAAACGAACGCGGGATTGCTCCCGATAGAACATTTCTTTTAAAGCAAAACAAAATACTGATTTCCGATGGATATAATATTATCGTCGTGGAGATGATTTTAAAAAGTGAACTTTATATTCGTATACGATAATATTTGAATCCAAACCCGCTATTTTTAAGTAACGGATATTAGGGATATTAATTATGACTTGCCCCGCGTTTCACGTTTTTTACTTGCAATGCATCTACAAACGAAAATACCAAACGACCTTCGGCAGCAATTTATAATTATTTATTACATACTAGTACACAATATTAAAGAGATATTTAACTTAATTGTGCTATATAATTGTACTCCTATCTTCCGTGGAAATAATGGCATGGAAAAAATGTTCAATGTTTATCAAAAACGATGTAGCCTTAGCAATCGAAAATAATTAACAAACTGTATATTGATAGATTGACACATTAACAAACATTCAGACCCGCAATGTATTTTTTGCAAATTCTATAAAATGTAGACTCAATAAGTGAATTTTTCCGTTTGGGGTATTTTGAATCACATGTGTACGCTATGTGTACATGTACATATAGATTAATAGCCATATAGATAAACACTTTCAGTGTTGAATTTTTAAAAGATATTTTGTATTTGCAATGCAATGCAATGCAAGGGCTATTAAATTCGAACAATGTACATACGGTAGGGATCGAACTGATACTGATTCTGCTTGTTCTACAAACAGCGAATGAAATGCGAAGTATTAGGGTGTTATTTTTTAAACAAAGTATTTCATCGAAAGCATTATTAGTTACCTTAGCTGCATATATGTAGCTCTCCGTCTGGAAATATTGAGTACCATCCGAAATTTTTCATACAAGGGCTATACAGACTTGCAGCTAACATTACCTTATAATTTGCCGCTGTTCATAAATTCATTAAAAGACGCGCAGATTCAAGTGGTTATATGTCGTTTGATATGGGATTTATGATGTCTATTTATATTATTTTAATTAAGGACAGATGAGACGTTCCTCAATTTTATATAATTTTCCTTGATATTTCATTCCTTATTTATTAACATTTAAACCTGTTAATTCCAAAAAATTTAGAGTACATAACCAGGCTCGTTTTGGAGCTAGAATATTTCGAACTTTCCTTAAAATAGCACGCAAAATGCATTTGAATGCTTATAAGTAAAGTCATACTATATATTTTAATTTGAACACTATATATTCAAACCAAAAAAATTTATATAAAGATTTACATAAAGATTTAATTATGAAATAACAAAGTGGAAATCTTCACATTGTGGAGATAGGAAAAAATGGAAGATACATGAAGGTCGCGTCTGACCTTAATATTATACAAGCAATAGCTTTCAAAAAAGCTTGCCTGACTACCCAAATTTATTCAATGGAAGCATGCATGTATCAATTAGGCTATCTTATAAGAAATGAAATTTAATTTTCGCTGCGGATCATAAATTATTAAACTGAACGTGCAGAGTTTAGAAGCAATTTCAATCTTTTTCTTCGATCGAGTGCATGTACCTGTACATCACTGGAAATTTAATCATTTCATTATTTTAAATCATTTTAGGAATGTACATGTATCCAGAGGCGGGTCCAGCAATTTGAAAAGGGGGGGGGGGGTCCATTTGATAAAAACCAATATGTGCAAAATTCATCATTTGTCAATAAACAAGGACTTCTTGAACGTTTTCCGTGCGTATACAACTGTATTTAATAAACATTTATCTCATCACTATTTAATTCACATCTATTTCAACAGCAGAGTGCACTGCATTATTAGGCGTTTTGCCGTTTAGGTTTAGGTAAGGAAGATTTGCATAATATCTAACCTAAAAAAACTCAAGTCTCCAGCAATGAGAAAGTGCGTCTATGTTTGATAGAAAAGAAACACTAAGAAACAAAAAATAACTCAGAATAATTACGACAAACTATTATAAAAATTGATATTTTGGTAATTTTTTTTATGTCTTTGATGTTTATAAATTCTGAACTGTTTATCGATTTTGATGTTTTAAATAAAGGTCTAAATGATAGGATATGACAACAGAATGGGAATAATTTATCTGCTGAAAAAATGATGCGTGTGTAATACAATGGTAAAAGCTATTGTCGTCCCAGGGAACTTGATGTGACCTCTGTAATGGGTGCGCTACATCATCTGGCACACGTACAAATGCAATCATATTTAGAAAAGTTTTGGAAAGGTGAGCATTTTAAATAAAAGTAAATATTCCAATTATATGAATTTATATTTGTTTTAATTAATCCAAACTGATGATTCTTTGTTAATGATGATAATCCAACACAAACTATTACTTACATTGTACTACTTAGACAATGTGTATCATCTTGTTGCGTAGCTGCAGGTCTGTAATTTACTACTAATATCGTCTCTTCACTTGCCTCGGATAGTCTTTTAAACACCATCACCAGTCCCGTAAATTCATGTGGCGCACTGTGTTTACATGTAAAAATGGCGACTCTCGATCTCGATGTAAATTCAACATACTCGATTTTCCGAGGTCGGTAGCGTATTTCGGAGAAAGTCTGAGGCAAATAAAGAGGCGATATCAGTAGTAAATTGCATGAAGAATTTAATGGTACTAATTGTTTTCACAGAATTTGCGTATAAATAAGGTAAATTAGTCGAAAACTAGCGCACGTTTTTCTGCGCAATAAATATACAATTTTTTCAATGGGTGGCCCTGTAGCTCTCAGGTCCTCCATACGAATTCTTTCAGACCGGGAGCTACAGACCTGCAGCTACTTGTTGCGATGACACCTCCCTCTTTTTTTTTTTTTGACCTTTCAAATATGGCAATCTATTTTTAAATCAGGATTACACACGTGCAATGTGAAAAGCCCTTTTAATTGAACACTCTTGCTCATTGTTGCTTATTACATCCCATATAACGTTTTCATCAATTATGAATATAAATGTTGACACAATAAAGATGCATCGTCAGGCAATTATTAATTCAAGCTTGTGGGTGCCCCCCCCCCCCCCCCCCACACACACTTTTTCTCACAGCAACTAATTTTTTTTAAATTTACTTATAAAAAATTGAATTATCAAGGATGTAAAAAAAATTATATAAAAATAAGGAAATTAGGATTGAAATTGAAGTTATATACATACTACGCCAGCCCCCCCCCCCCCACTTTCAAAAAGGATGCTACGTGCCTGCATAAAGATAACAATATTCAAGGGCCTTCCGTCATTTTCAAGCCATGATAAACATGATAAAAAGGACTCTCAAAATAAGAAAATAGACGCAAAGTAAACTGCATTCACGGCGTATGTTCACATTGTATGATGTGTCTCAAAATTCCTATTTTGGACTCGTCCACTATAACTACGAAAAAATTAATGAATGAGACATTCTGATTCTGGCGCGGAGTCTTGTAAATGAAATTTCCATTGATCTGAATGGATTTTTCCGTGAGGGTCGGGGTAGGTAAAAAAACAAATTTAATCGTTCAAAGTTTTGAATTTTTAACAACGATATATCAGATCGAATGTTTTAGAACGATTTATAAATCCAAAATACAGTCCCTTTTAATCGGTTGACGCGCAAGCATATGTATTAAGTAGGCGGGCATCCTTACACCCTATTAATTGAAGACAAATGAAATCGCGTCCAGCAGAACTCCCTGGCATTTTAGTGTATGTTATTATGAATTTATGATTTTGTTTGTTAATAACAATTCAACATCAATTATTAATTAACAATGTACACTCTAGTACGCTAATACACAATTTTGTTGCGATGACCCCCCCCCACCCCCCCCCCCCCCCGGCCATTATACCTATTTCTAAATCAGGATTACACACGTGCTTGCATGTGCAGAAGACAATCTGGAACTTAACTGATAACTATATCATCTCTTTGGAAATTTATTTCTCCGTAAGCAAATACGTGTAGTAACTGATACATGCAATTGTGAAAACCATAGAGGAATGCATGATCTGCGCATAATAACTAACTGCTTGATACAATATTTCTTTTTTCCAACATGTTTTAAGTCAATGATAATATGAAAATATATGCTTGACTTCATAACGGAAATTACTCGTTTTCTTTATTCCCCTTTTCAATAAACAAAACAAACCAACAGACCAAATTGATCCAGATAAATATAATTATCAAAAATAAACCTAAAAAACAAACTACACTTTCATCCTTCACCCACAATATTGCCTTTTCGATATTTGTCATCGTGGTAGATCCGTGTAACAATCTAATAGTAGGTGCTTGCACGACATAAAACCGGCCCTTGCTGATCAACGTTTTCATTAACGCATATAAAGGAAAAGAAATATTTAGATTTTTTCTTGTATTTATTTTGATGTAAATAAAAAAGAGAAGAAATTAGTTTTCAGTCTCACTTTATGCTTGTTTGTTAGCGGTTAATCGAAGTTCATTTTGTATATCCTTTTGTAATTTAAAAATATGCGATGTAAATCTTTTTTCCATGCAATATTTCGTATAAAACAACGAAGAGTAGTATCTGGAAACTTCATTCAAAATTTTATTAGACCTTTAATTAAATTGTAAAATGCTAACATTGAAAATTGTGCCCGATATCTTTTTTTTTTAAGGTAAAACTTTATTGATTAAAAAAAACTGATTCTTTGAGATAAAATAAATTGACATAATCAGTTTGACATTCTCTAAGTGCAGGTCTGTAGCTCTTCTTCTGAAAAAGAATCGGATGGACGACCTAGGACCCAGATCGTCCATCCAAATTTCTTGAATATTGCCATTTCTTTCGTACGCGGACGCATGTTGGCCGAATGCTCACCGAGACTAAATGGTTCGTATATTAAGTTTTAACTGCGTTTAAAGGTAATTCCGATAATTTTGAAAATGATTAATTAAATAAAAATGGTTAAAATTACCGTTAAATTACCGGCATCGGTCTTCCCCATGCGCGAATCTAGAAGAGTAGGGTGAGGGTTCCAGACCCCACACAACCCCCGCAAAATTTCTTTCCATTACATGTACAATATAAAATTACAAAAAAATGCCTCGGACATCCCCAGGCAAACTCAAATAACCGTCAGACACTCAACCCCCGCCCCAGGAAATTTTTTCTTATCCGCACATGCCCCCCTCTCCCCCCCCCCCCCCCTCAAAAAACAAAATGATTCTTCAGAACCCCCTGTAAAATTTCCAGGATCTCTGCATACATTCTAAAAGATTCATTGGCCCTTGCTTTTGATAAAAAATGCGAGTAAAATGTTTGGTCTTTTTACGTTCATACCGGTCATACCCACTGTGTGATTATAATCGTCGTCCATATTCTGTGTATATTGAGTCAATTATGAATGATTAGATAAGTTTCTCAAAATAAAATGCACATGCAAAAAAACAACATGCGGCGAATCAAACTTCAGACAACTTTTAAAGATCTGTATTTGCTTATATACATGTACTTTGTTTCTTTTACACAGTGTTTATACATCTAATATTGCACCATGGTCAGGTATCAATTTTTGTATTACGTCACAAGTATGACGCAGCTACGACGGAAGACCTAATCGTTGCTTGCAACGAGCTCGTCTCTAGTTTATGTATATATTTGTAGACTGTATCAAAATATCATGCAAAAATTAAAACAAACAGATCCACAACGAATTAAGCGGACGCCATGTAAATGAAAAAAAAATCTAACAGATATGTCTTTCAGATATATATATTTAAAAACATGTCAGAGAATTAATATTTTTTTAATATACAAAACATAGTTTATGCGTTACTTAATTACTTTTAATAGTCCCTATCGCATCGAATGTGATCAGACGATTTAGCGACAACTCTATATATTAACATTTATGCATTATTAAGTTTTACTTGCAAGTTGTATTTTGGACTTCAGAAGGAATAAGAGTTTAACACATAAGTTATATATTTAAGCAAGTGGCAGATTAAGCGTGTACCAGTACTGTAAACCATATATGCAGGATAAACTCTAGACATATAAAAGGCATATACCATTCTTTCTTTGAGTTTGGTTAAGAATATAATCATATATATCAACGTTTGATATTTATCTTTTTGACAATGATTTTGATTTACAATGTTCTGTAAAAATGACCAATAAATTAAAGTAACTTTTAAAAAATAGAAAAAAAAATGTTCTAAATAATTGCGTATATTTCTAACTTGCAATAAGTTTCTTCAATCTCTATGATTTATTAAAGATTAAATTTTAATATGTGTATTCACAACATCTGTAAATATGAATATTTTTCAAAATGTATTTTAGTACAGTGGATGTTCATACATGTATAATTTTCATCCATTTTTCATTATGTGATTTTGCAACTTTTTTCGTTTCAAATTAAAATTCTTCGATTTCTTTTGAGCTTTTTTCGTTCTTATTATTGCTTTTTACGTATAAAATCTATTTTTCAAAACTTGGAATTTGATTTTGATTTACAACTTTTTTACGAATGTGTACTTAAAAATGTTCAAAATACGTTGTTTTTCTAAACTCTAACAATTACATGGAGCATTTTATAAAAATTGAATGCAATAAACACAATGGTATAGAATTATAAACGATTTTGATTCGTTTTAGTTGTATACATATTTGTTTATTGAGAATATTGTGTAACATTTGATTAAGGTAGTCCCAGTTTTTTTAGAAACTTGTGTCAAATCATTTTTTTTTATTTGAACATTTAAAGCAACTTATAAGCTTACTAAAGAGGCCAAAACATTTATACCTTTGCGCTTTTGTTTTCTTTCAGTTTCTTTAAGCTCACACGGTCCAAAAATTCAACAGCCAATATTTAACAAGAGAATTTCATAATTTATTGAATTATGCATACAAATATACCATGTAAGGTTTCAATTTAAGAAAATCAATTGATAATCCTTAAATCATAAAAGTTTTATTGATTTTCTACAGAAAATATGTATATTAATAAAAATACATTTTTCTTACCACGACCCCCCCCCCCCAAAAAAAAAACCCCTTAAAATAGCATATTTTTGGAAAAATTAACGACGGAGATGCAATATTTTAACAACTTTTTGATCGAATAAATACTATTTTAAAACACTCGTTGTGCGCCAAAAGTAAATTCCATTAAATTTATTTCATAAACGGTTTATCATTCTCGAAACTAGTTAGTTACAAAAGTAAACTTACCATTGTCATATCAAAGAACAATTTAAAAGCCTTCTTTACAAAGTTTGTATTTATAATTTTCTTTTATGCAGTAAAAATGATCATATGTAAACCTGATTCAACCAACGCATTTTATCAGGTTCGAATTAAATTGAAACCTAATACCCGTACTTTTAATCACTTTTCAATGACATATTATTGTGTCAGCTGTCGTCTGGTCGATAGATATATATGGTACTAATATTTACATGCAATGCAAAATACATGTTTTATTTCCATTTTTTTATTTTAGAATTAAGCTCTTGAAACAGTTTATGAATTTATGGTAAACATGATAGTTTTAGCATAGTCCACATCCAATGTTTATTTTCCGAATGATATACATTTCGTTTTCTTTAAATAATTGATAAACGACACCATCGTATTTCGAAATTGTTTTGCATCTTTACTATACCTTTTGCTAAGAAGTACAGTAAAACTTGTTTAGTACAAATATAGATGTAGCGATTTTTCGGACATAGCAAGGTTTTTTTAAGTCTCCGGTATTATTCTTAACAAATCTTTGCAAAATTGTACGATTTTAACGAATTCGGATATATAACGAATTTACGGATATAGCAAACTGATTTGGAGTCCCGCAGAGGTGAATAGTGATGAAGTTTAACACTTTTATATCGAATTTATTAACAGTTTAAAAAAGTTTGCACCATTATATACTATAATAGTTTGAATAAATTTATTTTTATTTAAATCTTCGACTCACAATCCGATTATCAAAGATATAAAAGTAACGAAGTATATAACGAAGTAAATGCATTGGTCCCTAGGACTTCGCTACGACCAATATGTTTTATGGTGCAACTGTTGGGGGAAAGCTGCTGGAACTACATACACATGAGATGTGTAAATAAAAAATTACTTTTCATTTTTGTTTGTTTTGTTTTTTTTATCTAAAATGGTTTAAAAAATTTGTATTTCATTTGATTATTTTTTTTATGCTAGTGTGTGCACATTTTTTTTGATGACTTTGTAAATACCGATTTCCGTTCAAAGGTTTTAAAAAGTGAAACTTCTTCAACTATTTTGCTGCTCTAATTTTTCTTTGTTTTTTTTTTTATAACATCTGTAATTAAAAAAAAACTATTGTTATATCTCCTTCCCACTACCAGACCAATTTGACAATAAAGCATGAAACTAGAATATGAAATTTCTTACCCGTATCTATGTCAGAAAGAATTGTATCATAAAGAATAAAGAGTCGAGAAATCACAGTTTACACTAAAATAGCGATTATTTATTCAACGTAAAACTCAGGACAGATGCATGATTCACCGCTTTACTTCTATCAGTTTATATCGCACGAGATCACTTGACATTACACATGTAATTTTTATTCCTTTGTTTACGTTTCTCAACAGAGTAGGAGGAACTTTGATGGCTCTCACAAAATTTGGTGCGATACTGAAAACTTGCTTACAACGAAACCGTTCAAAACATTTCAAAACCGTAAATTTCAATTAATAGGTCTGCCATTTTCGGTATAGCCTACGGGAGATCAGAAAAGTTAAGATTAAACTTAAATATTCTTGATGAACTGTAAAAGCTTGTTCTTTTTCTAGTGCTTTGCTCGCCATTAAATAATAAATGTTGCATGATAAACGCAGACGTTCTTTTTTGTTATTAAAACAAAAAGGAATAACTACTTTTCAAAAACAAATTCCATATTGCGGATGTAATAAAAGTGTATTTCTTACTTAACAAT
This sequence comes from Magallana angulata, assembly GCF_025612915.1. Classification (NCBI taxonomy): domain Eukaryota; kingdom Metazoa; phylum Mollusca; class Bivalvia; order Ostreida; family Ostreidae; genus Magallana; species Magallana angulata. The sequence continues at coordinate 3,547,045 of NC_069114.1, forward strand.
GTTAAGTGCATTTCTGAATAAGTTTGTCAATAAGAGGACCACGAGAGGAAGAATGCATAAATAGGCTGTGCCTGCTTCCTAATTTCATTCAATGTATTATATGGAATAAAATAGTGTTTAAATAAAAATGAACAATAAGCTTCGAATTATAAGCAAAGTACAGAACTTTGCACACAATCCTCTGTTTATTCACAGATCTAAGGCCAATCTTTTTTTACATTTTACATGCTGAATAGGAAATACCAAGTTAAAAATCTTAAGCTGATTATAATAAACTCATGTGAAAACAATATGACTCAGACCTAGCAAAATTGTGAGCTGTGTATCTTGCTTATAATTCTACAATTGACACTAAAATGTTGGTTGATCTTTAGAAATGCCTCTTTAATCGTTTCGAACTTGTACAAGAAAGAATTAAAAGATGATATGTTGTAACTACTTTCTGGGTGCCCCTCTCTATACAATGAAATATATGAATTCTACATCAATTTTGATAGTTTTTCAGACAAGAAAAAAGACACCGTTAAAACAGTTTCCATGGTTCTGACACATTTGGTTACTGGTATTAAGGCATTGTGGCTATTCCAAAGAAATTATTACAAATGAAAAGCACCCTGGTTTGTTTCCCTTAGATGTTTTTTTACTAAAGATAAAAATTATGGATGGGCCTTATTGAAATAGACTGATATTCCTGTCCATACATTGACTATAATACAACTCTTTAACATGTTACGTGGCAACATTTTTCATTCGAGTGCGTAAGGTTAAAAAGTCATACAAGTTAACGCCAGGTAAATAACAGTCGTTTATAATAGGCCAAGGGAAAACCAATTAAATTTTTAAATATTTTTAATTTGAGGAATTGAGCACATTGAGGCACAATTTTATTCTTCTAATCTTAAGGAATTTTTTAATAAAACACAGTAACTATTGTAATATTTTTTTTTTAATAATACAATAACTGGTAAGTAGTTGAGGAAGAAATAGTACCTATATGCTCTCAAATACATTAATCGCTTTATAAAGTGCGGGAAGGAAAATATCGGGAATTGGAAGTTAACAAAGTACCCTTACCAAAAGTTTATTATCGGTAAAAATTGTATTCCATTAAGGTACAATGCCAAAGATTAAGTGTATGCGAAAATAAGTGTAATCTTCGAATACTTTACAATATTTATTTTTGTTATTTTACTGAGGGGCTATATGGTACAATATCCTATGAACGCCCATATAAAATTATTGTTGATCAGGTGAACTACGTTGCCCTATACGTTTCTTGTTTCGGATTTACAATCTACTTGTGTTAGCTTTTTTTCACAACTACCATGTTCCTTATCGCCGGTTGTCTCCAATAATAACTATATATATTGACAAAAAACCTATCCTCGCTAGCTTGCGACGCATTATACCATTTATGTTTGCAGTTGTACTACTTTTGGATAATACATTCTAAGAGGTTTTTTTAATGATTGGTCTTAGTATGCATAATACTTGAGTTTGCAATACTACCTGATACTAGGTATTAACTCCGTGCAGAATCGTGCGTTATTTATTGCTTCTTTTTTTGGTATTTTTTTTTTTGGGGGGGGGGGAGGTGGGGGTGGGTGGGTCGTTTTATTTGGGAATACAGGGGACCTTTTCTTTTAGATAATACATTTATTTATAATTAATAATATTGTCGCTAATTTCAACATTCCAGTTTAAAGTTTCTCTATTGAAGATTTCAGGGAATCTTCTTTATACTCGTTGATTCTCTCATAAGATAAATCTGCAGTATCCAATTATTTTAATGTTTACAAAAGTTTAGAAGCATTCGACAGTCTCTTTGTCGAACATTCAAGACGGGATTGGCAACATCGTAATAAATGTGTCTAAAAAGTAATTTATCTTCAAAGCTAGTATAGCAACAAACAAAGTTCGGATATGGTTGATATCGTCCTCAATGGAGCACTTATCTAACGACAAGAATATAGAATGAGATTATAATGGATGCAAATGATAAACTATTTACAATGTTATGATTGAATATTGTAAATTGAGGAACTGCTTTCCTGATCAATTACCCCCGCTGAGGAAAAGGTAATAGAGGTTTATATTCGAAATAACAAAGTTTTTGAGGTGCAGTGTTTTCAAATTTCATTTTTATGATCAAGGATGTCTAATTTACGGGGTTTTTTCAGTCCATGTAAATACTGTCCCGTCACGTGGCTTGTTCAACATGATAAAGTAGGGTTAAATTACATGAGGTTAAATAACAAGATGTTTGTAGATTACCTAGCAAGTTAGAATTAAAAATTCTATAACGACGGCAAAAAATATAATCGATTTTACAAAATCATTTATTCTTTGGAACAGACAACACAAACAATTTTTCTTCCTTCGACATAAGGTGGACACTTCAAGGAACCACAGCGAGCCTCTACGGAATAGAAAAGTTTGCCATATTTATTAGCAAGACCTCCATGTAAGGTGTCTGGATGCTCGTCAACACAGGTATACATGGTACCGGCTGGATGATCATGATATCCTGTCATAAGATTACCACGGTACTCTAACTTCCAGCCCTTGTAACATGATTTTCTAGCTACAAATGAAGATATGAAATAAAATGTTATCTGGGTCTTTTTTCTTAAACTGTGGAAAACCAAAATAAAAAATGTTGGGAATTTGGAGGAAAGGGGTATGAAATTTGTAGCATTACGTTTATTTAATTATTATGGGGGGAAGAGGGTATAAAATTAAAGCATATAGAAAAAAGGACATATAACGATATATACCAAAAAATTATTATACATCAATGTGCAGATAACAAATTCTGGGGAGATAACATTTTTAACATTTTTGAGAATTGCTATGATATATACCCACAAATGCTTTAAATAAAACATTGTTTAAGATTCTACAGGGGCGTTTTCCGACAAGTTTTATGAGGAATTTGCAGTAAAATGCAAAAGAAAAAAGAAACAGAAGTTGAGGCGGCGAAATGTCAGCTAATAAACATTTTTACACACTTTGGAACCATTTTATATAAAAAAAAAAAGCAAAGCGATTATAAAGACTTTGTTGTAAATGTTTGTAAAAGGTCAATTTAATAATTTTGATAAATATGATAACATCAAGTAAAATCCAAACCCAGACCGATAAAATATACGAAAAAATATTAGCGACATACATGTACCCAATGTATGTATGTATCAACAATGTGTGTACCACATTTACATACAGAACATTTGGCATCCGCAGTTTTTTGTCGCTTTGAACAAACTTTTTTTCAAGTAATTAAAAAGTGAATGTGCAAGCTGGGTACATGTTTAAGGGAATCCTGTGTATTTTCGGTATGAAATCGTTAAAAAATATTGGACGTCTTATATCGCCTGGAAAACGTGTTACTTCAAATTACTCTGCAAAGAATATTCTAATCATGCATCTCAAATTGTGGATATTGTTAGACGAGGTGACCCGAAAATAATAATAAATAAATAGCAAAATGAGATTGTTAGACGAAATTAGAGTAAACCGATTTTAAGTTTTGCGCTCACTCTAAATAGTTCCCGGAAAACCATCGTCTGTATCAATGCAGTGGTAGATGCTATTTTGTTTTAAATGTTAGATTATTGGGAGAAAAATACAAAGAAGAACAAAAAGGTTTTTGAAAAACACGTTTAGCGTTGTACAGTACATAGACGTAGAATATCGCTCCTCTAAATAATAATATCAAACTGTTTCTTAAACCCATCGTCCGTCAGTTCAAAACGTCTTAGCAAAGCTGTCTTCAAACTCATCGAAGTATCTCAATAACTTCCTACATTATGCAAGCCATTCTATAGTTATTTAATAAGAATTGGCGTGAACTCCGATTTCTGGTAGATCTCTAACCATATACCAAAATGTTTTTCCTTGTTTATTTAAAACTGATTGATTTATATAATAATCACCGCGGGTATGTAAAGACTTCCCAATTAATTTCACAGCGATGTGTAAAAAGTCACTTTGCTGTAAGCCATACGATTTGATGTCGAAATTAACTACTGTACAATTCTTAAGATGTGTTTCAAAAACCTTTTTGTGCTTCTTTGTGTGTTTTTTTTTCTTAAAATATCTGACATTTAAAACAATATAGCCTCTACAAGAACATGATATCTTTTTTAAAAACTGCTTTGATACACACGTTGGTTGTCCCTGCTATGTTGTGGCTGTTCGAAGATTAAAAATTAAAAATTAACGAAAAAATGATACTTTACTCGGGAGTATTTCTTATATTTGACACCACGATCTTCATTTCTTTCGATAGTACTTGAAATAATAAGCAGATACATATGACGTTACAAAAATGCATTAAACATAATGTTTGATATCGCTCTTATCCTATGTTATAAAAACATAAAGAAATACTCACGTTTAATGTATCATTTTTTGTAAATGTTTAATTTTTCTAGCTTCGAACAGCCACAACATAGCTGAGTACACTAATCCATATAGTTCCTTAAGTAATATCCATATAACATTGCATTCAATCTCACCTGGAAACATCTTGACGACAGATCTGTTTCTCTGAAGACAAACCGCACAGGGGACGTCATGATGATAAAGTGAACGCAGGTTGCCAGGAGAAGTGGCTGTTTCATATTCCGCGCCATAGACATAAGCCTTATCATCATCCGTCCCATCCGTGTATAACCCCCATTCTGGGTCTCTCGGTAAACACAAAGAATCAACTGCAGCTCCCTTGTGGCCATAATATGATCCACCGGTAAAACCTTTAAACGTTTGGTCTAGGTTATAGACATGTATATTGCATGTCATAACATGCTCTTTTGATATACTTTAACAACTAGTTGTCTTGGTTTAACAGCTTTATTCATTTTTTCCATTTTTTATCATTAGAAATGAGGATTGTTAGATTCATTAAAGTAAATCTAGTTTTGATATAAAAGTTCTAATATGTGATTTGCCAAAATATTTCTATTAAATGATTGAATCTCTAGCTCTCGAATTGCCTGATATCCAACTATCTTGAAAAGGTACAACATTATGTTCACCTACACCTGACCTAGGATGTCAGTATAACATTTCATTTCTTCCACATTGGACGAGAAAAAGATCAATGATTAAGCCAACATCAAGGTAGATATTGTACCTCTCGGGTAGCACCATCGTATATAACTAAAACAGCAATAATGCAATAATTGTATTATAACACACCTGATAGAATTAGTTCAGCATCTGAAGGGCATGTCTTCTTTCCCCATCTTGTGTAAACATAGCTGCTGTTTTGTGCATCTTAAAGTAATCAATGATCATTATATAGTCAGGTGTGAATGGATCAAATTATCATATGCTTACAAATTATAATACGCAGTAATTGGCACATGATACCTCGCATCTTTTGTATATCAGACTTTATTGTTTCTTTAAACACCCTTATTGATTCTTCGACATGTTCGGTAAAACTTTTGAATTCCCGCCTCAGAACCTCCACCTGATATGTTCCTAGACCAGACGACAGCTGTCCTGTCAGATAACCCTGTAACATGTCCTTACAAGTTTCGGTGTTTGTTTCTGCCCCAGCTAGGCTGATTTCAAACATCACAAAGAAAACGGCAATCATCTAGTGAGCAAACAAATATATTGTACACTTACAAGTTTTCAAGAGTTATTAAAAAATATCTTACCATTATTTGAAAACGAAATATCTACTTTAAGGTGAACTATGTATAAAATCCGAAACCATCATATTCTTGCAACGAAATAAGTGCAGATTAGATATCCTAAACAAAATATTTAATTCCCTTTTTTGCACAGTCTTTTTTTTTTAACTAAATATTAACATTTTCATTAAATACTTAACTAATTAAAAAAACCTTAACACCAGTTACATGTCACACGTTTTAAATTTTCAGATTAAGAATATTTTACAAAAATCAGGTTTTGGGGGTTCTTTTTGTGGGTTTTTTTTTAATATTGTTTTGGGGGTCTATTTATACAAGACCTAGCCAGGTTTCAAATTCCTTCCGTTTTGCTAGCACAAAAGCTTGCATGATCGGCCTCTAGAAGCAGGCTAAAAAATCATTGATGTAATTTATGTATATATTTGTAGACTGTGTCAAAATATCATGCAAAAATTAAAACAAACAGATCCACAACGAATTAAGCGGACGCCATGTAAATGAAAAAAAAATCTAACAGATATGTCTTTCATATATATATAAATATATATATATATATATATATATATATATATATATATATATATATATATATATATATATATATATATATATATATATATATATATTTAAAAACATGTCAGAGAATTAATATTTTTTTAATATACAAAACATAGTTTATGCGTTACTTAATTACTTTTAATAGTCCCTTTCGCATCGAATGTGATCAGACGATTTAGCGACAACTCTATATATTAACATTTATGCATTATTAAGTTTTTCTTGCAAGTTGTATTTTGGACTTCAGAAGGAAAAAGAGTTTAACACATAAGTTATATATTTAAGCAAGTGGCAGATTAAGCGTGTACCAGTACTGTATACCATATATACAGGATAACCTCTAGACTTATAAAAGGCATATACTATTCTTTCTTTGAGTTTGGTTAAGAATATAATCATATATATAAACGTTTGATATTTATCTTTCGGACAATGATTTTGATTTACAATGTGCTGTAAAAATGACCAATAAATTAAAGTAACTTTTAAAAAATATAAAAAAATGTTCTAAATAATTGCGTATATTTCTTAACTTGCAATAAGTTTATTCAATATCTATGATTTATTAAAGATTAAATTCTAATATGTGTATTCAAAACAACTGTAAATATAAATATTTTTCAAAATGTATTTTAGTACAGTGGATGTTCATACATGTATAATTTTCATCCATTTTTCATTATGTGATTTTGCAACTTTTTTCGTTTCAAATTAAAATTCTTCGATTTCTTTGGAGCTTTTTTTCCCTTCTTATTATTGCTTTATACGTATAAAATCTATTTTTCAAAAGTTGGAATTTGATTTTGATTTACAACTTTTTTACGAATGTTACCTAAAAATGTTCAAAATACATTGTTTTTCTCAACTCTAACAATTACATGGAGCATTTTATAAAAAAAATAATGCAATAAACACAATGGTATAGAATTATAAACGATTTTGATTCGTTTTAGTTGTATACATATTTGTTTATTGAGAATATTGTGTAACATTTGATTAAGGTAGTCCCAGTGTTTTTAGAAACTTGTGTCATATCATTTTTTTTTATTTGAACATTTAAAGCAACTTATAAACTTACTAAAGAGGCCAAAACGTTTATACCTTTGCGCTTTTGTTTTCTTACAGTTTCTTTAAGCTCACACGGTCCAAAAATTCAACAGCCAATATTTAACAAGAGAATTTCATAATTTATTGAATTATACACAAAAATATACCATCTAAGGTTTTAATTTAAGAAAATCAGTTGATAATCCTCAAATCATAAAAGTTTTATTGATTTTCTACAGAAAATATGTATATTAATAAAAATACATTTTTCTTACCACGACCCCCCCCCCCACACACACAAAAAAAACCTCAAAATAGCAAAATTAACGACGGAGATGCAATATTTTAACAACTTTTTGATCGAACAATTACTATTTTAAAACACTCGTTGTGTGCCAAAAGTAAATTCCATTAAATTTATTTCATAAACGGTTTATCATTCTCGAAACTAGTTTGTTACAAAAGTAAACTTACCATTGTCATATCAAAGAACATTTTAAAAGCCTTCTTTACAAAGTTTGTATTTATAATTTTCTTTTAAGAGGTAAAAATGATCATATGTAAACCTGATTCAACCAACGCATTTTATCAGGTTCGAATTAAATTGAAACCTAATACCCGTACTTTTAATCACTTTTCAATGACATATTATTGTGTCAGCTGTCGTCTGGTCGATAGATATGTATGCTACTAATATTTACATGCAATGCAAAATACATGTTTTATTTCCATTTTTTTATTTTAAAATTAAGCTCTTGAAACAGTTTACGAATTTATGGTAAACATGATAGTTTTAGCATAGTCCACATCCAATGTTTATTTTCCGAATGATATACATTTCGTTTTCTTTAAATAATTGATAAACGACAACATCGTATTTCGAAATTGTTTTGCATCTTTACTATACCTTTTGCTAAGAAGTACAGTAAAACTTGTTTAGTACAAATATAGATGTAGCGATTTTTCGGACATAGCAAGGTTTTTTTAAGTCTCCGGTATTATTCTTAACAAATCTTTGCAAAATTGTACGATTTTAACGAATTCGGATATATAACGAATTTACGGATATAGCAAACTGATTTGGAGTCCCGTAGAGGTGAATAGTGATGAAGTTTAACACTTTTATATCGAATTTATTAACAGTTTAAAAAAGTTTGCACCACTATTTAATTTAAGAGTTTGAATAAATTTATTTTTATATAAATCTTCGACTCACAATCCGATTATCAAAGATATCAAAGTAACGAAGTACATGTATATAACGAAGTAAATGCATTGGTCCCTAGGACTTCGCTACGACCAATATGTTTTACGGTGCAACTGTTGGGGGAAAGCTGCTGGAACTACATACACATGAGATGTGTAAATAAAAAATTACTTTTCATTTTTGTTTGTTTTTTTTTTTTTATCTAAAATGGTTTAAAAAATTTGTATTTCATTTGATTATTTTTTTTATGCTAGTGTGTGCACATTTTTTTTGATGACTTTGTAAATACCAATTTCCGTTAAAAGGTTTTAAAAAGTGAAACTTCTTCAACTATTTTGCAGCTCTAATTTTTCTTTGTTTTTTTTTTTATAACATCATGTGGCTGTAATTAAAAAAAACGATTGTTTTATCTCCTTCCCACTACAAGACCAATTTGACAATAAAGCATGAAACTAGAATATGAAATTCTTACCCGTATCTATGTCAGAAAGAATTGTATCATAAAGAATAAAGAGTCGAGAAATCACAGTTTACACTAAAATAGCGATTATTTATTCAACGTAAAACTCAGGACAGATGCATGATTCACCGCTTTACTTCAATCAGTTTATATCGCACGAGATCACTTGACATTACACATGTAATTTTTATTCCTTTGTTTACGTTTCTCAACAGAGTAGGAGGAACTTTGATGGCTCTCACAAAATTTGGTGCGATACTGAAAACTTGCTTACAACGAAACCGTTCAAAACATTTCAAAACCGTAAATTTCAATTAATAGGTCTGCCGTTTTCGGTATAGCCTACGGGAGATCAGAAAAGTTAAGATGAAACTTAAATATTCTTGATGAACTGTAAAAGCTTGTTCTTTTTCTAGTGCTTTGCTCGCCATTAAATAATAAATGTTGCATGATAAACGCAGACGTTCTTTTTTGTTATTAAAACAAAAAGGAATAACTACTTTTCAAAAACAAATTCCATATTGCAGATGTAATAAAATGTATTTCTTACTTAACAATGTCAAGTGCATTTCTGAATAAGTTTGTCAATGAGAGGACCACGAGAGGAAGAATGCATAGATAGGCTGTGCCTGCTTCCTAATTTCATTCAATGTATTATATGGAATAAAATAGTGTTTAAATAAAAATGAACAATAAGCTTCGAATTATAAGCAAAGTACAGAACTTTGCACACAATCCTATGTTTATTCACAAATCTAAGGCCAATCTTTTTTTACATTTTACATGCTGAATAGGAAATACCAAGTTAAAAATCTTAAGCTGATTATAATAAACTCATGTGAAAACAATATGACTCAGACCTAGCAAAATTGTGAGCTGTGTATCTTGCTTATAATTCTACAATTGACACTAAAATGTTGGTTGATCTTTAGAAATGCCTCTTTAATCGTTTCGAACTTGTACAAGAAAGAATTAAAAGATGATATGTTGTAACTACTTTCTGGGTGCCCCTCTCTATACAATGAAATATATGAATTCTACATCAATTTTGATAGTTTTTCAGACAAGAAAAAAGACACCGTTAAAACACACAGGGCGAAAAACCATCTTTAAGCAAGTCCTTAAAGGTGGCTTAAAGGTGACTTAAAGGAGCTTAAAGGCTATACAACCTTTAAGCCGCCTTTAAGTCACCTTTAAGCAAGTGCTTATAGGTCCTTAATGTCCAAACTTCTTTAAGCTACCTTTAAGCCACCTTTAAGCATCTTTAAGTGGCATTTACGCTCTCTTTACACTGCCTTTACACTGTCTTTAAGTGGCCTTTAAGTCAATATTGATCAAGCTGAACAATAAAAACATATATTAAATGCAAAAGCTCTTTTATAGAGATGGGAGGGGGTCATCAGAGTGATAATATAATTTCCAAGGAAGGGAAGGGGGTGTTCCAGGCGGTTTTAATCGTCGCTCCATTAAACACAGAACGCTATCATCAGCACCGCTCTGATGGACACAGATTGCCGTTATAAAATTCTTTATAATTTTTGGGGGGTTTCAAAATTATTGTAGGTATGAGCGCAGTCTCTGTATCTTAATATGTGCATAAAACTAATTAAAGTATGTTTGTTTCCTATCATAAATTAATCGGTGAAAAAAAAAATATCTCTCTCTCTCTCTCTCTCTCTCTCTCTCTCTCTCTCTCAGTTCATCCGGTTATTAAACAAAATAAAGATAATGAACCAAAAATGCATGATTTAATTTGTTAATCGGTTTAAGGTTTGTATTTTTTTTTCAATTTTCATTATTTCTAACTCTAGATCTGCTAGATAAATGTTAAAGATGAAAAGACTCTCAACTGCCTTTGTTATATCGGGCAGGATATTACTGCTTTGTTTGTCTAGACATAGTTTTGTTCGTTTGTGTATATCTAATTAGAGTCTATTGTTTGTCCAACTTAAGAAAACCCCTGGAACTAACACAGAATATACAAGATATACACAGCAGTTGTGTCGTGTGCCCAGGTGCATGTTTGTGTATATCTAATTGAAGTCTATTGTTTTTCCAACTTAAGAAAACCCCTGGAACTAACACAGAATATACAAGATATACACAACAGGTGTGTCGTGTGCCCAGGTGCACGTCAGGGTTTTTAAAGGCGTTGAATCTTAGTTTGTACGAGTATACGATAAGTCTAGTGAATAAAAGTTAATTTACATTTGTAATTCATTTTCAAAGTATTATTTCCTAGCTCTGGGTTTCAAAGATGTTACGTCTACAAATTAACGATACATGTATGTAAGAGTAAAATCTTGAGGCTAATTAATTAATGTACCGGTGATCATAAATAGGGGTTGATTATTTAAATATATGTATAAGGGTAAATATGTCAAATATACCCGGCCTGGCACATCATACAATTGTATGTACAAGTCATTTGCAATTGCCACATGCAGTAAATACGTCACCGGTAATTTGTAATTTTGTTTGTTATAGAATTGATAGTTTAAAAATCATGTACATGTACATACAATTACATGTAAATATTTAAACATATTGGAACGGCGCCGCGATCATGAAAACCGGGAAATTGCGGGAAATTGAACAAATACCCTAATAGTATCAATGCATTTAATAAAAGAAATGATTTCATTTTCTTTCTTACATTTTTATAGCTATAAATTAGATGAACAACTATATCTACTCGGTTTAAATTTATTAACTAAGAAAGCCTACTATAGTGAACCTAACGGTTTCCATTTAGGTATAATATATTTTTGTTCACTGAAGACCAAGTTCCGTATTTCATTCTAAATACATGCATGCATGTAATTTATAAATTAGATATAATTGATTGTTACAAACTGAATGGTTTGTCAAAATCTTTTCAAGTAAACACATTCAATACAGTGATTCAATATCCACTGATATATAGGATATAAAAACACTCATTTATATGTAAGTTGCCGTGGCGCAGAGGATGTGTGGTGATGCTAGTAAACTAAGGGTCCCGGGTTCAATTCTCGCCATGGCCGGTTTTTTTTTTGGTGTTTTTTTTCATTTTTCTTTCTAGAACAAAAACCGTTTTAATACCTTTTCTTTCATAAAGTTAATACATTTTGTTGGAAATTAAGCACAATATTGAATTAAATTTTTTTTAATGGCTTAAAGGTGGCTTAAAGGTAGCTTAAAGGTGGCTTAAAGGTGGCTTAAAGGTGGCTTAAAGAAGTTTGGACATTAAGGACCTATAAGTTGTCCTTAAAGGTGGCTTAAAGGTGGCTTAAAGATAGTCTTTAAGCTGCCTTTAAGCCATCTTTACGCTTTCTTTAAGCCACTTTAAGCAATACTTATAGCTTAAAGGTAGCTTAAAGGTGGCTTAAAGATCGTCTTTAAGCTACCTTTAAACACCTTTAAGCTATCTTTAAGGAGGACTTAAAGATGGTCATTCATCCTGTGACAGTTTCCATGGTTTTGACACATTTGGTTACTGGTATTAAGGCATTGTGGCTATTCCAAAGAAATTATTACAAATGAAAAGCACCCTGGTTTGTTGCCATTAGTTGTTTTTTTAATAAAGATAAAAATTATGGATGGGCCGTATTGAAATAGACTGATATTCCTGTCCATACATTGACTATAATACAACTCTTTAACATGTTACGTGGCAACATTTTTCATTCGAGTGCGTAAGGTTAAAAAGTCATACAAGTTAACGCCAGGTAATTAACAGTCGTTTATAATGGGCCAAGGCAAAACCAATTAAATTTTTAAATATCTTTAATTTGAGGAATTGAGCACATTGAGGCACAATTTTATTCTTCTAATCTTAAGGAATTTTTTAATAAAACACAGTAACTATTATAATATTTTTTTTTAATAATACAATAACTGGTAAGTAGTTGAGGAAGAAATAGTACCTATATGCTCTCAAATATATTAATCGCTTTATAAAGTGCGGGAAGGAAAATATCGGGAATTGGAAGTTAACAAAGTACCCTTACCAAAAGTTTATTATCGGTAAAAATTGTATTCCATTAAGGTACAATGCCAAAGATTAAGTGTATGCGAAAATAAGTGTAATCTTCGAATACTTTACAATATTTATTTTTTGTTATTTTACTGAGGGGCTATATGGTACAATATCCTATGAACGCCCATATAAAATTATTGTTGATCAGGTGAACTACGTTGCCCTATACGTTTCTTGTTTCGGATTTACAATCTACTTGTAAAAGCTTTTGTTCACAACTACCATGTTCCTTATCGCCGGTTGTCTCCAATAATAACTATATATATTGACAAAAAAACCTATCCTCGCTAGCTTGCGACGCATTATACCATTTATGTTTGCAGTTTTACTACTTTTGGATAATACATTCTAAGAGTTTTTTTTAATGATTGGTCTTAGTATGCATAATACTTGAGTTTGCAATACTACCTGATACTAGGTATTAACTCCGTGCAGAATTGTGCGTTATTTATTGCTTCTTTTTTTGGTATTTTTTTTGGGGGGGGAGGTGGGGGTGGGTGGGTCGTTTTATTTGGGAATACAGGGGACCTTTTCTTTTAAATGATACATTTATTTATAATTAATAATATTGTCGCTTATAATACCAAATTTCAACATTCCAGTTTAAAGTTTCTCTATTGAAGATTTTAGGGAATCTTCTTTATACTCGTTGATTCTCTCATAAGATAAATCTGCAGTATCCAATTATTTTAATGTTTACAAAAGTTTAGAAGCATTCGACAGTCTCTTTGTCGAATATTCAAGATGGGATTGGCGATATCATAATAATGTGTCTAAAAAGTAATTTATCTTCAAAGCTAGTATAGCTACAAACAAAGTTCGGATATGGTTGATATCGTCCTCAATGGAGCACTTATCTAACGACAAGAATATAGAATGAGATTATAATGGATGCAAATGTTAAACTATTTACAATGTTATGATTGAATATTGTAAATTGAGGAACTGCTTTCCTGATCAAATAACCCCGCTGAGGAAAAGGTAAAAGAGGTTTATATTCGAAATAACAAAGTATTTGAGGTGCGGTGTCTTCAAATTTCATTTTTAGAAACCAGGTTGTGATACTGATCGAGAATGCCTAATTTACGGGTTTTTTCAGTCCATGTAAATATTGTCCCGTTACGTGGCTTGCTCAACATGATAAAGTAGGGTTAAATTACATGAGGTTAAATAACAAGATGTTTGTAGATTACATAGCAAGTTAGAATTAAAAATTCTATAACGACAGCAAAAAATATAATCGATTTTACAAAATCATTTATTCTTTGGAACAGACAACACAAACAATTTCTCTTCCTTCGACATAAGGTGGACACTTCAAGGAACCACAGCGAGCCTTGTGATCCTTCTGTTGTTATTCTTTAGACTTTTGAAATCATAAGTCAGTTGGAGTTTTATGATATTTATTAAGCACTGTAATCGTATAGTGGTATAAAAGCAATAATTAATCAATCTGCTATCAATCCAAAATCCATCTACTAATTATTAATCAAATCATAAGTATATAAATCAGTAAAATAAAATAATCAATTGTTAGAACATCCTTTCGGGTCACAGTTCATAAGTGACTTATAACGAAGTCCATTGTTAAAGGTTAATTACAATTAAGAGTCTTGCATCCGTTGACCGCTTTCCAAAGTCCAATCATCATCGAGAGTTTTATTCTTCCTGGTCATTCCGCTCACACCACGAGTCCTAACTACGCAGTTGTCCCTCTCGGTCAATGACCTTTCACTATACACTTATTTCGTATCGAGTGCACAACAAGCTAATGACTAATTAACGTAAAGCAGAATACAATCATAAAATTATATTTCATATATATACGGCTATCTGGTTACATACGTCCCCCTAACAAAAGAAATATCCCCGAGGGAGATTTCTTTCGCCAGGTGCCCGGTGTGAGAAATTATCCTTCAAACTCTTCTAGGTCAGATGAACTTCCTGGTGACACACCGGTCAGAACATCTATGTTGAGAGGTTGAATGAAGTGACCAATTTCCTATACCGGCTTGGGACACAATACTAGTCTGTCAACAAATATGTATACTTCACTCATAACAATATATAATTGTTTAGCAATTCATGCAAAAGTCAGTAATAATCATATATACTTTTGACAACAATATTAATCAATACAAAATAATCAAAATCATATATAATTGCAATTAAATGCAATCAGAATTGTCCAAAGTCCCACACAGGTAACATATAAAGTCCATTATAAAATGTTTCTTCAAGCATAAGCGCCGCTAGAATTATAATAAAATACATAAGCATATATAAAGGTTACACAGTCCAGCGTACATAAAAGTTACACTAAAGTTATTGATTTCACACAATTGCATCCATTTCGAATAATCGGAACGATAATCAAGAAAAACGTCGTGTAATTCGGATTCGAAGAATTCCATTCGCAGTTCTCAGCTCACCACATTTTGATTTCAAATATAACATTTCATAATTATTTCAATAACATTTTACATTTTTCACAAATTGAAACATATTGAATACACAATTTTTATAAGCACAACAACGGCACTTCCTGCGCGGATGGCGAGTTTGCTCCTCGCGGAACATCGACTGCGTTCCTCTATTTCTTAGACATCAACGCCCTTTCTGCAAGGTATTCGCGTGCCAAGTTCGGGTCTGGTCCATAGCGTTCAGGCCTCGGATAATCGGAGTTCCTATTCTCTCCGGTCAACTGGTATGCTAATTCTTCAGTGATTGGTCCAATAGCGTGAGCGTCTGCAATTGATCGTCGTGGTTTTCCATAACGGCGAGGTCTCTTTGGGGTTGTAGTGTCCTTTACTATGGGGTTCATTTCAATAGTCTCTTGGGAATTTCGTTGATCAGGATTAACACCAGACAAATTGTTTCCGCCAGAACTTTCCTCATCCCTGTCACCACCCCTTTTTCGACAACCCGACCAGCAACCACGGCACTTATATCCTAACTTTTTGATAGTTTTACGTTTCATGATACAAATTCCGAATATAATTATTATTGCCAAAATCAAAAATACATAAAACCAAAGACTTCCCACCCAAGGTAATGATTACATAGATTGTAGCTCATTGTTTACTGGCAATTCCGCCATTAGTGTGTCCATAGGGAAAACTTTAATATCCTTTAATTTATCGGGAATCTTAATGTGTCCCATCCCCGGAAATTTGATGTTAAGGTGATCCCAAGGTGTGTGTGTGTTTGTGCCATCAATAAAATTTTGAAAGGAGTCAGACATATTAAATTTCATTGACTTTCTCGATTATAGTAAGGAGGAAGTAATAATGAACCATGAAAACCAGAACAACCTTGTCCAATATTTAAGATGTTTATCCTAACATTTTATTAGTTTACCAGTAATTTTTAATTTCTTACAACGACAAAGTGTTACGGTTTCTTTACATAATCGCGGGTTCCGATATTTCGAATATGTGTAATCTCTGTTACGTCTGCGGTATTTCATTATCAGTCAAAATGTCAAAGGGACCACACTACTGTACCTATTCAAAAGCGAGCAATACACACAAAGCAAGTTTACTCATTCTTATTTTAATTTACAACACATTATACAATTGCTTTAATCATGTCGGCCATTTTATCGGCAACAATAGCAAGACAATTTTCTACATGCTGTTGTTTGCTAACAGCTATATTCGTACGAGGCTTAGGGACTGGTTTACGCGGTTTGGGGATTTGTTTACGGGTGAAGCCTAGACCTACTTTAGAATTTATTTCACCAATTTCCATATCCTCGTCTAAAAGTAAAGCTGGGGTATTTAAAGGTATCTCATAATTTTGATCATGATATTCACTTTGTTCTGACTCAGGGTTCTCATCCAATTCCGACTCAACAGTCTGTTCATGCTCGTCCTTACTCGGTCGACCATCCATGATCTGTTTAGCTCTTATGCGTCTCTGAAGTTCAACTAAGGGTATATCTTCTTCGTCTGAAGAATTTTCTCTCTCTTGTTGTTTAAACCGAATAGCTCTTTCTAATGGCTCTGGCTGCACCTCGCCATCATCTTCCGAAGATGATTCCTCCTCAGGTGGTACCACATAATTGGTTTTTCTCAGAGTTCTTCCACCTTCTTCAATATCTTGTGGGAGGGGCCAGTGCGAAATATCTGCCAATCTCAATTGTCGTGCATGGCACTTGGTGATAGATCCAGTTAATTGATCCTTCAGCACAAAACTGACTGGTCCTTTCTGTTCAATAATTCGGTAATAGGGGAGCCACTTTTTATCTAGTTTGTTTTGTCTCCTGTTGTTCTTGAGATAGACTGGGTCTCCTACCTGGACATCTTCATCTTTGCTCTTCTTATCAGCCTGGGCTTTCTGTTTCTTCTTGGCTTCTTTCATATTTCGATGTACTAGCATAAACGCCTTGTGCTGTTCTTGAAGGGCGATTTTATGTTGATCTTCTCCTGCATATCTTCGACGAGGTTTCAGTAAAGTATTAAGAGGTAATACAACGTCTCTATTGTACATCAGGTAGTATGGGGAAAACTTTGAAGATTCATTCGGGTGAAATCGAATAGCTGCCAATGTTTGGTTAAGATGAATATCCCATGTTTGAGCATTGTCTGTTATCTTCTTAGCCATTACGTCATGAAGAGTGCGGTGGAATCTCTCTACCTTGCCGTTGCCTTGAGGACTGTAGTAAGATGTTGTGATGTGGTTAATGTTTAGTTCTTTCAAGGTTTCTTGTACCTTTTGATTAACATTCTCTGTTCCATTGTCTGTGAGAATTTGAAGAGGACAGCCATATCTGGGGTATATTTCTTCTAATATAAGGTGCACTATATTGTCAGCTGACTTGTCAGGAACGGGGAAGGCTTCCGGCCATCCAGAGTAAATGTCAATGAAAGAAACTATATACTTGTTTCCTGTCAGTGAAGTTGGATATGGCCCTGACAAATCGAGTCCTACCTTAGCCATTGGAAAAGGTGGTATGTCGGTCTCTTGAAGTGGAGGTTGAGTTCTCTTATTGCTCCTCGTTTGGCATATTACGCATCCTTCTATATATGAGTATAACCTCTTGTATAAGTTTGGCATATAATATTTTTGTCTGATTACATCATACGTTTTGTCCACTCCCATGTGTCCAAGTCCATCATGGTATTGTTGTACTACCAAAAGTTCTAACTCACGTGGTATATACAGGCGCAGTCTCGGACCTTCAGAATCTCCATCTGAAAGATAGTACATTAGGCCATCTATTTCAAGAAACTTCTTTTCTTCGGTCGCCGTTGCTTTTCCTTTACTCAACCTATTTCTCAGCTTTTTGATCTGCTCATCATTTTGTTGGCTTTCCTTTATGTTTATTTCTTCCGGTAAGTCGATGAAAGGCTTGAGCAATTCGTCCTGCTGTTTAACTTCGCACCTGGCTAATCTTTTAGATGAGAAAGCATTTGAGTTTAGTACGTTTACTTCAAAGAAATTGTCTTTAACATCCGGTTCATCACATTCAGATTGTTCCTCTTCATCATCAGAAATAGCGGACGGTAACCTGGATAAAAGATCTGCACAGCAATTGAACCTTCCTTCTATGTATTCTACCTTGCAGTTATACCCAGCGATACTCAAAGCCCATAATTGAATCTTTTTATTTTGCATCGGGGATTCTAAAATATATTTGAGCGGTTTGTGATCTGTCCGTATAGTAAACTCAGCACTGTGAAGGTAATGGTCCAGCTTCTGGAGGGCATAGTGGATTGCAAATGCCTCCTTTTCTATGGTTGACCATTTCACCTGGGTTTTACTCAGCTTGTGGGATAGATAGTATATTGGCTTATCTTCTCCTTTGTCAGTCTTTTGGGTGAGGCAAGCTCCTATACAATTGTCGCTGGCATCGGTGTACAAGATGTATGGCTTATTAGTATCTGGATAAGCTAATAAAGGCACTACTGTTAAACTCTCTTTAAGGAAGTCAAACGCTTCTTGACAGCATGATGTCCACTTGAATCTGGCATACTTCCTGGTTAAGTCGATCAATGGCTCCGCAATCTTTGAGAAATTTGGTATAAATCTTCTATAATAACTGCACATACCTATAAAACCACGGACTTCTCGAACTGTAGTGGGGGCTGGTAATTTTTTAATGGCTTCCACTTTCTTCGGATCCGGTTTGACGCCATGTTCATTGATAATAAAACCAAGATATTCAGTCTGCTCTTTGAAGAAGCTACACTTCTTTAACTTCAGTTTTAGTCCATGCGTCCTTAGACGATCAAACACTTCCTGGATATGATGGAGGTGATCTTCCGGTGTTTCTGAGAATATGAGTATATCGTCCAGGTATGCGATAGCAAACTCCTCTTGTCCTTGTAGAACGATGTTCATGAGTTCTTGGAAGACTGCTGGGGCATTACTTAATCCAAATGGCATCCTATTAAATTGAAACAATCCCTTGTGGCATGCAAAAGCTGTCTTTTCTTTACTTGATTCTTCTAATTTTACCTGCCAATATCCACTCTTTAAATCTAGTGCAGTAAAGTACCTGGCCTTACCGAGCAAACAAAGAATGTCATCAATCAATGGTAATAGGAATGATACTGGTCTCACTATCTTGTTTAAACTTCGAAAGTCTACGCACATCCGGTCTGATCCGTCCTTCTTCTTTACTACCACCAGAGGAAATGACCAAGGCGACTGTGATCTTTCAATAATTCTTGCGCTCATCATCTCCTTTATGGCCTTGTCGATTATCTGTCTTTTATTGAGGGGAACTCGATATGGTCTGTTCTTTATTGGGTGATGATCTCCAGTTTCTATCTTCATTTTGACGGTGTCGGTCACTCCAAGGTCGCTGTCCTTTTTAGCAAATAAGTCATTGTTTTTCCTCACAAGTCTCTGGATGGAATGTTCGAATCTTTCAGGCACATCAATCTTTTCTTCATTGTCCTGTTGGGTTTGGATTTCCGAGATTTCTTTTGGTCTTAATGCGGTGACACGTCCTACAATGTAGCCTTTAGGGATTTTGTAACTTTTGTTGGTTTGATTAACGAAGATCATGGGAATTTTTCTGTCTCTTCGGATAACACAAACTGAGTCTTTTAAATATAGTCCTGGGTCCTCCATAATACAATTATTGTCTATACTGTTCACTTCCACTAAGTCTTTTTCTTCAAGGGGGAAATTATTGTTCACTTTTCCATAATATACAGTCACAGTATTTGGTTTCACCATAAGTTTCTTGGGTGTTCTTACAATCGTTGAAATGTGTAGATCCTCCTTTAATTCGGCATAAGCCCTGCCATCAATGCGCATGAGTCCAAGATCAAAGTATAAACGAACATTGTTTTTCTTGAGCCAATCACGACCGAGAATCAGGTTTCGGTTGAGTCCCTTTGTCACAAAAAGTTTATGGTCTAAAGTTAACCCTGCAATCTTAAATGAAATAGTTACATACCCTAACGCAATTAAAGAATTACCATTTGCAGCTTGAAGACAAGGAATATCATTTTTACACAATCTGGGGCGGGGGAACAAATTATCATACATTTTTTTACTAATCAAAGATACGGCCGCGCCAGTATCTACTAACGCTCTGAATTTATTTTTACCAATTTTTAATAAACAGCTACTGGGGTTGTTTGTAAAGTTAATTTCAAATGTAGGTTTTTTATGAACGTTCTTCCTTCGGGCTTCAACGAAGGAAGAACATCTTAGTTTTCCTGATTTTGTTTATCAAAAGTGGCGCGACGGGTCCAGATTTTGGGTGATCTCCTATCATTTTGGTCTTTAAAATCACGTGATCGATCTTGACGATCAGCTGACCTACCTCTGTTTTGCTGCGTTCTGGAAAACCTGCGTTTGCTCCAGCAATCTGCACGCAAATGTCCTATTCTACCACAATTCCAACACTCAATCGGTGGGCGGGGGCTTTGCTCAACATAATGCACAGACTGAGTATTATGAAGTCGTTTATTTAATTGAGGGCGGGGCCTAACCTGGGGTTTATTTAGTGGACAGAATCTGGCCCTGTGACCGATTTTCATACACTTAAAACACCCTTTATTCCTCGTGTGGTCAACCTCCATGGGTTTTTCCTGTCTATTGTCTGTCGAGGACAAGTTAACCAATCTTTTACTTAATAAAGGCGTTGTACTGTCAAACTTTGAAACAGTCTGTCTATTGTCATTCGGCGTAGTACTTGTTATACTTGACCCCCTTATAGTTAGTCTTTGTCTTAAATTTTGTTCGCGCATTGCTACCTGAATTGCTGACTCCAAGTCTTTGGGGTTTTCTCTGAGGATTTTCATCCTGAGATAGTCAAAGGTCAGACCGTCACAGAATATGTCTACAAGTTGTTGTTGGACTAAGGGATCTTTTAATTTGTCTTTACTATACGCGTCTTCCGCGATTTGCAACAACCGTTCCGCGAATAACTGTACACTTTCGTTTGAATTTTGCCGCGTCCTGCGCATTACTGCTAACGCGTGTTGTGAGTCGGTAATCTCTGCGAATCTGTTTTTTAAGGATTCTTTTAAATCGTTCCACGACGGCATTTCTTCCGACGCGTCTGTTTTGTCCAAATATCTTTTGATAAAGTCCCCTACCGAACCTTTACTCGTAATATACGCGAGCCTGGGGATTTCATGACCCTGTTTCCCAGACAATAAACCATATTTTTCAATTTCCTTTATCCACTCCTTGAATTTACTAGCATCTCCTTCAAAAGGAGTTATCACAGAAGATAGGGGCACTGAAAGCGCGGATGTCAAAGCTTTAACCTGACCAATGAAAAAATCTTTATCATCACCCTGATTTGGGACTCGGTGTCGAGGTTCATTAGTTTCATACAACCTTGCATCATAATATGTGTCAGTTTGTTTTTGAAAAGTGTTTTGATTTACCTGTTCTTGTTCTGAGAATGTTTTACCTGTTTCATGCCCTTCTTTTTCTTTACTTTGACCCAACCCCGCAAATTGTTTTTCCAATTGTTCCATTTGATTTTTAAATTCTTTTCTATCATAACCATTTCCAGTTGCCATATAGGTTGCTGATCAGAGTTATTTACTTTGAGATAGTGAACAGAGATATTGAGAAAAAGTTCTTACCTTAACAGTTCAGTTTTTCTTTAGCACTTCGTTTTATCCTGGTCACTGGCACCATAAAAGTCTATGTGATCCTTCTGTTGTTATTCTTTAGACTTTTGAAATCATAAGTCAGTTGGAGTTTTATGATATTTATTAAGCACTGTAATCGTATAGTGGTATAAAAGCAATAATTAATCAATCTGCTATCAATCCAAAATCCATCTACTAATTATTAATCAAACATAAGAATATAAATCAGTAAAATAAAATAATCAATTGTTAGAACATCCTTTCGGGTCACAGTTCATAAGTGACTTATAACGAAGTCCATTGTTAAAGGTTAATTACAATTAAGAGTCTTGCATCCGTTGACCGCTTTCCAAAGTCCAATCATCATCGAGAGTTTTATTCTTCCTGGTCATTCCGCTCACACCACGAGTCCTAACTACGCAGTTGTCCCTCTCGGTCAATGACCTTTCACTATACACTTATTTCGTATCGAGTGCACAACAAGCTAATGACTAATTAACGTAAAGCAGAATACAATCATAAAATTATATTTCATATATATACGGCTATCTGGTTACAGCCTCTACGGAATAGAACAGTTTGCCATATTTATTAGCAAGACCACCATGTAAGGTGTCTGGATGCTCGTCAACACAGGTATACATTGTACCCGCTGGGTGGTCATGATATCCTGTCATAAGATTACCACGGTACTCTAACTTCCAGCCCTTGTAACATGATTTTCTAGCTACAAATGAAGATATGAAATAAAATGTTATCTGGGTCTTTTTGGAAAACCAAAATAAAAAATGTTGGGAATTTGGAGGAAAGGGGTATGAAATTTGTAGAATTACATTTATCTAATTATTATTGGGGAAGAGGGTATAAAATTAAAGCATATAGAAAAAGGACATATAACGATATATACCGAAAAATTATTATGAATCAAGGTGCAGATAACAAATTCTGGGGAAATAACATTTTTAATATTTTTGAGAATTGCTATGATATATACCCACAAATGCTTTAAATAAAACATTGTTTAAGATTCTACGGGGCGTTTTCCGACAAGTTTTATGAGGAATTTGCAGTAAAATGCAAAAGAAAAAAAACAGAAGTTGAGGCGGCGAAATGTCAGCTAATAAACATTTTTACACACTTTGGAACCATTTTATATGAAAAAGCAAAGCGATTATAAAGGCTTTGTTTTAAATGTTTGTAAAAAGTCAATTTAATAATTTTGATAAATATGATAACATCAAGTAAAATGCAAACCAAGACCGATAAAATATACGAAAAATCATTAGCGACATACATGTACCCAATTGTATGGATGTATCAACAATGTGTGTACCACATTTACGTACAGAACATTTGGCATCCGCAGTTTTTTGTCGCTTTGAACAAACTTTTTTTCAAGTACTTAAAAAGTGAATGTGCAAGCTGGGTACATGTTTAAGGGATATTTTCGGTATGAAATCGTTAAAAAATATTGGACGTCTTATATCGCCTGGAAAACGTGTTACTTCAAATAACTCTGCAAAGAATATTCTAATCACGCATCTCAAATTGTGGATATTGTTTGACGAGGTGACCCGAAAATAATTATAAATAAATAGCAAAATAAGATTGTTAGACGAAATTCAAGTAAACCGATTTTAAGTTTTGTGCTCACTCTGAATAGTTCTCGGAAAACCATCGTCTGTATCAATGCAGTGGTAGATGCTATTTTGTTTTAAATGTTAGATTATTGGGAGAAAAACACAAAGAAGATCAAAGAGGTTTTTGAAAAACACGTTTAGCATTGTACAGTAGATAGACGCAGAATATCGCTCCTCTAAATAATAATATCAAAGTGTTTCTTAAACCCATCGTCCGTCAGTTCAAAACGTCTTAGCAAAGCTGTCTTCAAACTCATCGAAGTATCTCAATAACGTCCTACATTATGCAAGCCATTCTATAGTTATTTAATAAGAATTGGCGTGAACTCGGATTTCTGGTAGCTCTCTAACCATATACCAAAAGGTTTCTCCTTGTTTATTTGAAACTGATTGATTTATATAATAATCACCGCGGGTATGTAAAGACTTCCCAATTAATTTCAAAGCGATGTGTAGAAAGTCACTTTACTGTAAGCCATACGATTTGATGTCGAAATTAACTACTGTACAATTCTTAAGATGTTTTTCAAAAACCTTTTTGTGCTTCTTTGTGTGTTTTTTTTTTCTTAAAAAATCTGACATTTAAACCAATATAGCCTCTATAAGAACATGATATCTTTTAAAAAACTGCTTTGATACACACGTTGGTTGTCCCTGCTATGTTGTGGCTGTTCGAAGCTAAAAAATTAAAAATTAACAAAAAAATGATACTTTATTCGGGAGTATTTCTTATATTTGACGTCACGATCTGCATTTCTTTCGACAGTACTCGTAATGACAAGCAGATACATATGACCTTACAAAAATGCATTAAACATAATGTTTGATATCGCTGTCATCCTATGTCATAAAAACATAAAGAAACACTTCCGGTTAATGTATCATTTTTTGTTAATGTTTAATTTTTCTAGCTTCGAACAGCCACAACATAGCTGGGTACACTAATCCATATAGTTCCGTAAGTAATATTCATATAAAATTGCATTTAATCTCACCTGGAAACATCTTGACGACAGATCTGTTTCTCTGAAGACAAACCGCACAGGGAACGTCATGATGATAAAGTGAACGCAGGTTGCCAGGAGATGTGGCTGTTTCATATTCCGCGCCATAGACATACGCTTTAACACCATCCGTCCCATCAGTGTATACACCCCATTCTGGGTCTCTTGGTAAACAGAGAGGATCAACTGCTGCTCCCTTGTGGTCAAACCACGAACCGCCAGTAAAACCTTTAAGTGTTTTCAAGGTTACCAACATATATGTATATTGCATGTCTCAACATGCTCTATTGATATACCTTAACACCTAGTAGTCTTGTTTTAACGGCTTTAATCATTTTTTTCCATTTTTATATGATTAGGAATGAGGATTGTTAGATTTATTAAAGTAAATCTAGTTTTGATATAAAAGTTCTAATATGTGATTTGCAAAACAAACATATATATATATTAAATGATCGAAACTCTAGCTCTCGAATTGCCTGATATCCAACTATCTTGAAAAGGTACAACGTTATGTTCACCTACACATGACCTAGGATGTCAGCATAACATTTGATTTCTTCCACATTGGACGAGAAAAAGATTAATGATTAAGCCAACCTCAAGGTGCAATATTCAGAGAGCCGAAGGCCGAGTAGATATTGTACTTCTCGGGTAGCACCATCGTATATAACTAAAACAGCAATAATGCAATAATTGTATTATAACAAACCTGATAGAACTATTTCAGCATCTGAAGGGCATGTCTTCTTTCCCCATCTTGTGTAAACAACGCTGCTGTTTTGGGCATCTTAAAGTAATCAATATTCATTATATAGTCCATATCTGAATGGATCAAATTATCATATGCTTACAAATTATAATACGCAGTAATGGACACATGATACCTCGCATCTTTTGTATATCAGACTTTACTGTTTCTTTTAACACCCTCATTGATTCTTCAACATGTTCGGTAAAACTTTTGAATTCCCGCCTCAGAACCTCCACCTGATACGTTCCTAGACCAGACGACAGCTGTCCTGTCAGATAACCCTGTAACATGTCCTTACAAGTTTCGGTGTTTGTTTCTGCACCTGCTGGGCTGATTTCAAGCATCACAAAGAAAACGGCAATCATCTAGTGGGCAAACAAATATATTGTACACTTACAAGTTTTCAAGAGTTATTAATAATAAATATCTTACCATTATTTGAAATCGAAATAGTTACTTTAAGGTGAAGAACTATGTATAAAATCCGAAACCATCATCTTCTTGCAACGAAGTAAGTGCGGTTAATTATCCTCAACAAAATATTTAATTGCCCTTTTTGCGCTGTCTTTTTTTTTTTTACTAAATATAAACATTTTCATTTACTACTCAACTAATTAAAAAAAAACCTTAACATCAGTTCCATGTAACACGTTTTCAATTTTCAGATTAAGACCATTTTCAAAGATCAGGTTTGGAGAGGGGGTATTTTTGTTGTTGTTGGTCTATTCATACAAGGGCTAGCCTGGTTTCAAATTTCTTCCGTTTTGCTAGCACAAAAGATTACACGCTCGAAACAGATCCACAAAAAATTTAGCAAATGCTATTGGCAACAATTTCATATATTTTTATTGATAAATGTTATTGGATATGCTGTAAATGAAGAAAAATCGAACATATATGTCTTTCAGATATTCATACTTTTAAAAATAATTCAGATAATTAATATCTTTTTTAATTAGCAAATCATAGTTTATGCGTTACTTAATTACTTTTAACTTGCAAAAAGTTTGTTCAATATCTATGATTTATTAAAGATTGAAATTTGATATGTTTATTCATAACAACTGTAAATATGAATATTTTTCAAAATGTACTTAGTACAGTGGATGATCATACATGTATAATTTTTTCCATTTTTAATTATGTGATTATTCAACTTTTTTCGTTTTAAATTAAAATTCTTCGATTTCTTTTGAGCTTTTTTTCCCTTCTTATTATTGCTTTTTACGTATAAAATCTTTTTTTCAAAACTTGGAATTTGATATTGATTTACAACTTTTTTTACGAATGTGTACCTAAAAATGTTCAAAATACGTTGTTTTTCTCAACTCTAACAATTGCAATTATATGGGTATTGTGGAGCATTTTATAAAATATCAATGCAATAAACACAATGGTATAAAATTATAAACGATTTTGATTCGTTTTAGTTGTATACATATTTGTTTATTGAGAATATTGTGTGACATTTGATTAAGGTAGTCCCAGTGTTTTTAGAAACTTGTGTCAAATTATTTTATTTTAATTTGAACATTGAAAGCAACTCATAAACTTACTAAAGAGGCCAAAACATGTATACCTTTGCGCTTTTGTTTTCTTACAGTTTCTTTAAGCTCACACGGTCCAAAAATTAAACAGCCAATATTTAACAAGAGAATTTCATAATTTATTGAATTATGCACAAAAATATACCATGTAAGGTTTTCATTTAAGAAAATCAGTTGATAATCCTTAAATCATAAAAGTTTTATTGATTTTCTACAGAAAATATGTTTACAGTGTATTAATAAAAATACATTTTTCTTACCACGACCCCCCCCCACCCCCCCCCCCCCCCCCCACCCCCCTCAAAATAGCATATTTTTGGAAAAATTAACGACGGAGATGCAATATTTTAACAACTGTTTGATCGAACAATTACTATTTTAAAACACTCGTTGTGCGCCAAAAGTAAATTTCATTAAATTTATTTCATAAACGGTTTATCATTTTCGAAACTAGTTAGTTATAAAAGTAAACTTACCATTGTCATATCCAAGAACAATATAAAAGCCTTCTTTACAAAGTTTGTATTTATAATTTTCTTTTAAGAAGTAAAAATGATCATATGTAAACCTGATTCAACCAACGCATTTTATCAGGTTCGAATTAAATTGAAATCTAATACCCGTACTTTTAATCACTTTTCAATGACATATTATTGTGTCAGCTGTCGTCTGGTCGATAGATATGTATGGGTACTAATATTTACACGCAATGCAAAATACATGTTTTATTTGCAATTTATTTTAAAAAAATTAAGCTCTTGAAACAGTTTACGAATTTATGGTAAACATGATAGTTTTAGCATTGATGAAAGGACCACATCCAATGTTTATTTTCCGAATGATATACATTTCATTTTCTTTAAATAATTGATATACAACATCATCGTATTTCGAAATTGTTTTGCATCTTTACTATACCTTTTGCTTAGAAGTACAGTAAAACTTGTTTAGTACAAACATAGATGTAGCGATTTTTCGGACATAGCAAGGTATTCTTTAGTCTCCGGTATAATTCTTAACAAAACTTTGCAGAATTTTACGATTTTAACGAATTCGGATATATAACGAATTGATGGATATAGCAAATTGATTCTGACTCCCGTAGAGGTGAATAATAACGACGTTTAACACTTTTATAACGAATTTATTAACAGTTTAAAAAAGTTTGCACCATTATTTACTATAATAGTTTGAATAAATGTATTTTTCTATAAATCTTCGACTCACAATCCGATTATCAAAGATATCAAAGTAACGAAGTATATAATGAAGTAAATCATTGGTCCCTAGGACTTCGCTACAACCAATATGTTTTACGATGCAACCTTTTGGGGAAAGCTGCTGGAACTACATACACATGTGATATGTAAATAATAAATTACTTTTCATTGTTGTTTGTTGTTTTTTTTTTATTTAAAATGGTTTTAAAAAAATGTTCATTTGTTAATTTTTTTATGCTAGTGTGTGCACACATTTTTTTTTATGTCTTTGTTAATACCAATTTCCATTAAAAAGTTTTAAAAAGTGATACTTCTTCAAATATTTTGCAACTCTATTTTTTCTTTGTTTTTATCTTATATCATTATGTGGCTGTAATTAAAAAAAAATGATTGTTTTATCCCCTTCCCACTACAAGACCAATTTGACAATAAAGAATGAAACTAGAACATGGAATTCTCACCCGTATCTATGTCAGAAAGAATTGTATCATAAAGAATAAAGAGTCGAGAAATCAGTTTACACTAAAATAGCAATTATTTATTCAACGTAAAACTCAGGACAGATGCATGATTCACCGCTTTACTTCTATCAGTTTATATCGCACGAGATCACTTGACATTACACATGTAATTTTTATTCCTTTGTTTACGTTTCTCAACAGAGTAGGTGGAACTTTAATGGCTCTCACAAAATTTGGTGCGATACTGAAAACTTGCTTACAACGAAACCGTTCAAAACATTTCAAAACCGTAAATTTCCATTAATAAGTCAGCCATTTTTGGTAAAGCCTATTGGAGATCAGAAAAGTTAAACTGCAAAAGCTTGTTCTTTTTCTAGTGCTTCGCTCGCCATTAAATAAAAAATATTGCATGATAAACGCAGACGTTCTTTTTTGTTATTAAAACAAAGGAATAACTATTTTTCGAAACCAAATTTCAAATTGCTGATGTATTAAAAGTGTATTTCTTACTTAACAATGTCAAGTGCATTTCTGAATAAGTTTGTCAATGTAAAAACAACAAGAGGAAGAATGCATAAATAGGATGTGCCTGCTTCCTAATTTCATTCAATGTATTATATGAAATAAAATAGTGTTTCAATAAAAATAAACAATAAGCTTCGAATTATAAGCAAAATACAGAACGTTGCAAACAATTCTATGCTTATTCACAGATCTTAGGCCATCCTTTATTTTTTTTAACATTTTACATGCTGAATAGGAAATACCAAGTTAAGAATCTTAAGCTGATTATAATAAACTCATGTAAAAACAATAAGACTCAAAACTAGCAAAATTGTGAACTCTGTATCTTGCTTATAATTCTACAATTGACGTTAAAATGTTAGTTGATCTTTAGAAATGCCTCGTTAATCGTTACAAACTTGTACAAGAAAGAATTAAAAGATGATATGTTGTAACTACTTTCTGGGGGGGGGGGGGGGGGGCTCTTAATACAATGAAATATATGAATTCTACATCAATTTTGATAGTTTTACACGCGTAAAGAAAAAAGACACTGTTTAAACAGTTTTCAGTTCACTACTCTCTGGGGGACCCCTCTCTATACAATGAAATATATGAATTCTACATGAATTTTGATAGTTTTTCAGACACGAGTAAAGAAAAAAGACACCGTTGAAACAGTTTCCATGGTTCTGACACATTTGGTTACTGGGATGAAGGCATTATGGCTATTCCATATATTATTATTGCAACGGAAAAGCATCCTGGTTTGTTGCCATTTGTTGTTGTTTTTTTAATAAAGATAAAAATAATGGATGGGCTTTATTAAAATAGACTGATATTCCTGTCCATACATTGACTATAATAACTCTTTAACATGTTACGTGACAACATTTTTCATTGGAGTGAGTTGGGTTAAAAAGTCAAGTTAACGCCAGGTAAATAACAGTCGTTTATAATGGGCCAAGGGAAAACCAATTAAATTTTTGAATATTTTTAGTTTGAGAAATTGAGCACATTGAGGCACAGTTTTATTCTTCTAATCTAAAGGAATTTTTTAATAAAACACAGTAACTATAATAATTTTTTTTTTCAATAATACAATAACTGGTAAGTAGTTGAGGAAGAAATTGTACCTATATGCTCTCAAATATTTAAATCGCTTTAATAAGTGGGGGAAGAAAAATATAGGGAATTGGAAGTTACCCCTATCAAAAGTTTTTATCGGTAAAAATCGTATCCTATTAAGGTACAATGCCAAAGATTAAGTGTATGCGAAAATAAATGTAAACTTCAAATACTTCACAATTTTTATTTTTTGTTATTTAACTGAGGGGCTAAAAGGTAAAATATTCTATGAACGCCAATATAAAATTTGTGTTGATCAGGTGAGCTACGTTGCCCTATGCGTTTCTTGTTTCGGATTTACAATCTACTTGTGCTAGCTTTTGTTCACAACCACAATTTTCTCTATCGCCGGTTGTCTCCAATAATATTCATATATATTGACAAAAAACAACAAACTATCCTAGCTAGCTTGCGACGCATTATGCCATTTATGTTTGCAGTTGCACTACTTTTGGATAAAACATTCTAAGCGTTTTTTTTAAATAATTGGTCTTAGTTAGTATGCATAATACTTGAGTTTCCAATACATACTTTGTATTAACTCTTTACAGAATCGTGCGTTATTTATTGTTTTTTTTTTCTTTTTTCTTTTTTTTTCGGGGGGGGGGGGGTGGAGGTGGGGGTGGTTGGGTCGTTTTATTTGGGAATACAGGGGACCTTTTCTTTTAAATAATACATTTATTTATAGTTAATAATATTGTCGCTAATAATACCATATTTCAACATTCTAGTTTATAGTTTCTCTATTTAAAATTTCAGGGAATCTTCTTTATACTCGTTGATTCTCTCATAAGATAAATCTGCAGTATCCAATTATTTTAATGTTTACAAAAGTT
The DNA here is from genome assembly GCF_025612915.1 of Magallana angulata. Taxonomy (NCBI): domain Eukaryota; kingdom Metazoa; phylum Mollusca; class Bivalvia; order Ostreida; family Ostreidae; genus Magallana; species Magallana angulata. Next base: position 3,578,178 of record NC_069114.1, read on the forward strand.
TAGAAGCATTCGACAGTCTCTTTGTCGAATATTCAAGACGGGATTGGCAATACCGTAATAAATGTGTTTAAAAAGTAATTTATCTTCAAAGCTAGTATAGCAACAAACAAAGTTCGGATATGGTTGATATCGTCCTCAATGGAGCACTTATCTAACGACAAGAATATAGAATGAGATTATAATGGATGCAAGTGTTAAACTATTTACAATGTTATGATTGAATATTGTAAATTGAGGAACTGCTTTCCTGATCAAATAACCCCGCTGAGGAAAAGGTAAAAGAGGTTTATATTCGAAATAACAAAGTATTTGAGGTGCTGTGTCTTCAAATTTCATTTTTAGAAACCAGGTTGTGATACTGATCAAGAATGCCTAATTTACGGGTTTTTTCAGTCCATGTAAATATTGTCCCGTTACGTGGCTTGCTCAACATGATAAAGTAGGGTTAAATTACATGAGGTTAAATAACAAGATGTTTGTAGATTACATAGCAAGTTAGAATTAAAAATTCTATAACGACAGCAAAAAATATAATCGATTTTACAAAAGCATTTATTCTTTGGAACAGACAACACAAACAATTTCTCTTCCTTCGACATAAGGTGGACACTTCAAGGAACCACAGCGAGCCTCTACGGAATAGAACAGTTTGCCATATTTATTAGCAAGACCTCCATGTAAGGTGTCTGGATGCTCGTCAACACAGGTATACATTGTACCCGCTGGGTGGTCATGATATCCTGTCATAAGATTACCACGGTACTCTAACTTCCAGCCCTTGTAACATGATTTTCTAGCTACAAATGAAGATATGAAATAAAATGTTATCTGGGTCTTTTTTCTTAAAGGGTACCTGCAGTGCCGGTCAATTTTTGATATAATGGAGATCTATGTGTACAAACATCATCCTGAAAATTTTACAGCGATCGCATAAGTAGTTTTCGAGATATTTGGGGAAAACCCGATTTCACACCTGAACGAGTTTTGAATCAAGCCGATTTGGCGCGAGATGAACTGTGACGTCACGGGGTCAACGCCGCTGTATGAGAAACAGGAATATTGTATGAAAACTGTTCGTTTTCTTGCATTGTTTTATCGATATATGAACATTTTTTTCTGTTGTTTTATTTCCTTATCAACCCTGGATGACTAATTATACTGTCGTTTGAGTTTAACCCGTATTTTATCGAACAAAAATGCCGAATTTGGACAATTGTTTGCTTCATGAATTTCGTCAAATGTGTAACACATTTTACATATAAATGCACACCATATGTAGCAAAATGACAATTAATCAAAGCATCATTGTTATAAGAAACATATTTTGTTAATATTGTCATTCTTTCGATTGATTTCTTAGTGACATTATTAACTGATTAATAATATTGATAATACATAATGATATTTCGTAAAAGGTAATTCAGGGTCTATTTCTCGTATAAGGCATAAAATTACAAATGATGTCGCCCGATTATTCAATAATATTGACATCGGACCAATAACAATCAAAATATGCATTCTTTAACAAACAAACACGGGATTATAAACGGATCAAGGCGAAAGTCCAAGATGGCTGCATGATTAAGTCTGTCTCGTATTCTTTTAAAAATACGATAATGGAATTTAATTTTACATTTATTTACATCCTTTGTCAAAATGTTCCAGTTTATTTAGATTTCATTATGATTCCTTGTCAGTATTACAATTTAAGCTATACGGAGTTATAAAACGTTTAATTGCTGACCATAGCGCTCGAAAGAAAGTTGCACTTTATTGAATAAGAAATTATGTATCTGAAATAATTACTTATTCACATAAAAAAGGTCTGAATTGCTGAATTGTAAATTTGGTCATTATTTTAGTGATTAGATAAGTAACAATAAATGCATTTACTTCGAACATTAGTTTTACTATTTAATAGTATCATGCATGATTCTTTAATCACTGATTGACGGACATGTTTTAGCTGACGAATGCATGATTTTACACAGTCTAATTTATTTTTCTGTTTTATCTTTTAACAATTGAGTAGTTAATTATACACAAATCAATTTACCAGTCTAGAGGTGTGAAACCCTCTCTTTGTTCACCAGACTCGTGTACCTTGTGTATACATACCCCAGATACACGTGTGTCTGGAGCAGTGGCTTCGTTAGTTTACCTGTTTACCTGTGTCATTATCTCGGATCCCTCATGTGTGAAAGGATATTATGTAATCAAAAAATGAATAATGAACATAACTTTGCCAATGTAAGCGTTTTAAGATATCGTATTCATCGGTAAAAAGGCGACGAGAATAACAAATTTTAAAATCCTTTAAAAAGAAATCTGATTGTAATAAAATAATAACGGATACAAATTTCTAGATCTACAATACTTAAAATAACAAGATACGTCAAAACATCAGACCTATATCAATCATTTTGGCTGAAAAATCGAATTTAATTTGTATAGCTTTGTAAGGAAATTTCCCTCGTGTTGACCTCGTGACGTCACTTCCGCTGAAGCCTCGTTATCGCCTAATTCTGTTTTCTCTTGATTAGATTTCCCAAAGCAGGTAAAAAAAGCCACTTTGAAGAGGCGTAACTCCGTTATTTTTGCACCGATTTCGATGCGGTTTTTTGCATTAAATTTTGGTAAATAAACTCTTTAACATATGTTTCACATCGGCTGGGCTGCAGGTACCCTTTAAACTGTGGAAAACCAAAATAGAAATGTTGGGAATTTGGAGAAAAGGGGTATGAAATTTGTAGAATTACATTTATCTAATTATTATGGGGAAGAGGGTATAAAATTAAAGCATATAGAAAAAGGACATATAACGATATATACCAACAAATTATTATGAATCAATGTGCAGATAACAAATTCTGGGGAAATAACATTTTTAATATTTTTGAGAATTGCTATGATATATACCCACAAATGCTTTAAATAAAACATTGTTTAAGATTCTACGGGGCGTTTTCCGACAAGTTTTATGAGGAATTTGCAGTAAAATGCAAAAGAAAAAAAACAGAAGTTGAGGCGGCGAAATGTCAGCTAATAAACATTTTTACACACTTTGGAACCATTTTATATGAAAAAAGCAAAGCGATTATAAAGGCTTTGTTTTAAATGTTTGTAAAAAGTCAATTTAATAATTTTGATAAATATGATAACATCAAGTAAAATGCAAACCAAGACCGATAAAATATACGAAATATTATTAGCGACATACATGTACCCAATTGTATGGATGTATCAACAATGTGTGTACCACATTTACATACAGAACATTTGGCGTCGGGAGTTTTTGTCGCTTTGAACAAACTTTTTTTCAAGTACTTAAAAAGTGAATGTGCAAGCTGGGTACATGTTTAAGGGAATCCTGGATATTTTCGGTATGAAATCGATAAAAAATATTGGACGTCTTATATCGCCTGGAAAACGTGTTACTTCAAATAACTCTGCAAAGAATATTCTAATCACGCATCTTAAATTGTGGATATTGTTTGACGAGGTGACCCGAAAATAATAATAAATAAATAGCAAAATAAGATTGTTAGACGAAATTAAAGTAAACCGATTTTAAGTTTTGTGCTCACTCTGAATAGTTCTCGGAAAACCATCGTCTGTATCAATGCAGTGGTAGATGCTATTTTGTTTTAAATGTTAGATTATTGGGAGAAAAACACAAAGAAGAACAAAAAGGTTTTTGAAAATCACGTTTAGCATTGTACAGTAGATAGACGCAGAATATCGCTCCTCTAAATAATAATATCAAAGTGTTTCTTAAACCCATCGTCCGTCAGTTCAAAACGTCTTAGCAAAGCTGTCTTCAAACTCATCGAAGTATCTCAATAACTTCCTACATTATGCAAGCCATTCTATAGTTATTTAATAAGAATTGGCGTGAACTCGGATTTCTGGTAGCTCTCTAACCATATACCAAAAGGTTTCTCCTTGTTTATTTGAAACTGATTGATTTATATAATAATCACCGCGGGTATGTAAAGACTTCCCAATTAATTTCACAGCGATGTGTAGAAAGTCACCTTACTGTAAGCCATACGATTTGATGTCGAAATTAACTACTGTACAATTCTTAAGATGTTTTTCAAAAATCATTTTGTGCTTCTTTGTGTGTTTTTTTTTTCTTAAAAAATCTGACATTTAAACCGATATAGCCTCTACAAGAACATGATATCTTTTTAAAAACTGCTTTGATACACACGTTGGTTGTCCCTGCTATGTTGTGGCTGTTCGAAGCTAAAAAATTAAAAATTAACGAAAAAATGATACTTTATTTGGGAGTATTTCTTATATTTGACGTCACGATCTGCATTTCTTTCGATAGTACTCGTAATGACAAGCAGATACATATGACGCTACAAAAATGCATTAAACATAATGTTTGATATCGCTCTTATCCTATGTCATAAAAACATAAAGAAACACTTCCGGTTAATGTATCATTTTTTGTTAATGTTTAATTTTTCTAGCTTCGAACAGCCACAACATAGCTGGGTACACTAATCTATATAGTTCCGTAAGTAATATTCATATAAAATTGCATTTAATCTCACCTGGAAACATCTTGACGACAGATCTGTTTCTCTGAAGACAAACCGCACAGGGAACGTCATGATGATAAAGTGAACGCAGGTTGCCAGGAGATGTGGCTGTTTCATATTCCGCGCCATAGACATAAGCTTTAACACCATCCGTCCCATCAGTGTATACACCCCATTCTGGGTCTCTTGGTAAACACAGAGGATCAACTGCTGCTCCCTTGTGGTCAAACCACGAACTGCCAGTAAAACCTTTAAAAGTGTTCTCAAGGTTACCAACATATATGTATATTGCATGTCTTAACATGCTCTATTGATATACCTTAACACCTAGTAGTCTTGTTTTAACGGCTTTATTCATTTTTTTCCATTTTTATATGATTAGGAATGAGGATTGTTAGATTTATTAAAGTAAATCTAGTTTTGATATAAAAGTTCTAATATGTGATTTGCAAAACAAACATATATATATTAAATGATCGAAACTCTAGCTCTCGAATTGCCTGATATCCAACTATCTTGAAAAGGTACAACGTTATGTTCACCTACACATGACCTAGGATGTCAGCATAACATTTGATTTCTTCCACATTGGACGAGAAAAAGATTAATGATTAAGCCAACCTCAAGGTGCAATATTCAGAGAGCCGAAGGCCGAGTAGATATTGTACTTCTCGGGTAGTACCATCGTATATAACTAAAACAGCAATAATGCAATAATTGTATTATAACAAACCTGATAGAACTATTTCAGCATCCGAAGGGCATGTCTTCTTTCCCCTTCTTGTGTAAACAACGCTGCTGTTTTGGGCATCTTAAAGTAATCAATATTCATTATATAGTCCATATGTGAATGGATCAAATTATCATATGCTTACAAATTATAATACGCAGTAATGGACACATGATACCTCGCATCTTTTGTATATCAGACTTTACTGTTTCTTTTAACACCCCCATTGATTCTTCAACATGTTCGGTAAAACTTTTGAATTCCCGCCTCAGAACCTCCACCTGATACGTTCCTAGACCAGACGACAGCTGTCCTGTCAGATAACCCTGTAACATGTCCTTACAAGTTTCGGTGTTTGTTTCTGCACCTGCTGGGCTGATTTCAAGCATCACAAAGAAAACGGCAATCATCTAGTGGGCAAACAAATACTGTAGAAGCAGAAATATTCGTTGAGGATTTAATTTCGTTATTTTCGTTGGCAGTATAATTCAACGAAATTAAATCCATGACGAATTTTTAACCAAAGTATTAATGAATACAAAGAGATAAAGATATAACGAAATTAAATGCCAACGGAATTTTATTTGGTTTAAAAAACACGAAATTTTGACCCAACGAAAATATGTGGTTTTACAGTATATTGTACACTTACAAGTTTTCAAGAGTTATTAATAATAAATATCTTACCATTATTTGAAATCGAAATAGTTACTTTAAGGTGAAGAACTATGTATAAAATCCGAAACCATCATCTTCTTGCAACGAAGTAAGTGCGGTTAATTATCCTCAACAAAATATTTAATTGCCCTTTTTGCGCTGTCTTTTTTTTTTTACTAAATATAAACATTTTCATTAACTACTCAACTAATTAAAAAAAAACCTTAACATCAGTTCCATGTAACACGTTTTCAATTTTCAGATTAAGACCATTTTCAAAGATCAGGTTTGGAGAGGGGGTATTTTTGTTGTTGTTGGTCTATTTATACAAGGGCTAGCCTGGTTTCAAATTTCTTCCGTTTTGCTAGCACAAAAGCTTACACGATCGAAATAGATCCACAAAAAATTTAGCAAATGCTATTGGCAACAATTTTATATATTTTTATTGATAAATGTTATTGGATATGCTGTAAATGAAGAAAAATCGAACATATATGTCTTTCAGATATTCATACTTTTAAAAATAATTCAGATAATCAATATCTTTTTTAATTAGCAAATCATAGTTTATGCGTTACTTAATTACTTTTAACTTGCAAAAAGTTTCTTCAATATCTATGATTTATTAAAGATTGAAATTTGATATGTTTATTCATAACAACTGTAATTATGAATATTTTTCAAAATGTATTTTAGTACAGTGGATGATCATACATGTATAATTTTTTTCCATTTTTAATTATGTGATTATTAAACTTTTTTCGTTTTAAATGAAGATTCTTTGATTTCTTTTGAGCTTTTTTTCCCTTCTTATTATTGCTTTTTACGTATAAAATCTATTTTTCAAAACTTGGAATTTGATATTGATTTACAACTTTTTTTACGAATGTGTACCTAAAAATGTTCAAAATACGTTGTTTTTCTCAACTCTAACAATTGCAATTACATGGGTATTGTGGAGCATTTTATAAAAAATCAATGCAATAAACACAATGGTATAAAATTATAAACGATTTTGATTCGTTTTAGTTGTATACATATTTGTTTATTGAGAATATTGTGTGACATTTGATTAAGGTAGTCCCAGTGTTTTTAGAAACTTGTGTCAAATTATTTTATTTTAATTTGAACATTGAAAGCAACTCATAAACTTACTAAAGAGGCCAAAACATTTATACCTTTGCGCTTTTGTTTTCTTTCAGTTTCTTTAAGCTCACACGGTCCAAAAATTCAACAGCCAATATTTAACAAGAGAATTTCATAATTTATTGAATTATGCATACAAATATACCATGTAAGGTTTCAATTTAAGAAAATCAATTGATAGTCCTTCAATCATAAAAGTTTTATTGATTTTCTACAGAAAATATGTATATTAATAAAAATACATTTTTCTTACCACGACCCCCCTCCCCCCCCCCCAAAAAAAAACCCCCTTAAAATAGCATATTTTTGGAAAAATTAACGACGGAGATGCAATATTTTAACAACTTTTTGATCGAACAATTACTATTTTAAAACACTCGTTGTGCGCCAAAAGTAAATTCCATTAAATTTATTTCATAAACGGTTTATCATTTTCGAAACTAGTTAGTTACAAAAGTAAACTTACCATTGTCATATCCAAGAACATTTTAAAAGCCTTCTTTACAAAGTTTGTATTCATAATTTTCTTTTAAGAAGTAAAAATGATCATATGTAAACCTGATTCAACCAACGCATTTATCAGGTTCGAATTAAATTGAAACCTAATACCCGTACTTTCAATCACTTTTCAATGACATATTATTGTGTCAGCTGTCGTCTGGTCGATAGATATGCATGGGTACTAATATTTACATGCAATGCAAAATACATGTTTTATTTACAATTTTTAAAAAAAAGTTAAGCTCTTGAAACAGTTTACGAATTTATGGTAAACATGATAGTTTTAGCATTGATGAAAAGTCCAAATCCAATGTTTATTTTCCGAATGATATACATTTCGTTTTCTTTAAATAATTGATAAACAGCATCATTGTATTTCGGAATTGTTTTGCATCTTTACTATACCTTTTCCTTAGAAGTACAGTAAAACTTATTTGATACAAATATAGATGTAGCGATTTTTCAGACATAGCAAGGTTTTTTTAGTCTCCGGTATTATTCTTAACAAATCTTTGCAGAATTTTACGATTTTAACGAATTCGGATATATAACGAATTTACGGATATAGCAAACTGATTTGGAGTCCGGTAGAGGTGAATAGTAATAAAGTTTAACACTTTTATAACGAATTTACTAACAGTTTAAAAAAGTTTGCACCATTATATACTATAATAGTTTGAATAAATTTATTTTCATATAAATCTTCGACTCACAATCCGATTATCAAAGATATCAAAGTAACGAAGTATATAACAAAGTAAATGCTTTGGTCCCTAGGACTTCGCTACAACCAATATGTTTTACGGTGCAACCTTTTGGGGAAAGCTGCTGGAACTACATACCCATGGAATATGTAATTATTTAATTACTTTTCATTTTTGTTTGTTTTTTTTTTTTATCTAAAATGGTTTTAAAAAATGTTCATTTGTTTATTTTTATGCTAGTCTGTGCACACATTTTTTTTATGTCTTGTTAATACCAATTTCCATTAAAAGGTTTTAAAAAATGATACTTCTTCAAATATTTTGCAACTCTATTTTTTCTTTGATTTTATTTTATAACATCATGTGGCTGTAATTAAAAAAATGATTGTTTTATCCCCTTCCCACTACAAGACCAATTTGACAATAAAGCATGAAACTAGAACATGGAATTCTTATCCGTATGTATGTCAAAAAGAATTGTATCATAAAGAATAAAGAGTCGAGAAATCACAGTTTACACTAAAATAGCGATTATTTATTCAACGTAAAACTCAGGACAGATGCATGATTCACCGCTTTACTTCTATGAGTTTATATCGCACGAGATCACTTGACATTACACATGTAATATTCATTTGTTAACGTTTCTCAACAGGGTAGGAGGAACTTTGATGGCTCTCACAAAATTTGGTGCGATACTGAAAACTTGCTTACAACGAAACCGTTCAAAACATTTCAAAACCGTAAATTTCAATTAATAGGTCTGCCGTTTTCGGTATAGCCTACGGGAGATCAGAAAAGTTAAGATGAAACTTAAATATTCTTGATGAACTGTAAAAGCTTGTTCTTTTTCTAGTGCTTTGCTCGCCATTAAATAATAAATGTTGCATGATAAACGCAGACGTTCTTTTTTGTTATTAAAACAAAAAGGAATAACTACTTTTCAAAAACAAATTCCATATTGCAGATGTAATAAAAGTGTATTTCTTACTTAACAATGTCAAGTGCATTTCTGAATAAGTTTGTCAATGAGAGGACCACGAGAGGAAGAATGCATAAATAGGCTGTGCCTGCTTCCTAATTTCATTCAATGTATTATATGGAATAAAATAGTGTTTAAATAAAAATGAACAATAAGCTTCGAATTATAAGCAAAGTACAGAACTTTGCACACAATCCTATGTTTATTCACAGATCTAAGGCCAATCTTTTTTAACATTTTACATGCTGAATAGGAAATACCAAGTTAAAAATCTTAAGCTGATTATAATAAACTCATGTGAAAACAATATGACTCAGACCTAGCAAAATTGTGAGCTGTGTATCTTGCTTATAATTCTACAATTGACACTAAAATGTTGGTTGATCTTTAGAAATGCCTCTTTAATCGTTTCGAACTTGTACAAGAAAGAATTAAAAGATGATATGTTGTAACTACTTTCTGGGTGCCCCTCTCTATACAATGAAATATATGAATTCTACATCAATTTTGATAGTTTTTCAGACAAGAAAAAAAGACACCGTTAAAACAATGTACAGTTTCCATGGTTTTGACACATTTGGTTACTGGTATTAAGGCATTGTGGCTATTCCAAAGAAATTATTACAAATGAAAAGCACCCTGGTTTGTTGCCATTAGTTGTTTTTTTAATAAAGATAAAAATTATGGATGGGCCTTATTGAAATAGACTGATATTCCTGTCCATACATTGACTATAATACAACTCTTTAACATGTTACGTGGCAACATTTTTCATTCGAGTGCGTAAGGTTAAAAAGTCATACAAGTTAACGCCAGGTAAATAACAGTCGTTTATAATGGGCCAAGGGAAAACCAATTAAATTTTTAAATATCTTTAATTTGAGGAATTGAGCACATTGAGGCACAATTTTATTCTTCTAATCTTAAGGAATTTTTTAATAAAACACAGTAACTATTATAATATTTTTTTTTAATAATACAATAACTGGTAAGTAGTTGAGGAAGAAATAGTACCTATATGCTCTCAAATATATTAATCGCTTTATAAAGTGCGGGAAGGAAAATATCGGGAATTGGAAGTTAACAAAGTACCCTTACCAAAAGTTTATTATCGGTAAAAATTGTATTCCATTAAGGTACAATGCCAAAGATTAAGTGTATGCGAAAATAAGTGTAATCTTCGAATACTTTACAATATTTATTTTTTGTTATTTTACTGAGGGGCTATATGGTACAATATCCTATGAACGCCCATATAAAATTATTGTTGATCAGGTGAACTACGTTGCCCTATACGTTTCTTGTTTCGGATTTACAATCTACTTGTAAAAGCTTTTGTTCACAACTACCATGTTCCTTATCGCCGGTTGTCTCCAATAATAACTATATATATTGACAAAAAAACCTATTCTCGCTAGCTTGCGACGCATTATACCATTTATGTTTGCAGTTGTACTACTTTTGGATAATACATTCTAAGAGTTTTTTTTAATGATTGGTCTTAGTATGCAAAATACTTGAGTTTGCAATACTACCTGATACTAGGTATTAACTCCGTGCAGAATCGTGCGTTATTTATTGCTTCTTTTTTTGGTATTTTTTTTTGGGGGGGAGGTGGGGGTGGGTGGGTCGTTTTATTTGGGAATACAGGGGACCTTTTCTTTTAAATGATACATTTATTTATAATTAATAATATTGTCGCTTATAATACCAAATTTCAACATTCCAGTTTAACGTTTCTCTATTGAAGATTTCAGGGAATCTTCTTTATACTCGTTGATTCTCTCATAAGATAAATCTGCAGTATCCAATTATTTTAATGTTTACAGAAGTTTAGAAGCATTCGACAGTCTCTTAGTCGAATATTCAAGACGGGATTGGCAATATCGTAATAAATGTGTCTAAAAAGTAATTTATCTTCAAAGCTAGTATAGCAACAAACAAAGTTCGGATATGGTTGATATCGTCCTCAATGGAGCACTTATCTAACGACGACAAGAATATAGAATGAGATTATAATGGATGCAAATGATAAACCATTTACAATGTTATGATTGAATATTGTAAATTGAGGAACTGCTTTCCTGATCAATTACCCTCGTTGAGGAAAAGGTAATAGAGGTTTATATTCGAAATAACAAAGTATTTGAGGTGCAGTGTTTTCAAATTTCATTTTTATAAACCAGGTTGTGATATTGATCAAGGATGTCTAATTTACGGGGTTTTTTCAGTCCATGTAAATATTGTCCCGTCACGTGGCTTGTTCAACATGATAAAGTAGGGTTAAATTACATTAGGTTAAATAACAATATGTTTGTAGATTACATAGCAAGTTAGAATTAAAAATTCTATAACGGCGGCAAAAAATATAATCGATTTTACAAAATCATTTATTCTTTGGAACAGACAACACAAACAATTTCTCTTCCTTCGACATAAGGTGGACACTTCAAGGAACCACAGCGAGCCTCTACGGAATAGAACAGTTTGCCATATTTATTAGCAAGACCTCCATGTAAGGTGTCTGGATGCTCGTCAACACAGGTGTACATTGTACCCGCTGGGTGGTCATGATATCCTGTCATAAGATTACCACGGTACTCTAACTTCCATCCCTTGTAACATGATTTTCTAGCTACAAATGAAGATATGAAATAAAATGTTATCTGGGTCTTTTTTCTTAAACTGTGGAAAACCAAAATAAAAAATGTTGGGAATTTGGAGGAAAGGGGTATGAAATTTGTAGCATTACATTTATTTAATTATTATGGGGGGAAGAGGGCCCGGTATAAAATTAAAGCATAAAAAAAAGGACATATAGCGATTTATACCAAAAAATCATTATAAATCAATGTGCAGATAAAAAAATTCTGGGGAGATAACATTTTTAACATTTTTGAGAATTGCTATGATATATACCCACCAATGCTTTAAATAAAACATTGTTTAAGATTCTACGGGGCGTTTTCCGACAAGTTTTATGAGGAATTTGCAGTAAAATGCAAAAGAAAAAAAACCCAGAAGTTGAGGCGGCGAAATGTCAGCTAATAAACATTTTTACACACTTTGGAACCATTTTATATGAAAAAAGCAAAGCGATTATTAAGGCTTTGTTTTAAATGTTTGTAAAAAATCAATTTAATAATTTTGATAAATATGATAACATCAAGTAAAATCCAAACCCAGACCGATAAAATATACGAAAAAATATTAGCGACATACATGTACCCAATGTATGTATGTATCAACAATGTGTGTACCACATTTACATACAGAACATTTGGCGTCCGCAGTTTTTTGTCGCTTTGAACAAACTTTTTTCAAGTAATTAAAAAGTGAATGTGCAAGCTGGGTACATGTTTAAGGGAATCCTGGATATTTTCGGTATGAAATCGTTAAAAAATATTGGACGTCTTATATCGGCTGGAAAACGTGTTACTTCAAATTACTCTGCAAAGAATATTCTAATCACGCATCTCAAATTGTGGATATTGTTAGACGAGGTCACCCGAAAATAATAATAAATAAATAGCAAAATAAGGTTGTTAGACAAAATTAGAGTAAACCGATTTTAAGTTTTGCGCTCACTCTAAATAGTTCTCGGAAAACCATCGTCTGTATCAATGCAGTGGTAGATGCTATTTTGTTTTAAATGTTAGATTATTGGGAGAAAAACACAAAGAAGAACAAAAAGGTTTTTGAAAAACACGTTTAGCATTGTACAGTAGATAGACGCAGAATATCGCTCCTCTAAAAAATAATATCAAACTGTTTCTTAAACCCATCGTCCGTCAGTTCAAAACGTCTTAGCAAAGCTGTCTTCAAACTCATCGAAGTATCTCAATAACTTCCTACATTATGCAAGCCATTCTATAGCTATTTAATAAGAATTGGCGTGAACTCCGATTTCTGGTAGCTCTCTAACCATTTAAAACATTTTCGTTATGCAATCCTTTGTTATTTTAAACTATTATATAGCATAAAGTACTTGTAGATTTGAAAACAAATCCAAAAAGTTACCTGTAAGTGTCCAATAAGTTTCCAAAAACTGTCCATTATTTTAAAGAATGGACAGTGAAATCTGCCCAGTAAAAAATAATGGATAGTAATTGTAAACTTAATGGACAGGTACAGGTGACGTGTAATAAAACAAATACCATGCAAAGCCATACATATGAGAACAAAAATGAAATTTAATTAAACATGCTTTGAAATATAATAATCCAAATGAATTGAAACAACTTTGTAAAATAATTCAAATGCACTGGTATATGAGTGGAAAATAATCCAAATGCATTTGTATATATGTATACATGGAATCAGGAAAATCCAGATTTGACTTTGCCTCCGTTTTCTTAGATAAACCACTCCGTATTAATCATCCAAATCCTGCTGATTCACCTATTATTGCTCTCTACCTCTTGACTGGCGTTAATCATATCTTCATCAGAGATATCAGAAAAGACACAGTTCTGAATTAAATCAAAATTTGGCACCTCCATATCTAGAATGTCACTTAGAACACCTCCATGTTTGGATGATTTTCATAATCATCATTGCATTTTGACAGAGTTATTTTTAGAAAATGCTTTCTCCATCAGAGGAAGACATCTCGATACTAAAACACAAGTTGTGTGAATGAATGAAAAATCATGCATTTCAAGTTATAAAAAGTAACCTGTACCTGTCCACTAAGTAGACAATAGAAACAGAATTCTACTCAGGCCTGCATTTTTGTTAGGTGTGGTTATAAATAGCTCTATTTTCATTGTCTACTGGTGTACCTGTTGAAGTCCATTCTTAAAACAAAACAGGAGAATGTTTTAAGTCGGATATAAGCCTCAAACTGTCCATTCTGTGAGAGAAAGAACTGATCTCGGCCCTTCGGGCCTCGATCAGTTCTTTCTCTCACAGAATGGACAGTTTTTGGCTTATATCCTTTACATACCAAAAGGTTTCTCCTTGTTTATTTAAAACTGATTGATTCATATAATAATCACTGCGGGTATGTAAAGACTTCCCAATTAATTTCACAGCGACGTGTAGAAAGTCACTTTGCTGTAAGCCATACGATTTGATGTAGAAATTAACTACTGTACAATTCTTAAGATGTTTTTCAAAAACATTTTTGTGCTTCTTTGTGTGTTTTTTCTTTTCTTAAACAATCTGACATTTAAAACAATATAGCCTCTACAAGAACATGATATCCTTTTAAAAACTGCTTTGATACACACGTTGGTTGTCCCTGCTATGTTGTGGCTGTTCGAAGCTAAACAAATTAAAAATTAACGAAAAAATGATACTTTACTCGGGAGAATTTTTTATATTTGACGTCACGATCTTCATTTCTTTCGATAGAACTTGTAATAATAAGCAGATACATATGACGTTACAAAAATGCATTAAACATAATGTTTGATATCGCTTTTATCCTATGTTATAAAAACATAAAGAAACACTTCCGGTTAATGTATCATTATTTGTTAATGTTTAATTTTTCTAGCTTTGAACAGCCACAACTTAGCTGGGTACACTAATCCATATAGTTCCGTAAGTAATATTCATATAAAATTGCATTTAATCTCACCTGGAAACATCTTGACGACAGATTTGTTTCTCTGAAGACAAACCGCACAAGGGACGTCATGATGATAAAGTGAACGCAGGTTGCCAGGAGATGTGGCTGTTTCATATTCCGCGCCATAGACATAAGCTTTAACACCATCCGTCCCATCAGTGTATAATCCCCATTCTGGGTCTCTTGGTAAACAGAGAGGATCAACTGCTGCTCCCTTGTGGCCATGATATGATCCACCGGTAAAACCTTTAAAAGTTTGGTCAATGTTATAAATAAGGAATCATTCTTTGAGTATTATGAGATGATAATTTCGGTCGGGGCGTAATCAAATCCAATAAAGTCCAAAGTCGTATGATTAAATATATAAATATAAATAAGCAAACCCCGCTGGCGCCTAAATTTGGCGTCATTTTTATAATGGGTTATATAGTACAAAATCGATACGTAGTGTTATCACAGGCAAAGACACTGGAAAATGTAAATATACAGGTATGTAAATTGCATGTCATGACATGCTCTGTATTTATTGATATACATTAAGACCTACTAGTCTTGGTTTTTTTTCAATTATCTTGAAAAGGTACAACATTATGTTGACCTACACTTGACCTAGGATGTCAATAAAACACCTGATTGACTAAAGATATCAATGATTAAGCCAACATCAAGGTGCAGTATTCAGAGAGCCGAAGGCGAAGTGCATATTGTACTTTTCGGGTAGCTAAACCATCGTATATATCTAAAACAGCAATAAAGCAATACTTGTATAATAACAAACCTGAGAGAACTATTTCAGCATCTGAAGGGCATGTCTTCTTTCCCCATCTGGTGTAAACAACGCTGCTGTTTTGTGCATCTCAAAGTAATCAATAATCATTATATAATCAGGTGTGCTTGGATCATATTATCATATTCTTACAAATTACCATAATACGCAGTGATGAACACATAATACCTCGCATCTTTTGTATATCAGACTTTACTGTTTCTTTAAACACCCTTATTGATTCTTCGACATGTTCGGTAAAACTTTTGAATTCCCGCCTCAGAACCTCCACCTGATATGTTCCTAGACCAGACGACAGCTGTCCTGTCAGATAACCCTGTAACATGTCCTTACAACTTTTGGTGTTTGTTTCTGCCCCTGCTGTGCTGAATTCAAGCATCAGAAAGAAAACGGCAATCATCTATTGAACAAACAAATATATTCCTACATTTACAAGTTTTCAAGGGTAATGGAAAGTATATCTTACTGTTATATAAGAAAAAAATATGATTAAAATCCGCAACCATAATTGCAACGAAAGGAGTGAGATTAAATTATAATAGACATATTATTAAACTCCTTTTTTTACGCAGTTTTTTTTTATAAATACAAACAGTTCTATTATCAAGTTAACTACATGTAATTGTGAAATAATCTTAACATCATTTACACTGAATACGTTCCAAATTTTTAGATTAAGACCATTTGATAAAAATAAGTTTTTTTTGTCTACTTACATAAGATCTAGTTTGGTTTCAAAGGCCTTCCGTTTTTCTACACAAAAGCTTGCAAAATCGGAAGGCCTCGGAAACAAGGCTAAGCGAAAAAATCAGTGATATATAATATGTATATTTTTTATATTGCGACGAATTGTGAATTTTATTATGTGGTTTAACCATTGCCTGTTTTGTCATATTATCGATAGTATCACCCCCTTTCTGTCAAATACTTTCAATCCCAGTTTTTATCTGTAGATAAAACATCAACCAGTATTAAAATTTTAATTAATGTTCAAGCTACACAAGTACTTACTTCCCTTCTCATTGTCCCGGGGGACACATGAGGTCGTCAAGCTACATACATAAACGCAGTGTAATTGTTTGAAGAGAGTGCAAACAATACGTTCAATTATAGTACACACTCATTTACCATGTTTACATTTCGCTGCATTCCATGCTTTCTCTAATCATTCTAAACTACGAAGATGCGATATGTTAACAAATTTCTCACTTTTTGATCTAGTCATTACTATCTTACAAAATTCGTTGAGTGCCAAAATTATAACGGGAAATTTAGCACGTCGTATAAAAAAAGAACCGAATGCGAAAGAAACTTGGATTACTTTAACAAGTAAGAGTAAATTAGATTAAATAAATTACATAAATGGTTAACAATTCTCGAAACTAGTTACTTCAAAAGTAAACTTACCATTGTCATATCCAAAAACATTTTAAAACCCTTCTATACCAAGTTTGTATTTATAATTTTCTTTTATGCAGTAAAAATAATGATATGTATACCTGATTCAACCTACGCATTTTTTCAGTTTCGAATTAAATTGAAACTTAATACCTGTACTTTTATTCAGTTTTCAAAGACAAAATATTGTGTCAGCTGTCTTCTGGTTGATATATTTCATGTAATAATTAATACACAACATTTTAAATTGTTATGCATCTAAACTATTTCCTTTGCTTAAAAGAACAGTAGAACTCGTTTAGTACAAACACGAATTTAGCGAATTCTCGAACATAGCGAATATTTTTTTTTTAAATTCTATGCAAATCTTTGCAAACTTTTACGGTAATATCGAATTCGGATATATAAAGAATTTACGGATATATCAAACTGAGTTTGAGTCCCGTTGAGATAAATAATAAAGAAATTTAACACTTTTATAACGAATTTATTGATAGTTTTAAAACGTTTGCACTACCATTTAACATAATAGTTTGAATGAATTTATTTCCATATAAATTCCCGTCTTAAGGTAGTCCTATACTCGGCACTAAATGGGCTCAATTATTAAAAGCTTAGCTTTAAATGATAAATATACATTCTAGCAATACATATACAAAAGAAAATATGTATGTTTACATGCTAGTTTGTTTGTTATCACCTCTCAGACGGGTGTACCCCCTTGTGAAAATTATTGACAATAATGAAATTTGCCAGACGTCTGTTTTTCCTAAAAATAATTACCAATTTTGGGAAAATTAGAACTGAACATACAAAATATAGTATAGCTGTTTATTTAAGCCATATATCATCAATAAGTTTGCGCAAATTTTTGTAAGTAAGTACATTTTATGGACCTGGTGTATCAAAAAAGAATACAAAAAATGCAATGCTAGTATCGCGTTTGGTATTTTTTTTACTATTTTATGGACTCAAACTTAAATTCATGGTGTTTATTCTATAGATTGACATCTTAGAAAAAAGATTCGGTAAAATAAATTATATGTTGACGGATTACTTTTCACGCTATAAGCTCTAAACCAAGTAGACCCTGACGAAAAAATCCGTAAAAATCACATTTTGCTACAGTTTTCTGCCTAGATCTGTCAACAATGTTAGATATCATTTAAACATTAATTAATTGACGATTTTTTAAATTCGAAATAGTTTCTGTTTCTAAAGTTAAACCGGTTTTAGAAAAAGAAAAAGAAAAATTCGGTGGGGGGGTCAAAACAAAGAAGATATAAGCATATCTGAGATCCTGGTTAATCAGAAACTTCGTTTTTTATTTTACTTTAACAGAATCGAGTTTCTCAACATTACGCATTTCTATCTCTCATAGAATACATATATTACCGTTCTAATTGCTTATTATTGCCATTGTTTACAACAGCAATGTAGAGCAAAATCAATACCGGGTATCGAAAACGCTTTGTAAAAGTCGAACCAATATTGTAAAATCCGTATTATGACGTAGTGCGATACTCGGACTACTTTAAAGATATTAAAGTAATGTATTTTAATTATAAGCCTCAATTAGCGAACATAGTCTGGTAAAAGAAAACATGTACACTGTATATAGTGAATTCGCTATAGTTATTATTACGAATTTGTTATACAGTTATAATGAATTACAGATATATAACGAAGTAAATCCATTGGTTCCTAGGACGTCGCTAAAACCAATTTTTACTGTGATATGTTTTACGATGCAACCGTGTGGGTGGGTTGGGGGGCTGCTGGAACTACAAATACATGACATATGTAGATAATAAATTACTTGCCATTTTTGTTTGGTTTTTATTATTTAAATTGCTATATGAATTTTGTTTTTAATTTGTTTATTTTTCTAAATGCTAGATTTATGTTGTAAGCATGTGCACACTTTTGGGGGACTGTTTAATTTTCCTTTTTATAGCATAAGGAGGCTAAAAAAAGATTGTTTTATCCCCTCCCCACTACTTGACCAATTTGACACAGTTTACACTAAAATAACGATTATTTAGTCCACATAAAATTCAGTACAGATGCTTTATTCACCGCTACACTCCTATAAGTGTATATCGCACGAGTTCACTGTGACATCACACATGTAATTTTATTCCTTTGTTTACATTTCTTACTAGAGTAGGAGGAAAGGTTGGGTGTAAAATTCTTAATGGTTTTCACAAAAACCGGATGCAATACTGTAAACTTGATATCAACGAAACCTTTCAAAACCATTCAAAACCGTAAATTCCATTCCAGTATAATAGGTCAGCCATTTTTGCTATAGCCTACTGGAGTTCAGAAATGTTCAGATGCCACTGGAATATTATTGATGAATCTGTGAAATCTCGTTCTTTTAAGTGCTCTGCTCGCCATTAAATGATAAATTCTGCATAATAAACGCATACTCTTATTTTTGTTATTAAACAAAAAGGAACAACAACTTTTAAAAAACAAATGTAATATTGCAAATATATATAATGTGTATTTTTTTACTTTTCCAGTATGAGTTAAAGCGAAAGGATAAGTACAAAATTATTTAGCACATAACAACCTAAATAAAATTTTTATTTTTGAGTTTTAAAATTATAATTTCGTTCACTGAAACAAACAAGAGACTTCTTTTATCCCAAACACCTACAATGGACACTTCAGGGAACCACATCTAGCTTCCACTTGGTAAAACATGTAGCTATTTCACTAGAACTGCCTCTGTGTATTTAGTCGGGATGATTATCAACGCAAGTATTTAATGTCCAAACTTGATGAGTATAACATCACGTTCCTATATAACGGTTTAATATAATATCCATCGCCCACAACAAATTAATCTTGCAATGTTTATTAAAAAAAATCATGAGTTAGAACATTGTTGTTTTGATTAACGTATGTTAATTCTAAATATCTCATATCTAAATAATACGCCGCTTAAGAAAAAAAGGGGCATTGCTATGTTCATGAAACAAATTATCATTTATCATTTAACTCTATCGTTATAATGCAATGTGCACATTTGTTAGTTATTCACAAGGAATAATTCAAAATACCTAGACCACATTTTTTCAAAAGATCTAGATATTTGTTTCATGGAACAAATGAAAAACACTTAATGATGGATCGGTTTCGGACGAGCCATGCGGCACACGTCCATCATATTGATGGCGTGTGTAAAGTTAACGTATCCATATGCATGTTATATCGATGTTTTGTACTCTGCACCAAATACGTAAGCTTAAGTTTCATCAGTCTTATTTCAACTCCCTCACTCTGGATATCTTGGTTCAACAGCAGCACCAGAATGTTCACACAATGATCAACAGAAGAAACAATTGTAAATTTGATTGTACGTAAATGCGTGCTCTCGGTTTGAAATAAAGCACTTGTATGGTGTTAGAACAGATTCTGATATTCAATAAAAATGTTGATATTTTTTATTTTAGAAATGCCATGAAAAAAGCATGTAGAATTTACAATAAACGGTAAAAGTACAAACCATGTACATCAAGTAACTGATATAGTCAAGGCTTCGGCCGATCACAGTTGGGTCCATATGAGGCATCCGGCAAATTTTTATATTTGCGCACGCATTGCGCCTTGCAATACTCAAAGATTTTTGTTTTTATATCTTAAATAACATTTAGAAATAAGAATCGGGGGTAATCAAATCTATCATCAAGCCCTTCTGGTTTTATTGAATTTGATTACACTCCAGGCACTCCAGGCACGTAACATCGTTTTTGAAAGGTGGGGGACAGACTTATCCAAATACTCTTGACAAGCAAAGAAAAAGGTCAATTTCCAAAATATCCAAATCGTGGGTGGGGTAGAGTATTGTTTATCGGTAGCTTTAATTTCACTATCCATTTCCTTGTTTACATTTTAGCTTTTACCTGCTACCAAAAAATGGGGGGGGGGGGGGGCAGCTCCATGCCAGAAAAAAAACGACTTTAAAAACATTTCATCTCACCTGGAAACATTTTTACGAAGGATGTATTACTTAGAAGACAAACAACACATGGTATATCATGTTCAGAGAGTGTGTGCATGTTGCCAGGAGATGTGGCTGTTTCATATTCCGCGCCAAAGACAAAGGCTTTGTCACCATCCGTTCCATCACTGTACATACCCCATTCTGGATCTCGCGTTAAACACAGGAGATCAACTGCTGCTCCCTTAATATTATACCATGAACCACCAGAAAAACCTCAAATTGTTAAACTTAAAGACTCAATGTGGATAAATTGTGAAAGCGTATCAATAAAAAGTACTTCTTCAATAACATTTTTCGTCATCCTCCAAAAACTAATATTTTTTATAGTTATGTATAGATATCAAAATGATATGATAAATGACACGAAGTATGTGAATAATAAATATTACTAGATTAGATTTATCAAAGGAAATGCATGGCATATGCTAATTTTTAAGTACGACTATTAAACCTTTAAAGTTACTTATAATTGGTAAAATCAAAGTACATGATTTTCTGCGGAAGGATTTTATTTCTTTTCTTTCTTTCTTTATTTCCTCCCAAAGGAGATTATCATAACATATTTACAAAAATACAAACATATAGACAATTGTAGAGAAAACGATATAATATAGGTCTACTATGATGCAAGATCTAGTACATATAATACGTAATTACCAACAAGTTTACAGGTGTACACATTCTATAAGGCAATACCAAAATATAAAGTATTATTATTTATATGACACTGTAATCCTGTGACATTTATGTGTATGGACAGGATGTTACACGTGACATTCTATAATAACATGCTGCTGCATCCCTAATTAGGGGGAAATTAAGAAGGTGTAAACTATAAGAAAAAACAATAAATGAAAGGCCTGGGAGTGACCTTGCGCCTAAAAGAAACAAATAGAGGTCGTTATTACTAAGTCCACATAGGTCAGCAGATAAGTTAATGTCGAAATTTTCTATAACAGTTTGCCACCAGGCTTCTCTAAATAAATAGGTTCCATCACAAGAAGTAGTAACATGTTCAAAAATATTTGTGAACAATTTTTGACATAAACTGCAGATGTGCGGGGGAAGGTCTTGGAGAGTCCAAAGCTTAACAATAAATTTACAAAGAGTAACTTCCTGAACGTCGCTAGGAAGTTTCCATATCCAGTCTGGTCTGCTGTTTCCAGTTATATGTCTGAATTGAGTAAAGTCGTT
The DNA here is from genome assembly GCF_025612915.1 of Magallana angulata. Classification (NCBI taxonomy): domain Eukaryota; kingdom Metazoa; phylum Mollusca; class Bivalvia; order Ostreida; family Ostreidae; genus Magallana; species Magallana angulata. The sequence continues at coordinate 3,600,429 of NC_069114.1, forward strand.
GTCTCGGAGCATGCGGTTTGATCTAAAAGTTGTAAAGTGGTAGAACACAGCTGAGTCTACAGTCTTTTTCCATTCAAGTTTATTTAGAAACAATCCATTTTGTAGATACGAGTTCAGATGTTCTAACAGATTATATTTATCCAGAAGGTGAATTATGTCGGGATTAAAGCCGTAGTGTTTGCAGTTTGGAGAATCGAGGTATGAAAATAGGCGATGAAGAAAGATCTTTTTCGTGAGGCATTTTGTGTCCATTAAACAGAGACGGCCAAACAACTGTAGTTTACGTTTGTCAATTTCGGAGGCTATTGGTAAAAGTCCAAAGATTGACTCACACATATCTGATCTTGTATGTTTTGGAAGATTCATGGCGTGTTTACATATGAAGTGCTGAAATACATCCAAAGCGCGGCTGTCCTTCTGTTTAAGGTCACACCATAGCTCACTACCGTACAGAACACTAGGAAGAACAATCCGTTTATAAAGCTTGGAAAGAGTTGCGGGATTGAGGTGTTCACTTATTTTGAGAGCAAAATACGTTTGTTGACCTTTTCTACATGCTTTTGCTGTTCTTTCTGTTGGGTCAAGCTTAGCATCTAGAAGAATACCAAGATGGTTATATGATTTTGAAATTTTAATGGTGTCGTGGCCAAGTTTCCAGGAAAGAGAATTGTTGTTGATGCCTGTTGGATAGAAATATAGAACATTAGATTTGCTTGCGTTAAATTTGAATCGCCATCGAATAGAGAAGTCGTAAGCTGTGTTGAGAAGGGTTTGAAGACCTCGTGGTGATAAGGCTATACAAGAAATATCATCTGCAAGTGCTGGATTTGAAGATCTAATGCTGTGGATTCCAGTATTTGGGTTTTGGTTTTGTAGTTCTTGTAGGAGATCGTTTATAAAGACTAAGTAGAGGAATGTTGAAAGGACTCCTCCTTGCCTCACTCCTTGGGATATAGGAAACCAGTTTGGGTTTTTCTGATTCACGGCAACGGAACAAGATGTGTCTGTATGACAATCGTCGATAAGGGTCCAAAGCGATCCTTTCACACCGAGTTGATGTAATTTACACATCAGACCATGTCTCCACACAGTATCGAAGGCCTTCTGTGTGTCGAGAAAAGCAACATATACTGGACTACCTTGCTCAAGGTTATGAAAGACGGTTTCTTGTAAGTTGAATGAAGCTGTTATGCATCCAAGTTTTGGCTGGAATCCTTGCTGCTGTGGATTTGGAAAGGAAACGGAAGGGAGAACATGGTCACGAATCCTAAGCGTAAGAATTTTTTCGAAAAGTTTCATTAAACAAGAAAGAAGAGCTATCGGTCTATAGCTGTCAGGTGAGCTCTTTGTTTTGTTGTTGCCTTTGTAAATAGGAATAATGAGATCTGTTTTCCAGATAGATGGGATTCTGCCTATGTTGATAACTGCATTAAAGAGGTGTGAGATGCAGGCGAAGAGTCGGGGTCCTCCAAATATGAGATGTTCGTTCTGGATACAGTCGAGCCAAGGTGCTTTTCTGCGTTTAAGATCTTTGATAGCCTTGGATATTTCGGTAGCGGTAACTTCACCCCCGGTAATTTCGAAAGTGTTTGAAGTCGTGAGTTTTCCTGAATAAACAAATATGAGTTTTCTATGGTTTTGTAAAATTCTGAATCAAACATTTTGCTTTTTGTTGGGTTATAAATTTGTTCAAAATACTCAGCAAAACAGCTTGCAATTTCATCCGGGTTGTCAACAAGTCTGCCATCGATTTCGATTTCCTGATAGAATCTTGTGTTCCTGGGTCGCTGACGTTTAACAAGTTTCCAAAAGAGCCGCACATCACACTCGGAAGCTTGATCAATATCGTGGAATACTCAAAGATTTTTGTTTTTATATCTTAAATAACATTTAGAAATAAGAATCGGGGGTAATCAAATCTATCATCAAGCCCTTCTGGTTTTATTGAATTTGATTACACTCCAGGCACTCCAGGCACGTAACATCGTTTTTGAAAGGTGGGGGACAGACTTATCCAAATACTCTTGACAAGCAAAGAAAAAGGTCAATTTCCAAAATATCCAAATCGTGGGTGGGGTAGAGTATTGTTTATCGGTAGCTTTAATTTCACTATCCATTTCCTTTTTTACATTTTAGCTTTTACCTGCTACCAAAAAATGGGGGGGGGGGGGCAGCTCCATGCCAGAAAAAAAACGACTTTAAAAACATTTCATCTCACCTGGAAACATTTTTACGAAGGATGTATTACTTAGAAGACAAACAACACATGGTATATCATGTTCAGAGAGTGTGTGCATGTTGCCAGGAGATGTGGCTGTTTCATATTCCGCGCCAAAGACAAAGGCTTTGTCACCATCCGTTCCATCACTGTACATACCCCATTCTGGATCTCGCGTTAAACACAGGAGATCAACTGCTGCTCCCTTAATATTATACCATAAACCACCAGAAAAACCTCAAATTGTTAAACTTAAAGACTCAATGTGGATAAATTGTGAAAGCGTATCAATAAAAAGTACTTCTTCAATAACATTTTTCGTCATCCTCCAAAAACTAATATTTTTTATAGTTATGTATAGATATCAAAATGATATGATAAATGACACGAAGTATGTGAATAATAAATATTACTAGATTAGATTTATCAAAGGAAATGCATGGCATATGCTAATTTTTAAGTACGACTATTAAACCTTTAAAGTTACTTATAATTGGTAAAATCAAAGTACATGATTTTCTGCGGAAGGATTTTAGAAACTTATTTTTTCTTATTTCTTACACAAACTTAAGCTGCTTTTTTTTTAAAGTTAATGATATAATTTAAAACCGGTTAAGGACACCGACACCCACTCATATTGAGGTGAATACATACATGACCAAGATGAAGGCTCAAGAAAACACATCTATAAATTGTTTTCATGTTAACTCGAAGATCTGGAATATTTGTTAAATAATAACTATACCTGAAAAAACTATCTCAGCATTTAAAGGGCATGTTTCTTTCCCCATCTTGTGTAAACAACGCTTCTGGTTTTTTTTTTCTTCTTTTAAGATCAATTATTATATGTTGATAATATCATACGCATTTTTTCATTATATTCTAGTTAATTTCTGTACTACGCAGTAATGACCTTTGATGCCTTGCATCTTTTGTATATCAGCATTTGTTTTTCTTTCTTTTAATATTTGTATCCATTCTTCAATATGAGCTGTTACACTTTTGAACTCCTTTTTCAAAGTTTCCCCTTGATATGCTCCTAGCCCAGACGACAGTTGTCCTGTCAGATATCCTTGATTCATGTCCCTACAACTTCCTGCATTTGTCTCTGCCTCTGCCCAGTTATAACAAGCACCAGACGAAACAAAGTACTAATCGGCTAACCAAACAAAACACAGTGTTAACATTAATAATCTATTAAGGGTTATGAAGTATACAGGTAAATATTTATGTTTACATGTACTACCTTGATGTTAGATAATTTCTATAAAATATATTAATTTTTAAAACCAGATGTTAGAACGAAAGTCATCTTCGGAAGGACTATGACAGCAAGCTGATTTACGTTAAAAACTTAATGTGGTCTGGTACTGTTTTCCTATCGTACTTATCTCAAATTTGATTTTCAAAATCTGTGACGTTTTCAAGAATGAAGAATGAAGAGTTAGAAACAATATTCAATTTGAGAAAAACAAAAGCGGGGCGGTTTTATTATCATAAACATAGTTTATTTGAAACGCATGCAATTGGCCCCCACTAGTAATCAATATATCATTACGCAAACAAAAAAGAGTGAGACTCTACGATTCAAGGTCACAGTATGTGTACAGTGATATGTAGCGTGATTTATATTTACCAAATAAGCGAACCTAATAGCGGATCTTTATTCAAGACTTTGGGGGAAATGTAACTGATTCTAAGGAAATACCAATGTGCACCCATAAAATTTAGAGCTATATCTTTATAAAATTGCATTTCATATTACCTGGAAAGGTTTTTACGCCCGATCTGTTTCGAAGAAGACAAATAACACTGGGTATATCATGTTGATTAACCGTATGTAGTTTGCTAAGAGATGAATATGTTACAAATTCTGTACCAACGACATAATATCATTTATTTTCTTCCATAGAAAATATGTGCCTTTACTTCACGAGAAAATATTTGAATTACTGTACTTTGTATGCAAAACAATTAAGTCGGGATCGGTTGGGGGTCCCCCCTTTTCAACTTTTTGGGATAGGGTTCGTCCTCCAAATCATCATTCTGGGTTGAAAACATCCAAAAAAAAGGTGGGCAATGTATTTTCCAAAAAAAATTAAGCTCATTTTATGCATCTGTCAATATATATTAGTGTAACATCTTAAATTAATCTTGTTTGTAAGTAGCTTGCCTCGCCTTATAAACTGTTCAAACGAAGAGCATGCCCTTGCGTATCGAATCAACTGAGAGACAAAAACACCATATGCCGGTGATGAAGGTATATTGCTACATAAGTAAGGAATGTTGATTTAAAAAAATTGAAGTCATTGCGTTTATCATAAAGTTTTGTTGCTAGGTTACCATCAATGTCCATGTCCAGTAGAATAATCTGATAAAAAACAGATGACGCAGACTCTCTGATATCTTTTGTTTCAAGTTCACTGGGATATATCGAGTCCACGTAAGTATGGAAATAACAATTGTTAATTGATAATACGTCGTCGATATACCTGAATGATGAGTTAAATGCCACGGCGAGTGATTTTTTTTCTTCAGTTTTTTAATAAATTCTGCTTCATAAAAATACAAAAATAGATCTGCTATCAATGGGGCACAATTAGTACCCATAGGAATTCCAACAGATTGTTGGAAGACTTGATTTCCAAAAACTACATAAATGTTGTCAATCAGAAACTCAAGCATCTTTTTTTATGTCAATTTCAGAGTACATATGTGTGCAATCAAAATGGTTTTTAACAAAATAAGTTATAACATAGTTATAAATTAGGTGAACGTATATCTACCCGGTTTATATTTATAAAGTAAGTATAAGTAAGCCCCACAGTTTCCAACCAGGTATAATATATGCTCCTCACTGAATACCAAGTACGTAATTCATTTTAAATACATGCATGCATGTAATTTATAAATTAGATATAATTTATTGTAACAAACTGAATGGAAGTAAAAATGTGTTCAAGTAAAAATACACACACACATAGCATTGATTCAATAGCCAACGATATATAGGATATTAAAATCCACACTCAGATATGAGTTGCCGTGGCAGAGTGGAAAAGAGGTGATGCTAGCAAGCGAAGGTTCCCGGGTTTGATACCCGACGTGGGCGTTTTGAATTCTATTTTATGTTTAGAGCAAAATCCGTTTTTAATGCCTTTACTGACTTGGAATCATTGAAACTTGCGGCATAATAACTATATTTACTTATTTATCGTACATGTATATGTATAATCTAATTTTCTAGTTAAAATCGTGGCGTTTTGTGTTTAGACATGCTATTAATTTTTTGTGTATATCTAATTAAAATATATTGTTTGTTAAACCTCAGAAAAACACTGGAACTAACACAGAATATACAGGATATACACAACAGGTGTGTTTTTGTCCAGATGCACGGAGTTTTTTTTAAAGGGACCTGGACACGATTTCAAATGAAAATTTTATTTTTTATTTCTATGTATAAAATAGTTTACTTTTGTATTTTGAATGATTCGCCTAAATTTGAATGTTAGAAGTCGCGTTACAAGCGAGATACAGAGGAAAAAGGTGGTTGTTGTGTAAACAAAGCTCGAGTCTTATAAGTTTGTTTACAAATACTGTAAAGTAAAGAAATTGCCATTTCTCTATCAAAATAACCTGTGGAAACAAGATAGACTGATTCAATGGGTTCATAGATAATTTCATTACAACAAACATCAACATTGGATTGAAACTTATACCAATACAACCAATATGTGAACATTAACGGGACTCGAGCTTTGTTTACAAAACAAAGAAGTCTGCCCTCTGTAACTCGCTTGTAACTCGATACTTGACTTTTACATTTTGTCAAGGCATTGAAAACATCTTTATTAACAATTCTAGACATAAAACATTGATAAAATAAATTTTAATCTTTTTTAGCTCAGATCGTGTCCAAGTCCCTTTAAATGGTTTAAAAGTGGCTTAAAGGTGGCTTAAAGAAAGTGTAAGGATGATGTTTTATTTCTGAAAACAAAAATCTCATATTTTTTATTTGAATTTGGTCTATGTTTTGCTGTTTTAATATTTGAATAGGATAATTATGAATTGTTGTTTTGCAGTATTACATGAAAAAATGATAAGAACAAACCGTGAACCATCTCAAAAATCCACAAAACGAAATACAAATTCAAAGCAGAGCAACACGGATCTCCAAAAAGGTAGATGAATGATTAGTTGCCTAGAAGTAGTAAGCATCCTCTGCTGAATAAATATTTTCAATTCCATAATTTAAAATTTTCCTTAACAATTGCGTGTTTGTCATTTTAGATGGGTTCATATATGCATATTTATGCCAAAATATTTGTCATAAAATTCCAAAACAGATTAAAGTAGTTTTGAATGTTTTCATTAAAATTAAATTTAAATTTTGCTGCATCGAAGTGTCGCAAAAAGTACACACGGCCCAGTGTAAAAATGGTCAAAACTTTGAGATCGATGTTTTTAGATGTGAATATTTAAAGTATTTATAAATCAGGTTAAAACGTCAAAATATTCAACTGTGACGTAGTTAGAATTATGTACGTTATATTCTTCTGTCATTTAAAGCCGTCTTTAATTAAGCAGAGGGTATAATAAGGATTTTACAGCAAGAACATGTCCTAAAAACGCCAGAAAAAAATGCCGTCGGCTGATCATATGGAACAGCTAACATCATAATATTATGTATTGACTTGGGAAAAACACCTATCAAAACAAAACAAATGATGGAGAACACAAAAAGGTATCGCATTATATCGAGATCACTAATCTACAACTGGCACAAATGATTTTCGGATAGAGTTTGCGATTTCAAAGAGGCTTAAAGAAGTAGGAGGCCTTTGATTTGTGACGATCGATCGAAATCCCGCATCCATGACATTGTCATTAAAAACAGACGTCTGACGTTTAGAGAAGTTGCGTCAATAAGTGATGTCAGCAAAACTTTCTTTAAAATCCTCACTGAAGACTTCTGTATGAGTCGTGTTTGCGCAAAATGGGTGCCGAAACTTTTTCCGATGAGCACAAACAGGATGAATTCAGACACGCAAGGCGTTCATACAGAATTCCAAAAGAGAAATACCCTTGCTCGACAGATTCATTACTATGGACGAGACTCGATTGTGTTATTTTGATCCAGAAACAAAAGAACATCCAGTATTTGGAAACACCGGGGCTATCCAGCACCGAAAAAGGCAAAGGTTGCGAAATCCGTGGGCTAACAGATGTACATAATTATTCTTCGCTGATCGGCACGGAATTATTGTGGTTCACGCTGTAACCTAAGGCCAGACGATGAATGATGCAGGTAAATTATTATCAATTTCATCACATTTAATTTATGATAAAGAACAGATTTGAAAAATCTATTTTGTTACATTAAGCATATCATAATTCACAGACTTAAGACCGCGGGGATTCTAATATGATTTGTTTTTATTATTTATTTACTATATGAACAAAGTATACATTCACTATCTGAGAATGCTTGCATAGAAATCTTACGTATCATATTATTTTAGTTCTTAAGAAGAATATTTCTATATTGAACTTTGATATCCCTAGAGTTTTAACAAATCATAATCTAATCTTAAAACTGCATAAGATGTTGACATTTTGTTATTGTCATTTTTTCTTACAAGCTTTAGTGTAAATATTGGCATGTTCTTGCCAATAGGGCATACATCCTATTTTAACCCTTGCGTCGTTTTCTCTCATTAAAAATAATTTTGCATTATATTTTTACAATAAAGAATCCCCATCCCATAGGAGGGATTTGTATCATGTTTGGTTAAACTTAACATGGGTTCGTTAAGTGGCTTGCTGGACATAATTGTTTAGGATGGAACTGAATGAAGTTAAAATGAAATTGATCTATATGGTGTTTTTGTCTCTCAGTTGATTCGATACGCAAGGGCATGCTCTTCGTATGAACAGTTTCTTAGACGAAGCCAGCTACTGACAAACAAGTTTATAAAACAGGAGTATCAACAGTCTCGCTTGAAGTCAACTTTTCGTAAGTTCTATGGTCGATACAACGACCTTGTCAGCAAATACAATCTTCCTCTGGGCCGTATGCTGACTGACGTTTTTCAAACTAATTGTTAGACCATAATTAATCACGTAATTGTCTACGGACTTTTCCAATTGTTTCCCCTGATTACGACAAAGAGCACACGGCGGGTGTGACCGGTCAGCAGAGGATGCTCACTCCTCCTAGGCACCTGATCTTACCTCTTTATATTTGGAGGTCCGTGTTGCTCCGCATTGAATTTGTATTTTTTGTTTTATTGATATTTTAGATTGTTCACGGTTTGTTATTGTCATTTTTTCATCTATAAAGATGTTGGCAAAATATATAGAGAAAGCTAAAAACACTTCATAATTCTAAAAAGACAATAGAACAAATATAATCAATAATCTAACACCATTTATTTTTTGGAACAAACAGCACATATAAGTTCTCTTCCTTCCACATAAGGTGGACATTTCAAGGAACCACACCGAGCTTCTACGGAATAAAAAAGTCTACCGTCTTTACTTGCATGACCGCCATGCAAAGTATCTGGTTGCTCGTCAATACAAGTGTACATGGTACCGCCTGGATGGTAATGATATCCAGCCATTAGGTAACCATGGTATTCTAACTTCCATCCTTTGTAACATGATTTTCTAGCTAAAATCATAATACATGTCATTTTAATATTTTAAGGTTTTAGTTCTTTGGTTTTTTTTGTTTAAGGATCCAAGTCATTGTTTTGCACTTTTTGTAGAAAGACATTCAACCTGGCATTTAAGACAAAATAAAATTGAAAAAATTTAAATACAAAATGAATTTTGATATTATGGTTATCATTTGACCAACATACATGTAATATATAATATCGACTAAAATTTTTGTTTTATTTAATACCAAATTAATATATCTTTCATTAAGCCATCGAAGAGAACAGTTGCATAGTTTTCTTTCATAAATAATTGACTGAAACTTTATCTCAGCAAGCAGAATTATCACCAAGTAATAAATACATACATTGTGTATGTAAACTTCATCAGAGTAGACTGAAATTTTCCGCTAAGCATATCCGGGGACCAAATAGAATGGCAAGATAAAACACGAAAAAAATGTACTTTTTGCGTCTACATCTGAATATTTTTAATTTTTTTTAGTTAGTTACATTTAAACTCGTTTAGTACGGACACGGTCACTGTGAAATCTCAGACATTTTCAAATCAATGCAAACAGGTTTTGATTGTAGGGAACTCAGTGATAACTAATTTAAGGATATAATGAACTGGTTTTGAGTCCTGTAGAAGTAAACAATTTTTAAAAAAGGATTTTCAAATTGTTTTTTAACTTAAAAATACAAACATCCATTATCGTTTTCATGAATCTAAAAAAAATCAATACAATTACTCTAAAGAATGTATCTTATTTTATATCTCACTAACTACAAAAAGTAGATATTTCGGAGAAAATGTGTGTATAGCGAATTTGCTAATGTTATTATTACGAATTAGGCATACGTACATGTTCGGTTATAACGAAATACTTATAGAAATAAGTAATTCCATTGTTTCGTAGGACTTTGCTATAACCCAGTTTTACGGTAGTGAGAATCAAACAATAATATCTTGTCTTTTCAGCTTAATTTTAGCAATCATATTTGAAAAGTATTTTCTCTGGCCAAGTACTGTGGTTTCATCAATATTCGTTGAATACCAATTTTCGTGTATTTCGTTGTTAAGTTGATCCTTGAAATTAAGTATTCATTGAAATGCAATTTCTATTAACATTTTGTATTGATAGAGTCATTGGCCACGAATTTACGTATCCTTGAAACTGTGATTTTCACTTAATCCACGAAAATTGATACCCTTGAATATTAATGAAACCACAGTAACCCGTTCCAGCACAACTGAAGTTAGTAGTTTGCAAATCATATTTTAAAATTATGGGTTTTTAAAATAGTTTTTCAATAGTAACATAAACAAAAAACCCATGGACCAGGTTGACACCTCAGCAACAATAGACATAATAAAATCAGTTTTATGGAGTCCTGTACCAAATATCTAAACAATGTCGTAATTAATAGATCTTGTATAAAATGTCCTGCATATTCTAATCTTTATCATTCAACCCGTTTGTAACAGAATGATTTAACAGTCATATAACATACTGAGCATTGCAATTATCGAGAAGATTATAAACCTACATCTACTTTTAACCCCTGGTGAGCCCAAGAATTATCAAGGGACCAGAGTCTAAACAATTTTCAAAGTCACTTCATGAAAAGTTAAGTCATATATGATAACATTTTATTTTTTGTGAATAATTTAAATGATTTCCTTTGTAATATTGGACCCCCCCCCCCTCTCATATGACGATAACTTATTCCTAATGATTATGATTGTGAGAAACTCTAATCTATTGTCCTTAATCTAATGTCCTTATTTAAATTGCTCATGGAGGAAGGTTTCAGTTTTTTTGTTTTGTGTTACAAAAAGTGTGATGATAATTCAATCTCACAACAGTCTTCAATTACAGACTTTCAATTGTTCGTTTACAAGTGTCTACATGTCTATTTTAACTTTTTTTGTTATAACTGTAGCTTGGGTATAAAGAAGTCCTGACCATCCCTCCTCTTTTGAAATTGATTGTTACAAACATAAAAATGCATTATAAATAAATGTATAACAGTCAGAGGCGTCTCAGATTAGGGTTAAGACGATAATATGAAGCTAAAAGTCAAACAAGAGACTCTGAAAAGTCTATCCTATCTACAGGCTATGGTATTCAGGTTACCGTCAAGACCTTTTTAATTCAAAAAGGAGAAATAAATCTAATAATGCATAAAATAACTCTTATAAAGCTTTAACATATATTTTAATTTGCATTCTGACTCACCTGGAAACATTTTCACGACGGATCTATTTCGACGAAGACAAACAGCACACGGTACATCATGATCATGAAGCGTGCGGAGGTTGGCTGGAGATGTGGATGTTTCGTATTCCGTTCCAAAGACAAACGCTCTGAGGCTATCATTCACATCACTGTATATCCCCCATTCAGGATCTCTCGGCAAACAAAGGGGGTCTACTGCTGCTCCCTTATGGTCATGAGAGGAACCGCCTACATAGCCTTTATAAGAATAACGTTTATATGATTAGATATTGGCAATGTATCATTAAAGGTATCTATTTAAGGCATTCAACGGCTTATTGCCTTAACGGTTTTGTTCAAATCAAACACTTTTTTTATGTTCAAATATCAGAAATGAAGATTTTAGAAGCGTTTTAATAAATGCATTTTATATGAAGTTTAGAAAATGATATGTTGTTTGCAAAATACCAAAATAAATCAAACCTGATAAAACTATTTCAGCATTTGATGGGCATGTTTTCTTTCCCCATCTTGTGTAAACAACGCTGCTGTTTGATTCTTGAAAAAGTCAGTAAGATATTTAATAGCATCATGTGTGCTTGCGTGCATTTAATTATATTTATTCCTTTTAATTATTTAACATATAGTAAACATATGATACCTTGCATCTTTTGTATATCCGCTTCTGTTTTTTCTTTAAATATTTTCATTGATTTTTCAACATTTTTGGTGAAACTTTTGAATTCCCGCCTCAAAGCTTCTACTTGGTAAGCTCCTAAAGCAGATGACAGTTGTCCTGTCAGATAACCCTGTAACATGTCCTTACAACTTCCGGTTGTCGTATCAGTCTCTGCCGTCCTGAACACAAGCACCAGAAAAAGAACAGCAATCATCTGTCAAACAAACAAAACACCTTGTAATATAATTCTGTAAATAACCAAGAAATATAATTAAACTTATCATGTTCCCAATAATTAGAGTGATCATTTCCGTCTTAACAAAAAAACCCACATTAGTTTGAATATCTGCAATTGACGTCCAAAAAATAATAATAATCATAAAACTGAACATACGTATTAATATAGTTTTAAAATTTGAAAATTTGCCGCTTGCAATTGCTTATAATCAATGTTTTTTTTTTTCTCGTGTTAGATGATTTACAACTTGTTTCTTTAGAATTCAACCAGCTACAAGAACAGTGCAGTTTATTTATTATAATCGCGGATCGAAGTTTAATTATCTGAGTCGTATACTATAGAAACCATCAACTATTTCATATTTCATTACGCAAAAAGCTAAAAACCGTCAGACTCAGTTTAGAGTGCAGCGTCATATAATGTATATTCTAATTTGTTCTATTCAGTAGTATGTTCTAACTAATATATATATTTCTATATTTGCGAAAAGTTAATTATTCTAATATGAGCTCGTCCAAACAATATTGACCAGTGTACGGATTTGCAAATTCTTGTGAAGAAAACTCATGTTGAACCTCTTTCGCAAGTTCCTACGGACGAGGGGAATATCACCAATGATCTGCAGACAGTATTTTTGAAATGATTTCTATGTTAAGCCGATAGAAATACAGCGCTCTGTTTTTTTTTAAATCCTTTTTGGACTTTTGGTTTGTTTTTTCATATTACAAAATAAATAACTATAAAGCCTTGCTGCATTCCAAAATTTCTTACAATGCTTATTACACAAAAGCCATATATTTGTACACAACAATGAATTCGATATTTATTAAAAACTTTTGCATACAAATTTAAATTAGGCTAATTATGTTTCAACAATGAATATATTTTCTTCTACTAAAAATACAGAAATATTAAAAAGCATATCCTGTATATGACAACAACCAAAATGATATGAAATTGATTTCTGAATGCTTTGAATGCATCACTCATCCAGTACCTACATGTTGTGGTAACATTTGAATTTTGCAACAATAATCAGTTCGACTTTATCAATAACTTAGTACTGCAAAATCATTCATTAAACCAAGAAGTTACAGTAAAGACTTACCATTGTCAAATGAAACAAAACATCAACGCGCCTACTCCAACGTGCATGTTTTTATAATGTTCTATGGGTAAGTAAAAGCAGATGTGTATATCTGATTCGACCTACGCATTATGGAAATGCATATCGATTTTAAATTTATTTGAAACAAAATACATTAATTTAGTCTTAAATTACATAAAATTATGTCAGCTGCACTGTTAATATATATGAGTAGCATTACATCCCTACGCAGGCAATGAAACATACATAAGTTTAATCTATCATTCATTTGGAAAAAAAAACAATCAAGAGTTTAGCATGTTTAAAAAAATAATGCTAACATAAAAAAAAATATTCATACTCGTTTTCATATTCAAGGTTAATTTTCCTAAAGATGGACATTTGTTTTAAAACTATTGGGCATTTAATAAATAACAATGGATGGATTATTTGAAGATACATAAATAATTTTGCCTAGAAGTCTTAAAAAAAGACCACTGCATAACAAAAACACGAGTTAATGTGTGTGCTATTGCATAAAAAACAACTGCTTTTTGAATGATGAATTTTAAAACGGCAGAAGTATAAAAAGCTTTTTTTTGTAACAATCTATACTTATAAATTAAGATATTTTGCCAAGCATGCATGAACAAGAGAAACTGCCTACACCTTTGATATTTCAACACATTTGAATAAATGATATACATGTATGCATTAAACGGAGAATAAATTTCAATTGGAGAGGGACGTGGTTGACCCATTTGTTTTTATTTAAAACCTCTTTTTATCTGAAATTCTGTTTTGGGACAGTGGTAAAATAAATGGTGAAATTTGACTTAAAGAACGAAATTATGAAATACGAAGCACTAAATACCCACTCACGTGTTCGGAAAAAAAAAGAGGTGGGTTCTTTCAATTAGCTGCGATGCTCCTATTGATATGCAGCCATGCCGTTGTTTTTATATCAATTTAAACAAATACATGTATAGGCTAAAAAAAGAATTAAGAAAAATTTTGGATAAAGTATGCTCAAAAATAAACAAAAATAAACCCCGAAAGGGTTATTATCTTTAACATTGTATCATATTAATGTGTAAAGTGTTCATTTCCGCGTTTGCACTGGATATCATCTAGCGTCAATTAAAATTCATGCATGTTTCCAACAGTTTCTTATATCTTTTGTCCAGTGTAGTAACAATCAGAAATATTCATTTATATTAATCTTCCTCTTTCCACTCATGCATTTTAACGGTTATACCGTTGCCCCACAATCACGCAATATGACTGCATATCCTTTTTGCACCACAGTCAAGCACTTTAACACACTTTTTGTTGATAAATGGTTCTGCTCCGGAAACACGTTGATTATTGTAAGAGACATATAAGGTTTATATATGGATACCAATGTAGCAAATGTCATTTTTCAAATTTGAAAAAAGTTTCAAAAAAACTACATATATTCAGTTATACTTGTAGTTTAAACTAAAACATCATGTGTTGCAATAAAACCAAAAAATCCATGTAACCTTTTTCAAAGAATTTGAAGAGTGCACTTAACATTTCATTTTATTTAATTTGCTATTCTAAATAGTTTAAAATATTGACACTATCTTCAGGATGTTGAGTGGTCAAAAACAGAGTATAGTTCAACATTATCTTTAATTACTTGTTTGCAATACTTTTTATAGCTTTGAATTATTATTTAATGAAAAACAATTCCTTATATATATACGTTTGCAAACATACTTCTTTCTATGAACATATAGGATGGTTAAAACACTCAGTTCTGTGTATACTTTTATGACGTCACAATAATTCCATGTGTATGATGCAATTTTGTAAATGTTAAACATCGTTAAAATTATGATCCTGAATGATTTCTTTTCATTCTCAAACGTTAATATAAGTAATAAACAACAGTGTAAAAATGGTTACCGGGATATCAACTCAGTACATATCCATATAAACTTTGTCTATTTCTTAAATATTTTAGATATAAGTAACACATTCCTGGTTTGTCACTACAAAAATAACCGAAAAAATAAATCTATTCCGAGTTTATTCTTATTATTCTGTAAGACCGGTACTGTATCCCAGGTCATTATTTAAACAAAGACTGAAAATAGCTAACTCATTGTAAGGTTTTACATCCTATCTGAAGAGTAGTCTCTGGCATTTTCTAATGCAATTTCATCAGCCATAATGAATATAATTCGTTCATCTTTTGTATGTGTTTGAGTGTGTTATAAATATTATGAAAAAAACAGTACTTACCGATTTCCACGAAAAGTTAAGAATATCGGCCAATGATTTTTTTTCTGTTGATAATGCTTTATTAAGATATTCAAATTATCAACCAAAATTTAAATGTCGTGACACTCACAGAAAAAATGGTACCCCTCTGTACACCACTGTAAAAGGCACTGTCCTGCACTGTAAACCACTGTACACCAATGTACATCAATGTATGGCCAGCACTGTGCCCCACGCCACTGTACACCACTGTACACCAATGCTTATTAATGTATTACCAGCACTGTATGCCACGCCACTGTACACCACTGTACCCCACTGAACATCATTGTATGACCGGCACTGTATTCCGGCCCAGGCCATTGTACACCACTGTACATCAATGTATGAACAGCACTGTATCCCAGGTCACTGTACACAACTGTAAATCAATGTATGAACAGCACTGTGTCCCACGCTACTGTACACCACTGTTCATCAATGTATGACCTTTACTGTATCCCAGGCCAATGTACATCAATGTATGACCAGCACTGTATCCGAGGCGACTATACCCCACTGAACATCAATGTAAGACCGGTACTGTCTCCTAGGCCACTATACATCACTGTTTATCAATGTATGACCAGCACTGTATCCCAGGCCACTGTACACCACTGTATATCAATGTATGACCGGTACTGTATCCCAGGCCACTGTACACCACTGTATATCAATGTATGACAAGCACTGTGTCCCAGACCACTGTACACCACTGTACATCAATGTTTGAACAGCACTGTATCCCGCGCCACTGTACACCACTGTACATCACTGTATAACCGGTACTGTATCCCAGGCCACTGTACATTACTGTATATCAATGTATGACCAGCACTGTATCCCAGGCCACTGTAAACCACTGTACATCTATGTATGAACGGTATTGTATCCAAGGCCATTGTACACCTTTGTACATCAATGTATAACCGGTACTGTATCCCAGGCCACTGTACACCACTGTACATCAAAGTATGACCAGCACTGCATCCCTCGCCACTGTACACCACTGTACATCACTGTATAACCGGCACTGTATCCCAGGCCACTGTACACCACTGTATATCAATGTATGACCGGTACTGTATCTAAGGCCAGTGTACACCACTGTATATCAATGTAAGACCGGCACTGTATCCCAGGCCACTGTACATCACTGTATGACCAGCACTGTATCCCTCGCCAGTGTATCCCACTGTACATCAGTGTATAACCGGCACTGTATCCCAGGCCACTATACACCACTGTACATCAAAGTATGACCAGTACTGTATCCCAGGCCACTGTACATCACTGTACATCACTGTAAGACCAACACTGTATCCCTGACCACTGTACACCCCTGTAAATCACTGTATAACCGGTACTGTATCCCAGGCCACTCTACACCACCGTACATCAACGTATGACCAGTACTGTATCCCAGGCCACTGTACATCACTGTACATCAATGTAAGACCAGCACTATATCCCAGACCACTGTACATCACTGTACATCACTGTATGACCAGCACTGTATCCCTCGCCACTGTATCCCACTGTACATCAGTGTATAACCGGCACTGTATCCCAGGCCACTGTACACCACTGAACATCAATGTATGACCAGTACTGTATCCCAGGCCACTGTACACCACTGTACATCAATGTAATACCGGCACTGTATCCCAAGCCACTATACACCACTGTACATCAATGTTTGACCAGTACTGTATCCCAGGCCACTGTACATCACTGTATGACCAGCACGGTATCCCTCGCCAGGGTATCCCACTGTACATCAATGTAAGACCGGTACTGTATCCCAGACCACTGTACACCACTGTACATCAATGTATGACCAGCACTGTATCTCACGCCACTCTATACCATTGTACATCAAAGTATGAACAGCACTGTATCCCAGTCCACTGTACACCACTGAACTTCAATGTATGACCAGCAGTGTATCCCAGGCCACTGTACACCACTGTACATCAATGTAAGACCGGCACTGTATCCCAGGCCACTATACACCACTGTACATCAATGTATGACCAGTACTGTATCCCAGGCCACTGTACATCACTGTATGATCAGCACTGTATCCCTCGCCAGTGTATCCCACTGTACATCAATGTATGACCGGTACTGTATCCCAGGCCACTGTACCTCAATGTATGACCAGCACTGTATCCCAGGCCACTGTACACCACTGTACATCAGTGTATAACCGGTACTGTATCCCAGGCCACTATACACCACTGTATATTAATGTATGAACAGCACTGTATCCCAGGCCACTGTACACCATTGTACATCAGTGTATAACCGGTACTGTATCCCAAGCCACTGTACACAACTGTATATCAATTTAAGACCGGTACTGTATCCCAGGCCACTGTACACCACTGTACATCAATATATCACCAGCACTGTGTCCTAAACCACTGTACACCACTGTACATCAATGTATGACCAGCACTGTGTCCCAGACCACTGTACACCACTGTATATCAATGTATGACCAGCACTGTGTCCAAGGCCACTGTACACCACTGTACATCAATGTATGACCAGTACTGTATCCCAGGCCACTGTACACCACTCTACACCAATGTATGACCAGCACTGTGTCCCAGGCCATTGGACACCACTGTACATCAATGTATGAACAGCACTGTATCCCAGGCCACTATACACCACTGTACATCGATGTATAACCGGTACTGTATCCCAGGCCACTCTACACCACTGTTCATCTATGTATGACTGGCACTGTATCCCAGGCCACTATACACCACTGAACATCTATGTATGAACGGTATTGTATCCAAGGCCACTATACACCACTGAACATCTATGTATGAACGGTATTGTATCCAAGGCCATTGTACACCTTTGTACATCATTGTATGACCGGTACTGTATCCCAGGCCACTGTATCCCACTGTACAGCAATGTATGACCAGCACTGTATCCCAGGCCACTTTTCACCACTGTACATCAATGTATGGACAGCACTGTATTCAAGGCCAGTGTATCCAACTGTACATCAATGTAAGACCGTTACTGTATCCCAGGCCACTGTACACCACTGTATATCATTGTATGACCGGTACTGTATCCCAGGCCACTATACACCACTAAACATCATTGTATGACCGGTTCTGTATCCCAGGCCACTGTGTCCCACTGTACATCAATGTATGACCAGCACTGTATCCAAGGCCACTGTACACCACTGTACATCAATGTATAACCGGCACTGATCCCAGGCGACTATACACCACTGAACATCATTGTATGATCGGTACTGTATCCCAGGCCACTGTACATCAATGTATGACCAGCACTGTGTCCCAGGCCACTGTACACCACTGTACATCAGTGTATAACCGGTACTGTATCCCAGGCCACTATACACCACTGTATATTAATGTATGAACAGCACTGTATCCCAGGCCACTGTACACCACTGTACATCAGTGTATAACCGGTACTGTATCCCAGGCCACTGTACACAACTGTATATCAATTTAAGACCGGTACTGTATCCCAGGCCACTGTACACCACTGTACATCAATATATGACCAGCACTGTATCCCAGGCCACTATACACCACTGTATATCAATGTATGACGAGCACTGTGTCCAAGGCCACTGTACACCATTGTACAGGTAACCGACAAACACTGTACATTACCATCACGCACTGTACATATGTTGATAAGTTAAAACTTTTTTAAAAATATTTACTTTGTTTTAAAGTGCATATTTTATGACAAAATCTAGAATATTTTTTATTTGTTTAAATTCGATACAAGAGAATCCAATTAGCATCAAAATTATAAACAGCTTATCAAATTGAAATAAAGCATTTTATCCTGATTTGAAAATTACTGTAAAAGTGACAATATTTTTGCAGTGAATAAAAATAAATCCTGTAAGAAAATATATGTGAACATTTTTTTCAACAAGGAAAAAATCAACATATAGCGCTCTCTCTCTCTCTCTCTCTCTCTCTCTCTCTCTCTCTCTCTCTCTCTCTCTCTCTCTCTCTCTCTCCCTCTCTCTCTACTATCATTAGTCTTGCGTGACGCGATTTCAAAGGTTGCGGACTCTTTGCGACAAAAATGGACGTTGCCTTTGTTTTGCCAACAGAAATAACAGAGTGATGTTTGTAGATGTAGAAGGGTTTTAAAAAGGCGTTCGAACACTTTCATTATTCACTGTACATTTAACTGAACTCTTTTCCGTATTAACAAATGCATCCTTTGTATATGGGGAAGTACATGATGCCGGGATGGCAAAGAAAAGATCCTTCCCAATTTTTTGCAATCTATAAACCTTCCTCCTGTATTTTTCGCATATTTTTTTTTAGCAAATTTTTAAAATGTCACCAATACACACGTTCTTTGCAAAGAGCAATCTATATTTATTCAATTTGCAATTCTTACTTAATTGTACCATTTTTTGTCAGAGCAACAGTTTTGACACAGAAGTCCATAAGGATAGACGCATCCTAAAATTCTTCCGTGTTTGTTGTAAATGGTCCTAGCATATTTTTACAATGCTTTAAGCACACCTACTGTACTTTGTTTCATACCTATGGTCCAGCTTCTCTGAGGTAAGTCTATGTTGTTTATAGCTATTGTGTTATTTAATACTATTGTCGTATAATTATTGTAACTGTCTTGATTCATTCATTCACGAAGTTTTTCGGTAATTTTAACTTAAAGCTTTTCACGTTAATTATTACATATTTATAAAAGCTGTTAATTATATCTAATAATACAGTCCCTGAAACGTTCTACTTGTACTTTTTAATTTTTGCGTGCGTTCAGGATGTGTTTATTGTTCAAAATGATGCTCTCTCCGCTCCTCTCAAGGCTTGCTCATCCTTTGCAAAGAGTTATACCGTGTGTTCAGTATGCGCTCAACTATCGTTAAGCGCTTGCTCTGTATTTGCGCTGTATCTTACTTATAACTGTATGACTGACTCTACTTATTTTTCGTTATATAAGGGTAATTTCATATATTTCGTTGATTACCTGAGAATCGCCGTAAACAAAATGATTCCCTTCAAAAAGATGATTCATCGGATCAGTTCGATGAACTGATAAACAAATTTTCGGAACACTTAGACAGTTCTGATAACCAAAGTAAAAAAATCTAAAATATTCCGAACAAAATCATGAATATTCATAATTATTTGATTTAATTCTTGTTTTATGTCCTTTTTGATTTGCTATACTAATTTCTCTTTATCGTATAACATAACTGGCCTACGATACAATTCGACGTGCGTGCAATTTAATTTATATACTTTGACGTTATATTACAGTAAAACACGGTTATAGCGAACACGCTTATAATGAATTGACGCTTACAGCGAAGTCAATTCCATTCCTCAAGTCTCTATTTCATGTTGTAAACTTGACGGATATAACGATTTACGCTTATAACGAAGTTAAATTGGCCGTCCCTGGGACTTCGTTATAAGCGTGTTTTACTGTAGTTATACCCTTTTGGATACACGAAGAAATATGTTAACTTAAACTTTTTCTGATTGATTGTATCGTATTAATAAAACAGTTAAAGTATACCATTGAGGGAGTCAGTAAGATTCCTGTTCACATCTAGCAAGCCTATTTCCATCGCCTTCACCTCGGGTAATAGACTTGCTCTTGGGAAACTGGAATCTTGCTGACTCCCTCAATGGTATACTTTAATTGTATACTGTCCTTTTTAAATAAACAGTGATAACGTAATGCTACTGTCATACATCGTGTCTTTACATCTGGTGATATGGGATATTCATATGCCCATATTAATGTAGGTAAAAGTACATTATAATAAAATAGTTTCATCAGTTTAGAATTTTAAAATTGATATACCGTGGAATCATTTTTAATTCTAGGGGTCAATGTTCGTGTGTAGCCAACATTTTTTTTTGGTTCGTGGAGACGTGATTTCGTTGGTAGCAAGTTTGGAATAGTTTTAATACATATTGAAAAATGTTGGTATTTATACGTTCGTGGGAACGTCAATTCATGGGCTACCCACTAAAGCTACAAACATAAGCCCCCTACGAACAATTATGATTTCATATAATTCATACACATTTTATATATTTTACAATATTTGTCTTAAAGAATGTGTTTTGAAATATCTCGGGTAGCTAGAAATAATTAAAGCTAAAGCGAGATTCAAACGCATGACTTACAAATTTCTAGTTCACGCTCTAATCTATTGAGTGACTCTATAAGGTAACAATGTAGAGTGAAATATTTGTAAAACTATACTTAATTTTATTGTTTATTTCGATGGGAAGCTCCCAACATAGAGGTGCCCCTACCACTTTAAACGTCAGTGGTAATAAACACACATGGACTATATACATTTATTTGAGGAAAAAAATACGATCACTTTATAACCAGAAAATAAAAATCAACATCGATTTCAATAATAATTTATAAAATCCAGTATATCTTTTAAAAAAAATGAAAATAAAAACTGCAAAAATGTGAAAAAAAATTTGTGTTATGTATACTTTGTTGGAAGTAATTTTTCTAAAAATAGGACAAATACCTAAATAATATCTATTTATAATAACGTAGAATCTACCACCGCCAAGCAACAGATACCGCACTATAGAAAACCTCCGTGCATCAGGTACCGTACTATAGACCAACATTCTGCATCTGGTACCGTTCTTTATACCACTGCCCTGCAACAGATACTATACTATAGACCATCTCCCTGCATCTGGTACTGTTTTTTTAGACCACCGCCTTGCAACAGATACTGTGCTATAGACCACTGCCCTTCTAACAGATACTGCACTATAGACCACCACCATTTCAACAGATACTGCACTATAGACCACCGCCCTGCAACAGATACTGTACTATAGACCACCGCCCTTTCAACAGATACTGCATTATAGAACACTACCCTTTCAACAGATA
This sequence comes from Magallana angulata, assembly GCF_025612915.1. Classification (NCBI taxonomy): domain Eukaryota; kingdom Metazoa; phylum Mollusca; class Bivalvia; order Ostreida; family Ostreidae; genus Magallana; species Magallana angulata. The sequence goes on from NC_069114.1 coordinate 3,622,787, forward strand.
CTGCACTATAGACAACCGCCCTGCAACAGATACTGTACTATAGACCACCGCCCTGCATCTGGTACCGTTTTATAGACCACCGCCCTGCAACAGATACTGTACTATAGATCACCGCCCTGCAACAGGTACTGTACTATGCACCACCGCCCTGCAACAGGTACTGTACTATGGACCACCGTTTTATGCAACAGATACTGTATTATAGACCACCGCCCTGCAACAGATACTGTACTATAGACCACCGCTCTGCAACAGATACTGTACTATTGATCACCGCCCTGCAACAGATACTGTACTATGGACCACTTCCCTGCCACAGGTACCGTACTATGGACCACTGTCCTGCAACAGGTACTGTACTATAGACCACCGCCCTGCAACAGGTACCGTACTATAGACCACCGCCCTGCAACAGGTACCGTACTATAGACCACTACCCTGCAACAGATACCTATTTATAGACCACCGCCCTGCAACAGGTACTGTACTATGGACCGACGCCCTGCAACAGGTACCGTACTATAGACCACCGCCCTTGCAACATATACTGTTCTATAGACCACCGCCCTTGCAACAGATACTGTACTATAGACCACCGCCCTGCAACAGGTACCGTACTATAGACCACCGCCCTGCAACAGATACCTATTTATAGACCACCGCCCTGCAACAGGTACCGCACTATAGACCACCGCCCTGCAACAGGTACCGTACTATAGACCACCGTTCTGCAACAGATACTGTACTATAGACCACCGCCCTGCAACAGGTACCGTACTATAGACCACCGCCCTGCAACAGATACCAATTTATAGACCACCACCCTGCAACAGGTACTGTACTATGGACCACCACCCTGCAACAGATACCGTACTATAGACCACCGTCCTGCAACAGATACTGTACTATAGACCACCTCCCTGCAATAGGTACCGTATTATAGACCACCGCCCTTGAAACAGATACCGTACTATAGACCACCGTCCTTGCAACAGATACTGTACTATAGACCACTGCCCTGCCGGAGATCCACTTGTCTCATGAGTTTTTTGGGTTTTGTTTTTAACTGGAAAGAACATGTGATTTTTTTTATTTATAAGGAATTTATTGCAGGGCGGGAGTTTTTATTACGGTACAAGATGTTGTGGTTGATAATACGGTATCTAATGTAAATTGGTGGTCTAGATTATGGTACCTGTTGCAGACAACTAGTAAATTGTACGGAACCTGATGCAGGACGGTCGTTTATTAAAGAGTACCTGTTGCAGGGGAGTGGCATATGGTACGGTACCTGTTACAAGCGATTATCTATACCTAACGGTACCTGATGCAGGGAGGTGATTTATAATACGGTACCTGTTGCAGGGGTGGTGATTTATTATACAATTCCTGTTGCCAAGAGGTGGTCTATAGAATGGTATATTTTGCAAGGCAGTTGTCTGTAGAACGGTACCTGATGCATGGCGGTGGTCTATAGTACGGTACCTGATGCAGGGCTGTAGCTTATAGTACTGTACCTACTGCAGGGCGGTAATCTATAGTACGGTACATGTACCAGATGCAGGGCGCTGGTCTATAGTTCTGTACCTGATGCAGGGTGGCGATCTATAGTACTGTGCCTGTTGCGGGGCGATGGTGTGAGGTATGGAACATGTTGCAAGGCGTTGGTTTTTAAACCGGTAATTGATGCAGGGCGGTGATTTACAGTACAGTATCTGTTGCATGGCGGTGATCTTTAGTACTATATCTGATGATTGGCGTTGGTGTGTCCTAAAGTATGGTACCTGTTGCAGGGCAGTGATGTATTGCGTTGGTATATAGTAAGGTACCTGTTAAAGGGCGGTAGTCTATAATACGGTTCCTTTTGCAGGGCGGTGATATATAGTACGGTACCTGTTGCGGGGCATTGATTTATAGTACAGTACCTGTTGTAAGGCGGTAGTCTAAAATACGGTACCAGATACAGGGCGTTGGTATATAGTATAGCACATGTTGTATGGTGCTGGTATATTAAGGTTACCTGTTGCATGGCGGCAGTCTATAGTACGGTAACTATTGCAGGGCGCTGGTGCATAAAACGGTTCTCGTTGCAAGGCAGTAGTTTATATTACGATACGTACCTGTTGCATGGCGGTGATCTATAGTACAATACCTGATGCAGGGTGTCGGCCTATAGTATGGTACCTGTTGCAGGGCGGTGATCTATAAAACGGTACCTAATGTAGGGTGGTGGTCTATAGTATGGTACTTAATGCAGGGCGGTGATCTATAGCACGATAGAACATAAATATTTTATAAAAATATCTCCTTAGTGAAGCACTTAAGGGTGTTGTTTACTGAGGGTTTGAGTTCTCAAATTAATGCACTACTAGGGGTTGAGTTCTCAAATTCGGATTGTTATAAAGTTCAATGTCAGGAGTAAAAATTGATTATTTATGAAATGAATAATTGTTAACATAACATTCGATATGTTTACTTTATTATGCAGTAAGACTCCGGCAAAATTGCACATTTTTGCCAAACAGAGGAAATTCGGACTAAATTTTGCAGATTTTGTTTTCTTCTGAAACATTTTTGGCAGTACTCTAATAATAAAAGTAAGGATTTAATATTTTAGTCTTTATAATTTTGCATACTTTCTGTTGCTTTTACCTCACTTATTATTAACTCAAATGAATGACACGAATTGTGAAAATATTGAAAAATGCTTAAAAACGATAAAAGAAACCATATCTCAAACTTTTGACCAGTGACCTCATACAAATTGTATTACAACAGAATAAGGTCAGTATAAGTAGTTTAATGCTATATATGTGTTGCATTATCGTTATTCAATTTTTTGATCAAAAATGGGTAGGAATTTGAAATCTGATAGGAGAAATTCGGTCTGGAATATTTTTAAAAATTGTCGCCGATATCTTAATGCTTTGTATCTATTTAGTGCCACTACCATTCATTAACTGTATTTCATTTTTTAAAGTGTTTAATTATTAATAATATTCTTACAAATCTTAATAACTATGTAAAATTTTATGAGATTTTTCTTGATTTTTTTTTTTTTAAATATTCAATGACCATTTACTCAAAATGTAGGTCATTGACCTATTTTTTATGAAAATAACACTACAATCAAAGGTTTGTACCATACAATTGATTCATTAACATTAGTGGGTTTTTTTTCATTCTGAGGAAACGTCATCCCTAATTCAAAACCCTAAAAACTGCGAAAAACTGAGGTTTATTCCCCCTATATTGTTTTTTTTTTTTGGTATCCGGTAAAGAAAACCCATAGTAAACACCTCAAACATACACCGATGTACTCATACATACTATTCGCACGCTAGATTGATGTTCCGCCTTCTTATTCAAATAAAACGATTTACCATGACCTACAGGTTTACTTAATTGATATAGTATGTTTATAATTTTTTTTAATGTTTCCATTAAAACAAACCATGCTTGAATTTGTTTTTTAGTTGAATTTTATCAATATTTTCCTTTTAAACGGTGAATTTCAATTTCGGTGTTTAAAAGGGCCAATTCGTAGTGGTATGAATATCCCCTCTTTTGCAATGTGATCTACAATTAAACCATACAAGTATACGTTTTAACTGCTGACAGTTGGCTTATGCAAATTAATACTGGAGTCTCGAGTTATAAAAAAAAGAAAGGATAAAAGGATTTTATTCCCAGACTTTTCTGCATTTTACAAAAGGATAATTTTACAAAATGATAATTTACAAAAGTGTCCTTTGATTTACATTGTTTCCCCCTAGATTAACATGTAGATGTGAAATATATATACGATTGAAATGCTTAGCCATTTTAGAACTAAAATGTGTACGAGTTAATAATTAACAGTTTGTAAGCAAGATAACTTATACCAGCACATGGAAAGATAACTCCTGTCTGCCTCCATGCAGGCGGAACCGGATAGTCACAACCTATAATGCATCACATTACACATCGGAATATATTTATATATGGCTGAAAATAAAAAGAAGTATTCCTTTTAAAGGAATGATCGGCCATGAAACACCATTGGTCAACTCTGTTAATATAATATACGATACATGCAGTGAAATATATATAACACCGTTTTGATGATTTCCGAAATGGCAAGGCATGAATGAACTTTACACTTAGTAGGCGAATCATGCTAACGACTAATAGTCCTACGCATATGTGAAAAAGACGTGATTTGAATCATTATTTATGTAACCCTATAAATGTTTTATTTTCAGGTTAAATGATAAAAGTAACGTTTATAGTTATATACGTCTATTTATAGTTTAAAATAAGGCTGTCATTGCATAGAAAATAAAATAGTGCAAGGCGCAATGCGTGCGCAAATAGTTAAATTTGCCTAATGCCTCATATGGACACAACTGTGATCGGCTGAAGCCGATCACAAAAATAATGATTCAATAATAGCGCCAGTGCTATGTTTCTCAGTAAGGGGAGGTTGTGTAAATGGAACAGTAGCACGCTTTATTTGATATCAATCAAAGTTTAAATTATGGAGGATAAAGAGAAGGATGAAACACCAGACTACATTTTAGAAAAAAAAGAATTATGATTGAAACAAATAAATGGGTGAAGGAATGAACGCGCTAATGAACGTTCTTAAACAACTCGCTGACATTGCAATCACATATACAGATATTTTGCACAATTGAATCTGATAGAAACGGACGGAATTCTAATGAATGAATCTGACTCATTACGAAGTTACTTAGGATGGGTTTCTTTTCTGGATGATTTTGAAATCTATAAGAAAGTCAAAGTGCATCTTCGCCGACAGGCCCCCTTCCACTAAATAAACTAATCATACGAAGACGGATTGTTAACAAAGTACAACAACTCTTACAGGTACAAACACAAATAAAAGGAAATAAAACAGAATGCCTTTTGTAATTCCGAAAAAACAATCTAAAGCTTTTTCATGATAAATTGTTTTTCTCATCTTAATTTTAAGAAAACTTTTTTTTTTTATTATAGATATATGATTTAAACAACATAACAGTGTTGTTTTGATATCGGTCCTAGTATCAGCCTAGGTGGTTGGTATCGTCCCGATCCCTTCAATTAAAACAACAGTATGATTTCTTGTATTCATAACACACCTCCAGGTTTTTTTGTACCTACGGTTATGCAAATTTATCGGTTTATATTGAAGAGGGTAAAAAAGAAGTATAGTTTTTGTAAGTAAACGATATAATAGGGATTCTAGGTGAAACAAAAAATATATATTCTATTGTTCTCCTATTTGTTTAGCAAAATCGCAATTTTTAAATTTGTAACATTGCATTTGATCAGTATAACGAGGTATCGAACAAAATTCAGTTATTGAGCAAATTTAGTTGTCGGTAGTGTTATTTCATATTAAGACTGGACACGGATATCAACATTACCGGAATGCATCTGCAATGTAGTAAAAACACAATATGCCCTTTATATATTTATTCTTTGGAACAAACAGCACAGACAAATTCTCTTCCCTCAACATAGATTGGACACTTTAAGGAGCCACAACGAGCCTCTACGGAGTAAAACAGGTAACCATTTTTTTTAACAAATCAATATTACCAATACTGTTGTATGTTATTTCACAGGAAAAGTAAATTGGAATGTTCTTTGTAATTGAACGACAATATTAGAAACATATATCAACATTTCCGAAAAAAACTTGTTCAACAAAGAAAAACACAAGACAAGATTTCCTTTATATATTTATTCTTTGGAACAAACAGCACACACTAATTCTCTTCCCTCAACGTAGGGTGGACACTTTAAGGAGCCACAACGAGCCTCTACGGAATAAAACAGTCTACCGTCTTTACTAGAATGACCTCCATGTAAGGTATCTGGATGTTCGTCAACACATGTATACATTGAACCAGCTGCATGACCATAATATCCAGCCATTAGGTAACCATGGTACTCTAACTTCCATCCTTTGTAACACGTTTTTCTGGCTACAAAGTCATCAATGTTTATTTTCTACACAATAATAACAGAATCTAAACAGTTTAAAAAAAAGTTTCATGTCTATCAATTTGTAAAATGATAACAAACATTTTTACTTTCTTCATAAGTAAATCCAAATTATCGCCCCCCCCCCCCCTTCACATAATAAGGACATTTTTTTTTATTTTTTTTTTTTGGGGGGGGGGCTTTTTTGCAAACATTTTCACTAACCGGGAAACATTTTGACGACATATCTATTTCTAAGAAGGCAAACAGCACAGGGTACATCATGATCATAGAATGTGTGTAGGTAACCGGGAGAGTTGTGTGTTTCGTATTCCGCGCCATAAACAAGAGCTCTGCCTTCATCAGTTCCATCACTATAAGTCCCCCACTCTGGATCTCTTGGTAAACACAGAAGATCAACTGCTGCACCTTTATGATTATACCATGAACCACCAGTGAAACCTTACGAAATCAGAAAAAAATATTATGATAATATTTTGTTTTTCTGTCACTTTTTTTATATTAACATTTTAAAATAATCACAAGATTATTTTTTTTCATTTAATTTAAAAAAAAAAAAATACAATTTCGAGACTAAAATCATAAATTCGGCTGTAAAAAATGTTTCTCATGGTGTCAAATAAGAGTATATTTTAAGTTTATTTTACCTGATATAACTAACTCAGCATCCGAATGACATGTTTTCTTTCCCCATCTTGTGTAAACAACGCTACTATTTTTTGTTTCTAAAACATAATCATTAATGTAAGAATCGTACTTGTAAAATTAGATTCTTAAATACTTCTATTCAACTACATGTCATAAAAACATATATCTACCTTGCATTTTTTGTGCATCAACCTCTATTTTTTCTTGAATCGTTTTCAATGATTTTTCAATTTGATCAGTAAAACTTTTGAATTCCCGCTTCAAAGCCTCTACTTGATATGCTCCTAGAGCAGAAGACAGTTGTCCTGTCAGATAACCCTGCATCATGTCCTTACAACTTCCATTGCCTGTTTCAGCCCGAACTTCCAGTGCAAAAATCAGGAGAATAGGAGCAACAATCATCTGCAGTACATTTAAAATCAAAATTAATTTTGTCAGGACTTAACATCATATCTATATAACGTTACTCTAAGTTCTATATTATTATGAACGGATGAGAAAATATAATGATAAAGTTAATTGTGAAAGTCAACTTACCATTATCAATCCTTAAACTATCACGTATTGTCTATATCAGAAAGTATTTTAGAACTCTTTATGAACGGATGAGAAAATATAATGATAAAGTGAATTGTGAAAGTCAACTTACCATTATCAATCCTTAAACCATCACGTATTGTCTATATCAGAAAATATTTTAGAACTCTTTATGAACGGATGAGAAAATATAATGATAAAGTGAATTGTGAAAGTCAACTTACCATTATCAACCCTTAAACTATCACGTATTGTCTATATCAGAAAGTATTTATATATGTCACAAGAGAGTAGCCACAACATCCGATGACTTTGTTCAACCTACGCATTTGTAAAATTCTAATCAGATCGAAATTAAATTGTAATTGTATACCAAGCCCAGGTCTTGAGTTACACAATCGAATATAATGTGCGTTAAAAAAACTTTTGACAAAAACTATCCTTACTAGCTTATGACATATTTTATCATCTATTTCTGCAGTTGTACCAGTTAAGATAGATACATTTTAAAGCTATTTTCAGGTCGGTTAACGTTGTGCAACGCCTTCCCAAATATTATAAAAATATCACATTTGAATTTTTGTTTAATCGAGAGTTTAATAATAATTTTCACAATTTATTCCCAAAGACGTGTGTATTAATTATTCTTTTAGGTATAAACTTACTGAATCTAGTATTGTAAAACTAATTTGATTTAATTATATTTTTCCTTAAATAGAGAGGATAACTTCAGTAGAAAAAATGTGTAAATATCGCAACATCAAGAATGTTTTGTTCTTACACGTCTACGATAATGCTCACAACAAGAGATTCCTACAGATAAAAATTGCCAATAACACAACAAGGATAACTGACTTATGAATTAAGTTCATGGAATAAATCTCATTTGTGGTTTGAAACAAAACAAAGCAATGACAAAGTCAGAATGGCCCTTTTTTAATATTCTTCTCCATGTGTGCGAACACGTGTAAGGTCATATAGGGTTAACCGTATCCTGTTTCATAGAAAGTAAAGTTATATCGCGATAGGAACGTGTTTAATTAGTAAACCTGTATTGTGGACAGAGTGAATAGCGGCGGTAAATTGATTTGACATTTATTATTCCCGGTTTTGCAAAATACATTTCTCAAAGATTTGTTCTATGCTTATTAATTGATTTTTTAAAGTATGAATATGTACATGTTTATTCAGGCATTTTTAAAACTTAATACATGTATATTATTAATACAGAGAATCAAATAGGATTTTAAAAAAGAGTAAAACATCATTTTAAATTTAAATTATATTTCAATAAGAGCATTGCACACCTTAGGTTTTGTATACATACAATTGTGTAAATTAGTTTATTTTTTTAAGCAAGTATCGATACTAAAAGCCGGAAAATTGGTAAATAAAAAATAAAAATATGACATTGAACAGTCGATTTGTTCCTGAGATACATGTATGAGTTTTTGAAAATACAGAATACTTGATGTTGGCGACTGAAAATCATTTTAGAAATTCACCAAACGCATAAAAATGGACACATATACGACCAACACAAAAGGTACAGATTGAATTTTTGAAATGTTGAAATAGATATAACGACTAATTGTAAACTGTAGTACAAATAATTTTCCTCAAATCATGACGTGCAGATACGCAATGGGCGTGAACATCATGACACTCGGGATCTACTCGATTAACTACTGCTATCAACATTGTGAAGTGCCAGTCTGACATCTTATTTTCAATGTTACGCAAAGTCCTTATAAGAATATTTTTTTATCTTAAAAATATTTATTCAAAATTAAAAAAAAAAAAATGAATATTTAGTTAGCGATATGAAGCAACAGAAAAAAGTTCTTTATCGTTTCGGGGATTTTTTTTTAAATATCATTAAGGCAGAGACTATTCTAAATACAGTTCTTAAAACATGGTTTAGATTTAATGTTTACATGGCTTCTTTTGACATACATCAAGAAATTGGAATTAGGATTAATCAAGAATTTTGTTAGAAGTATGTGGTGCTTCTGACTAATAAATGGCATAATATTTTACAAACAAGGTGTTTGTCGGACAAAAAGAAAAGAACCAATCGATTTATAAATCAATCAAATAAAAAGATACTCTCTCTCTCTCTCTCTCTCTCTCTCTCTCTCTCTCTCTCTCTCTCTCAACTATATGTGATACCTCGATATGTAGGCAAACATGCCGTTAACTCTATCCGTTACTTAGTTGATTTATAGAAATACGATTATGCGTCAACAAATCATATTTATTTTGTCAACATGTCCTCATGCCGTTAGATTAATGTGTTGTAGCGCTACCGAGCGTGCGGTCTTATTTCTCAACTATTCTCTATAAATTAATCCATTTTAATTCACCTCTAATTTCCTTCTTTGGTAGCGTAAATAAAAGTCCAATTATCTATTAACAAATTTTTTTCCGTTTTCTTACATATTAACAATTTACACAGACATAGGTCACTTTCTAAATCTGCCTCTCGAACTACTCTACTCTGTACATCTCTTCTCACTCACGCTTTTACCCATATATATACATAACGGGGGCAGCTCCGCTGGAGCTGCTAGTACCCGGCAGCTCCTCGGTAGCTGCCGGTCAGTGATTACGTAATACACATACACACGCTTTAGTTGACAAACAAATCACTCTCTACAGTGTCATATGATACATAAGATAATAACTACCGCGATACTGTGTACACACTGGTGAGTGAACTGTACTGTAAATTCTTAGTTAAAGTCCTAAGTTATATAATAAACGCGTTTAGTTTTGACAAGCATGCATTTTATAAAACAATGACTAAAAGTCAGCGTTGACGATTTTATACTCTCGCGATCTCATGCAAAACATTTAAATGGCGGTTAAGTACTCTCGTAAAATAAGGAATCTACAGTAATTATTAAACATTTTAATGTAGATTTATGAAAAAAAATATGTTAAGGTGTAATAACATATATGTTTTTTAATTAAGGTCTTCCGTTTCCAACGGAAGACCTTATAGTGATTGTAATGTTTCTTTTTAAGGTCTTCCGTTTCCAACGGAAGACCTTATAGTGATTGTAATGTTTCTTATTAAGGTCTTCCGTTACAACGGAAGACCTTCTAGTGATTGTAATGTTTTTTATTATTATTAAGGTCTTCCGTTTCCAACGGAAGACCTTATTGTTACGCGGGTAGGTTAAGGCAACTTTTAGTTTAATGACCGTCAGAATTATGATCTATTTGAAAACTGTTTATTTTTATGAAAACAGTGTGTTATATTAATACCAAGTGAACGTGTTCACCAAGATATTATTTTTCTACTTCGGAATCGACTCGATCTTTGAAGCTGCCGTGCCATGGTATCACGTGACAGTTATAAATAGATCAATTTTTTACCTTAACAAAAAATCAAAAAGTGTAACACTACCCCGAAGTTCATTTGTCTGTTTGTTACAATAATTCGATCGTCAATTAGTTCAGGTTTATTAGTATTACTGCTAGAATCCTATTGTTAATCGCATAAAATAAATATTGTAAATATTTATCGGAAACCCTCTCAACTTCTATAATTTCATTGAAAATATTACGGATATTTCATTTAAAACAACAATTCACAGGATTCTAGCAGCACTTTTCAAGTAGTTTAGGTCATACACCGTTGATATTTAACAAAGTCATCTTTCATAATATCCGGGGTAGTGTTACACTTTTGCCTTTTTCTGTACATACTGACAGAGGAAAGGCTGGTCAAGCCATATAAATGTCGATATGCTTACCTTATAACACTCGCTGATTAAACAAAATATCCATGCCTGTATTATCCTGATTATATCCTAACTGACACTCATCTAAATCTTAGGTATCTGTATTAAATAAGTCTTATTTCGGCATTGTTTACACTGCATTCCGATGATTTGTCTCCCGACATGATCTTCTCTATTAAACATGCTTGTGACGTCATCAATGATAATTATACGTAATAGAGAAAAATCAAAGATATATTCAGTTAGAAGAGTTTTTAGTGATATTTTATGTCTGTAGTTTTTATAATTTAAACCAGAGATAAAGTTAACATCGACATGTTTCTGAGTAAAATATGACATCATGCTGCTTATTGTGACGTCATATCGATCAGAGGAATTTGATCGCTGTTAGTTGCCTTATCATACCCGCGTATTGCTTTGTTTCTTTTTCACTATTATTTTTATTCTTTTTTTTTTCTGTCACGTTTTCTCAAAAATGCTTCAGCCAATTTTCATGAAATTTTCAGATCTTATTCATGATAAAATTTGTAAGAAAAGTATACGGACTCTTTTTGGTCGTCACTTCCGGTACCAAGATATTAAAGATTTTACGTTTTTGCTTGTTCACGATTTTTCTCAAAAAGTATTTACGATAGAACCTTCAAATTTTCAGAGAAGGTAGAGAGTGAACGGCCGCAGTGCCCTTCGCATATCCGAACGTCTGCCGTCACTTCCGGTCGTCACCGGAAGGAAATGAAAAACCTTAATTTTTCAAATTTTTAGATTTGAATTTTATTTATGTTTTTATTCGATAGAGACGCTTAAAACACTTCAGAATATGAAATTCGTGTTAAAATCGATCCAGGCATTCCCGAGATTTTGAGTTCAAAAGTTCTGAAGCGAGAGTCCGCGTAGCTCAGTCGTTAGAGTGTTGGACTTGTGCCCAGGCGACCCGGTTCTATCCCCGAGTGCCGATTATTTTTTCTTCCCTAATTTTGTTTTCTTTAACGATTTTACCTTTAAGATGATTTCCGTTTTATTGTTATCATAAATAAAAATAATAACAGCTTTTTTAGTACAAATATAGAGCTCGTTTTTGTCAGCAGTTCGCATCGCCGCCATCAAAGACATGCCGCCGAAGCGCCTCTGCAGTACGACCGCATTAGAGTTCACTGGGTCGCTTTGCCGGCATCAAAGAAATGCCGCCATTTCAATGCTGTATGCACACAACATTTAGCAATGCACCAACGTTATTCTACATGGCTTTAAAAGGAGGACTTATTAGTATTTGTTCACATATATAGATACACGCTAGCATGTATGCATGCATTTATTGACATACGTTGCTGATATATTGATTCCCTAAACACTACAAAAAACTAGAAAATCTCTCTCTCTCTCTCTCTCTCTCTCTCTCTCTCTCTCTCTCTCTCTCTCTCTCTCTCGTACATAAGAACTAAGTACAGGTAACATGCAGTAAATTGGATAGAGGCTAAATGTACATTGGCGTCCAAAAATTATACCTGTATTTATTTCAGGTTACGGGATAATGTCTATGGATTCAAATAATTTGAAATTCATTGTTAAATGATTGTCTTCTTACTGATTGGAAGTCAACGCTAAAAAGTCATTTTTATTAAAGATGGTGTACTTTTTCCTTTTTTTGTGCATGTCTATATACTGATACAAATATGTTGCCTGTCGGGATTAAGAAAAACCTCCGAAGTTTATACACGTAACTATACAAACGAACGGGTGACTGCGACAAGGTTTAAAAACTGACCACCCGTTTATGAATGTTTGAGCCTAAAATAAATAGATGTAAAAAAAATCAATAGTTACATCTGTCAAACAACGCTTATATATTGTTCTAACATATGTATTTTATTTAGAAATTGTGTAATATGTGATATTTAGAATTTAATATTCTACGTTTAATAAAGCAGTCAACGACCGACCCCCCCCCCCTCTCAATTCATAAAATCATTCAGTTTTTCTGGCCCGATTTTACTTGATCTTTGATCTTGGGCCTTTAATTTTAACTAATTACCATTCTAGATAACGGTACTAATTACCAGATTAATTCGTTCATTAATAACAGAGTTATGAAGTTTTTGGCATTTGAGTTTCAATTGTCGTGTTTGACATGTACTATAAAAAAATTCTTAACTTTCAAGCCCTTCGCTCAATCCTAATGAAAATTTGTGAAAATGAACCTCGGACCCCATTCTTATTGTCTGTGAAATATGCAGCGGATTGAACAATGAAGACAAAATTCCTGAAAAAATGAAATGGTGCTTATTGCCTTTACCTGGAAATTAAATTTACACAGTACACGCACCGACCCCCCCCCCCCCCCGCCCCTTCCTATTCACAAAATCATTTAGTTTTCCTGGCCTGATTTAACTGGATCTGTCATCTTGAACCTTTATTTTCAACCTAGTTCAAGTCTAGATTACTGTACTGATGACCAGACCTATTCGTTCATTTTCAAGAGAGTAATGGATTTCTAAGAGAGATATGAATTTTTGGGCATTCGAGTTTCGATTGGCGTGCTTGACATGTACTGTAGAAAAAAATTCTAACTCCCGAGCCCCTTACTCAATCCTAATGAAATTTTGTGTAAATGTACCTCGGACCCCATTCTTATTGTCTGCCAAATATGCAGCGGATTGAACAATTAAGAAGAAATTCCTGAGATCAAACGGCGAGTATAGCCTGTACGGGGACTTAAAATTTACACAGTACAAGGGATGTAAGCAGCAGCGTAATATTTCTGTTGCATGTATATTTCTTGTTTTCCGTTTAGTCTGTATCTACGATAGCGTGTGAACTACTTATGAATGTTAGAACTGTGGAAATTACTGTCATCGAATTTTTACCGAATAAATTTACGTGTTACTGATTTCGTTATTTCTACATTTATAAAGATTTTATCAATCCTGCTGAAATAAAACAGTCAAACATAATAGTAAACGACACGAAAAAACATTCTCAACACTGAAATACATGGGTAAAATGCATCAGTCATTGTTTTAGGACTTCCCCAAATTGTTGTTAACCGAATCCGAGATCCACACCTCAAAATTCTATTTTCGATTTATTTAAGACGAAAATCAAGCTCGGGTCTTTTCACCCCCCCCCCCCCTCCAGACACAAACACGCATCAATATTTCAAATGACCTCGCACTGTTACCAAACCTGAATAGTCAGACATCTTACACGTTGTTTTTCATCTCATACAAAAACTCAGCTCCTCTCCCGGGCGGAAACTCTCAAAATTCAAAGACAAATTCGGGAATTATTTCGCGTCAGCCATGTTTTGAGACACCTGCAAAGGCTGTGTGTTCTAATCTCGCCGGAGCCAAGATTTGTTCTTTCTCTCTATTTCTTTCTCTCCTTTTTGTCTAATTTTCTAACTAAAATATTCAAAATAAAAGGGTGTTTGACTGTAGTACAAGTTGAAAAACACTCTTTAATTAAGATTTAGAGAAAAACAGTGTTTTATTATTAGGGTCTTCCGTCTTCAGCGGACGGAAGACCTCCTCGTTGCTCGCAACGAGATCGTGTCTAGTTATTAAGGTCTTCCGTTTCCAAAGGAAGACCTTATAGAGATTGTAATGTTTTTAAGGTCTTCCGTTTCCAACGGAAGACCTTATAGTGATTGTAATGTTTCTTTTTATTAAGGTCTTCCGTTTCCAACGGAAGACCTTATAGTGATTGTAAGGTTTTTTATTAAGGTCTTCCGTTTCCAACGGAAGACCTTATAGTGATTGTAATGTTTCTTTTTATTATTAGGGTCTTCCGTTTCCAACGGAAGACCCTCTTGTTATTCTTCGGTTTCTTTTTATTAGGGTCTTCCGTTTTCAACGGAAGACCCTCTTGTTATTCTTCGGTTTCTTTTTATTAGGGTCTTCCGTTTTCAACGGAAGACCCTTTTGTTATTCTTCGGTTTCTTTTTATTATTATACTTTTTATTTTTTTTTCTGACTCCTTCTCGGCTTTATAACTCAAAAAGTTTACAACCGATTTTGACGAAACTTTCAGAGATTATGTGCATTCATTATATCTAAAAGTTTGTAAAGTTTCTTTGAAAACGTCACTTCCGTTTTTACGTTACGTCATTTTTTAAATTTTCAAAAAGTCATTTAGTCCGCAGCGTTTCTCAAAAATGCTTTAAGATAGAGGCTTGAAATTTTCAATGCTTATAATTTAATCGATTTACCTCTGTAACAAGGCTGGAAATGAAAATCTGTCACTTTCGGTCGAAACCGGAAGTGAAACAAATTTTTCGGAAAAATGAATTTTCTGATCCAATCAAAAATGAATATGTGTTTTGTAGAGCTTATTAAGCTGAATCTAACACTGAAAACCGTTTTAAAATCGGACGATGCATTACAGAGATATCGGGGTTTAAAAATTGATTTTCCCGGAAATTATGATTCCGCGTCCTTGGTTTCAAAAAAAGCATAATGTTCAAAGTAAAATTAACTCGTACCAAAAATAATTGTCAAGTCGTACTTGAACACATTCGTATTTTTTTTGTTAAGTCGTTCTTGAAATCAGAAAGGTTTTTGTTAATTCGTACTTAAAATCATTCGGATTTTGTTAAGTCGTACCAGGAATAATTCGATTTTTTCATCTTTTTATTTTTGTTACTCTTGTTATTGGTTTAAGAGCTCTGCTTCTTACAGGAACTTCCAGCTTTACTTCCGACATTAACGGGAGACCCACTCGTTGCTTTGCAACGAGCTTTGCTCTAGTTATTATTATTAGGGTCTTCCGTTTTAAACGGAAGACCCTTTTGTTTTTCTACGGTTTCTTTTTTTTCTTATTCTTATTATTATTATTAAGGTCTTCCGTTTTCCAACGGAAGACCTTATTGTTTTCGTTCGGTTTCTTTTTCCCTATTATTATTTTTTTTTTTCTTACAAAATTTGTGCAGGCGATTTCTCGAAAATGGCTCAGCCGATTTTCGTGAAACTTTCAGATCTAATAGATATCAATCCGAACTTAATATACATTTTTTTATTTTGATGACGTCATTTCTGTTCTTGAGAAAATGACGTTTTAACGATTTTCAGAGGGTCGGTTTGTCCAGGGATCTCCTCCTAAACGGTAAAAGATATTGAGTTCAAACTTTCAGGGATTGTAGACAAGAGATTGTAGATGTGCTATTTGGCGTTCATATTTGTCATGCTCAAAAGGCGTTTAAGCTCGCCTGGTCCCGAAAATTGAGACTAAAAAAACGTCGTAATTTTTAATGGTTTTCTTAGTTTATCTCTTTTCTGAAAAATATTTTGTTAACACTTGTAATGCACAAAAGATTTATATTTATAAGACCTTTCATTTGATATAAAGAAAAAGGGGCTGGCCCCTCAAATTAAAAGCCTAAAGGGCTCTAAAGTCTTTCATCTGTAGCTCTTTACTGAGTGATATTTTGTGAACAGTTATATTAGCAAATGTGTTTATCTTACAGTTATGTATCCAATAAATGTAATGATTTTATCATGTGTTACGTAATTAGGGGTTTTTAGGGGCCAAAAGTCCAGAATTTTGATCACCCATATCTCAATAAGGAAAAATATTTTGAAATAAAGTATAGAAGTAAAGATGCTCAAAATGATGTACTAAATAATATGCAATTTTCAAAATTTCGTTAAATGGCCCCTATAAGGAGTTATGGGATCGGCCCCTAAAACGTTCTTTCCCATATATCTCAAGAACGGTAACGAATTTCTAAACACTTCTTGAACAAAATGTGTTGAGATTTTAATGACCTTTTATTTGATATCAAGAAAAAGGGGCTGGCCCCTCAAATTAAGGGACCAAAGGGCTCTAAAGTCTTTCATATGTAGCCCTTTACTGAGGGATATTTTGTGAAAGGCTATAGAAGCAAATATGTTTATCTTACAGTTATGTATCCAAACAATGTAATGATTTTATCGTGTGTTACGTAATTAGGGGTTTTTAGGGGCCAAAAGTCCAGAATTTTGATCACCCATATCTCAGAAAGGAAATATATTTTGAAAGGCAGTATAGAAGTAAAGATAGTCAAAATGATGTACTAAATAATATGCAATTTTCAAAATTTCGTTTAATGGCCCCTATAAGGAGTTAAGGGATCGGCCCCTAAAACGCTCTTTCCCATATATCTCAAGAACGGTAACAAATCTCTGAACACTTGTTTCACAAAATGTGTTGAAATTTAAATGACCTTTTATTTGATATCAAGAAAAAGGGGCTGGCCCCTCAAATTAGGAAACCAAAGGGCTCTAAAGTCTTTCATCTGTACCTCTTTACTGAGGGATATTTTGTGAAAGGCTATAGAAGCAAATATGTTAATCTTACAATTATGTATCCAAGCAATTTAATGTCATGTGTTATGTAATGAGGGTTTTTTAGGGGTCGAGAGTCCAAAACTATGACAACCTATATCTCAAAAAGAAAAAATATTTTGAAATGCAGTTTAGAAGAAAAGATGCTAAAAATGATGTACTTAACAACATGCAATCTTCAAAATTTGGTTCAGCGGCTCCAATAAGGAGATAAGGGACCGGCCCCTAAAACTTTTTCTTCTAAGATATCTCAAGAACAGAGACGTTTAAACACTTGTTGAACAAAGCTCTTACACCTGTAACAAAATAGTATCTGGCCCCCCTAGAATGTAGACCCTGTTTTTTATTCTAAATCATGTTTAGCTGTTAAATAGCAAAATCAAGATAGAACATATATCTCAAATTCCAAAATCATACGGAAGACCTCCTCGTTGCTCGCAACGAGATCGTGTCTAGTTCTTTTTATTTTTTTTCCAACTCAAATATTTCAAAAACGCTTGCATCGATTGTTTTGAAATTTACAGGTGTAATGTGTATCTAAAAGATCTCTATGATATGAAAAAATTATTTGATGACGTCATCAATTTCGTCAGATATTGACGTTTTTCACGTTTTAAAAAGTGATTTTGTCCGGAGCTTTTCTCATTTTTGATTTAAGATAAAGCTATGAGATTTACAGAGAAGATAGAACAATCGTTTTACTTATGACATAAGGCTGGAAACTCAATTCGGACACTTCCGGTCGAAACCGGAAGCAAAACCAATTTTTTTGAATTTTCATGTTTTTAAATTTTAAATATTTTACGTACGTATCTTACAGTAATTTTCATGCTGAGTTCAAAACTGAAATCCGTTTTTGAATCGGACGATGCATAACAGAGATATCGGGGTTTAAAAATTGATTTTTCCGGAAATTTTGATTCCGCGTCCTTGGTTTAAAAAATAGCGTTTTGTTTAAAGTGAAATTAATTCGTACCAAAAATAATTGCTAAGTCGTACTTAAACACATTCGGATTTTTTTGTTAAGTCGTTCTTGAAATCAGAGGGTTTTTTTTAAGTCGTACTTAAAATGATTCGGATATTGTTAAGTCGTACCAGGAATAATTCGATTGTTTTCATCTTTTTATTTTAGTTACTTTTGTTATTGGTTTAGGAGCTCTGCTTCTTACAGGAACTTCCAGCTTTACATCCGATATTAACGGAAGACCCACTCGTTGCTTTGCAACGAGCTTTGCTCTAGTTATTATTCTTTTTCTTTTCTTCTGACTCCTTTTTTGCTTCATAACTCAAAAGGTGTTTAACCGATTTTTATGAAATTTCCAGAGATTTTTGCAAGTTGGCGTCCCTCAAATGTATTAAAATTTTAAAGAGAACGTCACTCTCGTTTTGACGTGACGTCATTTTTAAAAATTTAAAAAAGTCATTTTGTCCCGGACTTTTCTCAAAAATGCTTTAAGATAGAGGCTTGAAATTTTCAATGGTTATGATTTGGTCGATTTACCTCTGTAATAAGGCTCGAAATGAAAATCGGTCACTTCCGGTCGAAACCGGAAGTGAAACAAATTTTTCGAAAAAATGAATTTTCAGATCAAATCAAAAATGAATATGTTTTTTGTAGAGCTTACTTAGCTGAATCTAACACTGAAAGCCGTTTTAAAATCGGACGATGCATTACAGAGATATTGGGGTTTAAAAATTGATTTTTCCGGAAACTGAGATTCCGCGTCCTTGGTTTAAAAAAATAGTGTAATGTTAAAAGTAAAATTAACTTGTACTATAAATAATTGTTAAGTCGTACTGTAACACATTCGGATTTTTTTTGGTTAAGTCGTTCTTAAAATCGGAAAGGTTTTTGTTAAGTCGTACTTAAAATCATTCGTATTTTGTTAAGTCGTACCAGGAATATTCGATTTTTTTCATCTTTTTATTTTAGTTACTTTTGTTATTGGTTTAAGAGCTTTGCTTCTTACAGGAAATTCCAGCTTTACTTCCAACATAAACGGAAGACCCACTCGTTGCTTTGCAACGAGCTTTGCTCTAGTTATTATTATTATTATTCTTTTTCTTTTCTTCTGACTCCTTTTTTGCTTCATAACTCAAAAAGTGTTTAACCGATTTTGATGAAATTTTCAGAGATTTTTGTAAGTTGGCGTCCCTCAAAAATATTAAAGTTTTAAAGAGAACGTCACTCCCGTTTTGACGTGACGTCATTTTTAAAAATTTCAAAAAGTCATTTCGTCCCGGACTTTTCTCAAAAACACTTTAAGATAGAGGCTTGAAATTTTGAATGGTTATGATTTGATTGATTTACCTCTGTAATAAGGCTGGAAATGAAAATCTATCACTTCCGGTCGAAACCGGAAGTAAAACAAAATTTTCGAAAAAATGAATTTTCTGATTTAATAAATGTATATGTGTTTTGTAGAACTTATTAAGCTGAATCTAACACTGAAAACCGTTTTAAAATCGGACGATGCATTACAGAGATATCGGGGTTTAAAAATTGATTTTCCCGGAAATTATGATTCCGCGTCCTTGGTTTAAAAAAAGCATAATGTTCAAAGTAAAATTAACTTGTACCTAAAAATTAATTGTTAAGTCGTACTGTAACACATTCGGATTTTTTTTGTTAAGTCTTTCTTGAAATCGGAAAGGTTTTTGTTAAGTCGTACGTAAAATTATTCGGTTTTTGTTAAGTCGTACCAGGAATAATTCGATTTTTTTCATCTTTTTCTTTTTATTACTCTTGTAATTGGTTAAAGAGCTCTGCTTCTTACAGGAACTTCCAGCTTTACTTCTGACATTAACGGAAGACCCACTCGTTGCTTTGCAACGAGCTTTGCTCTAGTTATTATTCTTTTTATTTTTTTTTCTGACTCCTTTTCGGCTTTATAACTCAAAAAGTTTACAACCGATTTTGATGAAATTTTCAGAGGTTGTGTGCAACTATAATACCTCAAAGTTTGTGAAGTTTCTTAGAAAACGTCAATTCCGTTTTTACGTTACGTCATTTTAAAAATTTTCAAAAAGTCATTTTGTCCGCGGCGTTTCTCAAAAACGCTTTGAGATAGAGGCTTGAAATTTCCAATGGTTATGATTTAATCGATTTACCTCTGTAATAAGGCTGGAGATGAAAATCTGTCACTTCCGGTCGAAACCGGAAGGGAATCGACTTTTTCGAAAAAATGAATTTTCTGATCAAATCAAAAATGAATATGTGTTTTATAGAGCTTATTTAGCTGAATCTAACACTGAAAGCCGTTTTAAAATCGGACGATGCATTACAGAGATATACGAGTTCAAAAAATGATTTTTCCGGAAATTTTGATTCCGCGTTTTTGGTTAAGAAATTAGTATCAAGTTCTTGGTTAAATTAACTTGTACCTAAAAATTAATTGTTAAGTCGTACTGTAACACATTCGGATTTTTTTGTTAAGTCGTTCTTGAAATGGGAAAGGTTTTTGTGAAGTCGTACGTAAAATTATTCGGTTTTTGTTAAGTCGTACCAGGAATAATTCGATTTTTTCATCTTGTTATTTAAGGTACTCTTGTTATTGGTTTAAGAGCTCTGCTTCTTACAGGAACTTCCAGCTTTACTTCCGACATAAACGGGAGACCCACTCGTTGCTTTGCAACGAGCTTTGCTCTAGTTATTATTATTCTTTTTATTTTTTTTTTCTGACTCCTTTTCGGCTTTTTAACTCAAAAAGTTTACAACCGATTTTGATGAAACTTTCAGAGATTATGTGCAATTATTATACCTTGAAGTTTGCGAAGATTCATTGTTAACGTCACTTCTGTTTTTACGTTACGTCATTTTTAAAATTTTTAAAAAGTCATTTTGTCCGCGGCGTTTCTCAAAAATGCTTTAAAATAGAGGCTTGAAATTTTCAATGCTTATGATTTGGTCGATTTACCTCTGTAATAAGGCTCGAAATGAAAATCTGTCACTTCCGGTCGAAACCGGAAGGGAATCAAATTTTTCGAAAAAATGAATTTTCTGATCAAATCAAAAATGAATATGTGTTTTATAGAGCTTATAAAGCTGAATCTAACACTGAAAACCGTTTTAAAATCGGACGATGCATTACAGAGATATACGAGTTCAAAAAATGATTTTTCCGGAAATTTTGATTCCGCGTTTTTAGTTAAGAAATTAGTATCAAGTTCTTGGTTAAATTAACTTGTACCTAAAAATTAATTGTTAAGTCGTACTGTAACACATTCGGAAAGGTTTTTGTTAAGTCGTACGTGAAATTATTCGGTTTTTGTTAAGTCGTACCAGGAATAATTCGATTTTTTCATCTTTTTATTTAAGGTACTCTTGCTATTGGTTTAAGAGCTCTGCTTCTTACAGGGACTTCCAGCTTTACTTCCGACATTAACGGAAGACCCACTCGTTGCTTTGCAACGAGCTTTGCTCTAGTTATTATTATTATTTTTCTTTTTCTTTATTTTTCTGACTTTTTTAAAACTTAATATCTCAAAAAGTTTTCAACAGATTTACATGAAACTTTCAGGGATTATGTAACATTATTGTGCCTCAAAGATGATAAATTTTTAACTACAACGTCACTTCCGTTTTTACGTTACGTCAATTTTTGAATTTTAAAAAAGTGATTTTGTCCAGGGCGTTTTTCAAAAACGCTTGAAGATAGAGACTTGGAATTTTTTGTGTTGAAGCATTGATCGTTTTTATTTAGACATCAGGCTGGAATTTAGTTTCCGTCACTTCCGGTCCAAACCGGAAGTGTTTTAAAATTTTCGAATTTTCGATTTTTTTGTTTCAATTTCAAATGTTTATGAGGTTTGTAGGGTTGGTCATGCTGAATACGAAACTGAAATCCTTTTGAAAATCGGAAGATGCATTACAGAGATATCGGGGTTTAAAAATTGATTTTTCCGGAAATTTTCTTTCTGCATCCTTGGTTTAAAAAATAGCGTAATGTTCAAAGTAAAATTAACTCGTACCAAAAATAATTGCTAAGTCGTACTTGAAAACATTCGAATTTTTTTTGTTCAGTGGTTCTTAAAATCAAAAAGGTTTTTGTTAAGTCGTACTTAAAATCATTCGTATTTTGTTAAGTCGTACCAGGAATATTCGATTTTTTCATCTTTCTATTTTAGTTCCTCTTGTTATCGGTTAAAGAGCTCTGCTTCTTACAGGAACTTTCAGCTTTACTTCCAACATTAACGGAAGACCCACTCGTTGCTTTGCAACGAGCTTTGCTCTAGTTATTATTATTATTCTTTTTCTTTTCTTCTGACTCCTTTTTTGCTTCATAACTCAAAAGGTTTTTAACCGATTTTTATGAAATTTCCAGAGATTTTTGCAAGTTGACGTCCCTCAAATGTATTAAAATTTTAAAGAGAACGTCACTCTCGTTTTGACGTGACGTCATTTTTAAAAATTTAAAAAAGTCATTTTGTCCCGGACTTTTCTCAAAAATGCTTTAAGATAGAGGCTTGAAATTTTCAATGGTTATGATTTGGTCGATTTACCTCTGTAATAAGGCTCGAAATGAAAATCGGTCACTTCCGGTCGAAACCGGAAGTGAAACAAATTTTTCGAAAAAATGAATTTTCAGATCAAATCAAAAATGAATATGTTTTTTGTAGAGCTTACTTAGCTGAATCTAACACTGAAAGCCGTTTTAAAATCGGACGATGCATTACAGAGATATTGGGGTTTAAAAATTGATTTTTCCGGAAACTGAGATTCCGCGTCCTTGGTTTAAAAAATAGTGTAATGTTAAAAGTAAAATTAACTTGTACTATAAATAATTGTTAAGTCGTACTGTAACACATTCGGATTTTTTTTGGTTAAGTCGTTCTTAAAATCGGAAAGGTTTTTGTTAAGTCGTACTTAAAATCATTCGTATTTTGTTAAGTCGTACCAGGAATATTCGATTTTTTTCATCTTTTTATATTAGTGTCTTTTGTTATTGGTTTAAGAGCTTTGCTTCTTACAGGAAATTCCAGCTTTACTTCCAACATTAACGGAAGACCCACTCGTTGCTTTGCAACGAGCTTTGCTCTAGTTATTAAGGTCTTCCGTTTCCAACGGAAGACCTTATTGTTTTCGTTCGGTTTCTTTTTTCCTATTATTATTATTATTTTTATTTTTTTTCCAACCAATTTTGTGTACGCGATTTCTCTGAATCTACCCGACCGATTTACATGAAACTTTCAGGTCTGATAGATTATGATCTGAACCTTATTGGAAATTTTTTTTAATGATGACGTCACTTCCGGTTTTGAGTTATTTACAATTTAACGATTTTCAGAGGGTCGGCTTGTCCAGGGGTAAACTCCTAAACAATTTAAGATATTGAGTTCAAAATTTCAGGGATTGTAGACAAAAGGTTGTAGATCTGACATGTGGTATATATATTTTCCTGTGACCAAAAGCGCCGAAGCTCGCCCGAGCTCGAAAATTACAGTTAAAAAAGCGTCGTGATTTTTCTTGGTTTTCTTTCAATATCTCTTTCTTCGAAAGTATTTTGTTATAACATGTAGAACAAAAAATCTTCAAAAAGTCAAGAGCTTTCATGTGACATCAAGAAAAAGGGGCTGGCCCCTCAAATAAGGGGCTGAAGGGGCTCTAAAGTCTTTTAATGATAACCTTTTACTGTGAAATATTTTGTGATACATTATAGAAGCAATTTTGTTTATTTTAAAGGTATTCACCTATACATTGCAATCATTTACTCCTATGTTACATAGTTAGGGATTTTAAAGGGCCAGAAGTCCAAAACTTTGATGCTCAATATCTCAAAATGGAGGAAAATTTTGAAAAGCAATATTGAACAAAAGATGCTCAAAATATTGAGTTTAACAATAATCAACCATAATTTCTTTGATATGCGGTCCTTAAAGGGAGTTACAGGGTCGGCCCCTAAAACGACCCTCTCAAGATATCTCGAGAACGGTACAAAATTTGTAATTAGTTGTTGAACAAAAAGTGTTTGAATTGACAAGAGCTTTCATTTGAAATCACGAAAAAGGGGCTGGCCCTTCAAATAAGGGGCTGAGGGGGCTCTAAAGTCTTTTGATGATAACTTTTTACTGTGAGACATTTTGTGATACATTATAGAAGCAATATTGTTCATTCTAACGGTATTCACCTATACTTGGCAATCATTTACTCCTATGTTACATAATTAAGGATTTTAAAAGGCCAGAAGTCCAAAACTTTGATGCTCAATATCTCAAAATGGAGGAAAATTTTGAAAAGCAATATTGAACAAAAGATGCTCAAAATATTGAGCTTAACAATCTGCAACCATAATTTCTTTGTTATGCGGTCCCTAAAAGGAGTTTCTGGGTCGGCCCCTAAAATGACCCTCTAAAGAGATCTCGAGAACGGTACAGAATTTCTATCACTTGTGGAACAAAATCTGTTTGAATTGACAAGAACAGTCTTATGACATCAAGACAAAGGGACTCATTTACTCCTATGTTATGTAATTAAGGATTTTAAGGGGCCAGAAGTCAAACACTTTGATCCTCAATATCTCGAAATAGAGGAAAATTCTGGAAAGCAGTATTCATCAAAAGATGCTCAAAATAATGTGCTTAAGAATGTACAACCATATATTGTTTGTTATTTGGACCCTAAAAGGAGTTTAAGGACCGGATATAAACACGATTTTTTCCAGGTATGACAAAAACGGTAACCAATTTCTAAACACTTATTAGCAGTACACAAAAATACCTAAACTAAATTGAATTAAAAGGAACTGATCCCTCAAATAAGGGACACCAAAGGGATAGATAGTCTTCCACCCATTACACTCATAGATTCCGCCTTCTTTTCCGGATACGTTTTGTTGACGAAGATCAAGAGTAAGGTCATTCCTTATTCTAAAAATCGGACGGAAGACCTCCTCGTTGCTCGCAACGAGATCGTGTCTAGTTATTATTATTATTCTTTTTCTTTTCTTCTGACTCCTTTTTTGCTTCATAACTCAAAAAGTGTTTAACCGATTTTGATGAAATTTTCAGAGATTTTTGTAAGTTGGCGTCCCTCAAAAATATTAAAGTTTTAAAGAGAACGTCACTCCCGTTTTGACGTGACGTCATTTTTAAAAATTTCAAAAAGTCATTTCGTCCCGGACTTTTCTCAAAAACACTTTAAGATAGAAGCTTGAAATTTTGAATGGTTATGATTTGATTGATTTACCTCTGTAATAAGGCTGGAAATGAAAATCTATCACTTCCGGTCGAAACCGGAAGTAAAACAAAATTTTCGAAAAAATGAATTTTCTGATTTAATAAATGTATATGTGTTTTGTAGAGCTTATTAAGCTGAATCTAACACTGAAAGCCGTTTTAAAATCGGACGATGCATTGCAGAGATATAAGGGTTTTAAAATTGATTTTTCCGGAAATTTTTATTCTGCGTCCTTGGTTTAAAAAATAGCGTAATGTTCAAAGTAATATTAACTCGTTCCAAAAATAATTGTTCAGTCGTACTTTGACACATTCGGATTTTTTTGTTAAGTCGTTCTTGAAATCAAAAAGGTTTTTGTTAAGTCGTACTTAAAATCATTCGGATTTTGTTAAGTCGTACCAGGAATAATTCGATTTTTAACTTTTTATTTTAGTTACTCTTGTTATTGGTTTAAGAGTTGTGCTTCTTACAGGATTTTCCAGCTTTACTTCCGACATTAACGGAAGACCCACTCGTTGCTTTGCAACGAGCTTTGCTCTAGTTATTATTTTTTTTCTTTTTCTTTTTTTTCTGACCCCTTTTCGGCTTCATAACTCAAAAAGTTTTCAACTTATTTCAAGGAAACTTTCAGGGATTATGTGCAATTATAATGCCTCAAAGATGTTAAAGTTTCCATAATAACGTCACTTCCGTTTTGACGTTACGTCATTTTTAAACTTAAAAAAAAGTCATTTTGTCCGCAACATTTCTCAAAAACGCTTTAAGATAAAGTCTTGAAATTTTCTGTGGTTTTGAATTTGGCAATTTACATGTGCAATAAGGCTGGAAATAAAAATCCGTCACTTCCGGTCGAAACCGGAAGTGAAACAAATTTTTCGAAAAAATGAATTTTCTGATCACATCAAAAATGAATATGTGTTTTATAGAACTTATCAAGCTGAATCTAACACTGAAATCTGTTTTAAAATCGGACAATGCATTAAAGAGATATTGGGGTTTAAAAATTGATTTTTTCCGGAAATTTTTATTCCGCGTCCTTGGTTTAAAAAATAGCGTAATGTTCAAAGTAATATTAACTCGTACCAAAAATAATTGTTAAGTCGTACTTGGACACATTCGGATTTTTTTTGTTAAGTCCTTCTTGAAATCAGAAAGGTTTTTGTTAAGTCGTACTTAAAATCATTCGGGTTTTGTTAAGTCGTACCAGGAATAATTCGATTTTTTTCATCTTTTTATTTTAGTTACTCTTGTTATTGGTTTAAGAGATGTGCATCTTACAGGAACTTCCATCTTTACTTCCGACATTAACGGAAGACCTTTTTGTTGCTTTGCAACGAGCTTTGCTCTAGTTATTATTAAGGTCTTCCGTTTCCAACGGAAGACCTTATAGTGATTGTAAGGTTTTTTATTATTATTTTTTTTTTTCTTTTTTTGTCCACAAGATTTCTCGGAGATGGCTGGATAGATTTTTTTGAAATTTATTGGAATGAAAGAGAATGATAACATCTCTAGGCGTTTTTTTCATTTTTTCAAAATTCATTTCCGGTCGTCCGTTTCCTGTCCCGCGTTGAAAAAGCTTGTCACCACGAGATCTCAAAAACGGTAAATTTTTGAACACCCAAACTTTGTGGGATGATAGACCTATAGTTGTTAATGTGTTTAAACTATTTTGTTTTGTTCGTCGTAACTTCCGGTCGTCACCGGAAGCACTTCAAAAATAATTATTTTTACGCATTGAATTACTTTTCCATAGAATAAACATAGAACTATAATTCTAAACATAAGTTATCTATGCGATGTTATATCAACAAAAAAATTCTACTTCCGGTGAGATATCTCAATTATCTCAGGTAGCTTTTTTAAAACATATTTTGTACCCGCGAGTTCTCGGAAACTATAAATGATCAAATCATGAAACTTTCATGAATGATAGACATTTGATTGAAGATATGTTTAACCGGTTTTATTTTGTCTTCCGTCACTTCCGGTCCACACAGGAAGAGTTAAAAAAAATCAAGCTGTTTATAAGTTAAACGGTTTTCTTTTGATATTTTAAGTTTTTTTGATTAACAATTATGTACAAAAGGCAAGTATACAAGAAATATTTAATGCAATTTACACTGCGCACTTCCGTTTGTCCGTTTCCTGTCCCGAGACAAAAAACCTTATTTCGACGAGATCTTAAAAACGGTAACAATTTGAACAACCAAACATTGTGGGATGATAGATCTATGTATGTACATGGGTTCACATTAGTTTGTTTTATCCGGCGTAACTTCCGGTCGTCACAGGAAGTACACCCAATTTTGATTTTTTAAAAATATTTGGTTAATTAGCATGGAAGAAACATTTAAGCTATAGAAATACAAAAGTTCATATACACATTATAAATAAACAACAAAAAGTTCTACTTCCGGTGAGACATCTCAAATATCTCAGGTAGCCTTCTTTTTAAAAAAACAAAGTACCCACAAGATTTCAGAAACTGTGAGAGATCAAGAAACAAAATTTATATGTATAATTAACATTTGATTGAACATGTGTTTAACGGGTTTCATTTGGTCGTACGTCATTTCCGGTTCTCATTTGAAGCGTTCAAGGAATAGAAGTTTTTTTTTAACTTTAGATTTGTTTTAATATTTTACTTAATTTGATTAACAGAAACGTACCGTAGGTAAATGTACTAAAATATCTACTTTTAATTTCTAAAATCACTTCCGTTTGTTCGTTTCCGGTACCGAGACTAAAAACCTTTGCTCAAAGAGATATCATAACTTAAATTAAAACTTGAACATCAAAACTTCGAGGAAAGACAGAACAATGTATGAAGATATGTTTACTATGTTCTGTATGATCCGGCGTAACTTCCGGTCGTCACAGAAAGTACTCAAAAATTGACATTTTGCCTTTTCGTTTTTTTTCTTTGGAATTCTTTTACATTATATGTTATATCCACTTTCTGTTTACAAGAGAAATGGATTTTGTACAGATTAATACATGAGGAACGGAAGACCTTTTTGTTGCTATAGCAACAAGAGTCTAGTTCTTATTATTATTCTTATTTTTTTCCCCGTTTTTCTCAGAGGTGTTAAATATATTTTCTTGAAATTTTCAGGAATGATAGAGAATGATAATATCTCGAGATGTTTTTTTATTTTTTGAAAATTCATTTCCGGTTGTCCGTTTCCTGTACCGCAACGAAAAAGCTTGTCACCTCGAAATCTCAAAAATGGTAAAGTCTTGAGCAACAAAACTTTGTACGATGATAGACCTGTGTATGTAGATGTGTTTAAACTATTTTGTTTTGTTCGTCGTAACTTCCGGTCGTCACCGGAAGCATTTCAAAAATAGTTTTTTTACGCATTAAATTCATTTTCGAAATATATAAGTATAAATCTATACATATGTTATCTATGCAATGTTAAGTCAACGAAAAAATTCTACTTTCGGTGAGACATCTCAATCGTCTCAGGTAACCTTTTTAAAACACATTTTGTACCCGCGAGATCTCAGAAACTATAAGTGATCAAATCGCGAAACTTTCATGGATGAAAGACATTTGATTGAAGATGTGTTTAACCGGTTTTATTTTGTCTTCCGTCGCTTCCGGTCCACACCGGAAGAGTTCAAACAAATCGAGCTGTTTATTTGTTTAACTGTTTACCTTTGACATTTTTTTGTTAGATAAATGGTAAATAATCAACAAAATTCAAGTATACAAGAAATATTTCATACAATTTAAATTGAGCACTTCCGCATGTCCGTTTCCTGTCCCGAGACAAAAAACCTTATTTCGACGAGATCTCAAAAACGGTGACAACTTGAACAACCAAACTTTGTGGGATGATAGACCTATGTAAGAACATGTGTTAACCCTATTTTTTTTTTGTTCGGCGTAACTTCCTGTCGTCACCGGAAGCACTTTAATTTTTTTTCTTCATATTTTATTCATTTTACACAAAATGAAAATATCAGTATACAATCTTACATATGTCATCTATATAATGTTTAATTAGCAAATAAATTTTACTTCCGGTGAGATATCTCAAATATCTCTTTGTAGCTTTCTTTTTTACAAATTTGATATCCGCGAGAATTTTGTCATTGTAAGTGATTGAGACACGAATCTTTCATGATTGATAAAAATTTGATTGGGGATATGTTTAACGGGTTTAATTTTGTGAACTGTCACTTCCGGTTCTTACCGGAATGGTTCAGACAAATCATGTTTTTAACAAGTTTAACTGACTTTCGTGGGTGTTTCATCTAGCCTGATAAACAGTGATGTACGTTAAGCAAATGTACGAGAAAAGCCATCTTTTGTTTTCATTAATCACTTCCGTTCGTCCGTTTCCGGTCCCGAGACAAAAAATATTGTTTTATAGAGATCAGAGATGTGAACAACTAAACTTTGAGGAAAGATTGACTTATGATTGTACAAATGGTTAAAATTTTTGTTCAGTTCGGCGTTCCTTCCGGTCATCACAGAAATTACTTCAAAAATTGATTTCTTTTTCATTCCCGTTGTTTTTATTAGAAGTAACGTCTGGATATATCATTCACAATAATTATCATATCCACTTTTTTTTTTCTATGTGAGAGAAGCAATGTCTTACAGTTGAATTGATTCATGTATATCAAAACGGAAGACCTTTTTGTTGCTTTTGCAACAAGAGTCTAGTTAAGGTCTTCCGTTGGAAACGGAAGACCTTATTGTTTTTGCTTTGTTTCTTTTCCTCTATTATTATTATTATTTTTTTTTCTCCCACGTTTTCTCGAAAACGCTTCAGTCGATTTTGATTAAACTTTCAGATCTTCTTTATGACAACATTTGTAAGAAAAGTTCGTGGGATTTTTTTGGTCGTCACTTCCGGTCCCGAGATATTAAAGATTTTATGTTTTTGCTTGTTCACGAGTTTTCTCCAAAAGTATTTAAGATAGAACTTTCAAATTTTCAGAGATCGTAGAGAGTGAACGGCCGCAGTGTACTACGCATATCCGAACGTCCGCCGTCACTTCCGGTCGTCAGCGGAAGGAAATGAAAAACCTTAATTTTCAATTTTTTGAACTTGAATTTTTTTTATGTTACTATTCGATAGAGACACTCTAAAAACCTCTGAATATGAAATCTGTTTTAAAATCGATCCATGCATTCTCGAGATTTTGGGTTCCAAAGTTCTGAAGCGAGAGTCCGCGTAGCTCAGTCGTTAGAGTGGTGGACTTGTGTCCAGGCGACCCGGGTTCAGTCCCCGAGTGCCGATTATTTGTTCTTGCTTAACTGTGTTTTGTTTAACGATTTTATCTTTATAATGATGGATTTGAATGTTTTCCGTTTTCTTTTTGTCATAAATAAAAATAATAGCGGCTTTTTTTCAGTACAAATAGTTAGCTCTTTTCTGTCAACTGCTCGCTAAATTCGGACGATTGTCGCATTGCCGGCATCAAAGACATGCCGCCGAAGCACCCCTGCAGTTCGACCGCATTAGAGTTCACTGGATCGCTTTGCCGGCATCAAAGAAATGCCGCCATTTCAATGATTGTATACACACAACATTTAGCAATGCACCAACGTTTTTAGTATTTCACATGGCTAAAAAAGAAAGGTTGTTTTGTATTTATTCAAACATTTAGATATGTACATGTATGCATGTATACATGCGTTTATTGACAAATGTTGCGTTTATATTGAATTCCTGAACACTAAAATCTCTCTCTCTCTCTCTCTCTCTCTCTCTCTCTCTCTCTCTCTCTCTCTCTCTCTCTCTCTCTCTCTCTCTCTCTCAAAGATCTACTACAGGTAACATGGAGTAATGAGGCTAGAGGCTAATGTACATTTGACGTCAAAAAAGTAAATACGTATTTTTTTCTAGTTACGGGATATTGTCTACGGATGTTATTTTTTGAAATTCACTGTTCAATGATTTCATAACAAATCTATTGACTGTCTGGGATTAAAAAAAAACGATTTTTATTATCAACTGAATGCTTAACATTGGTCATTTAGACATAACACTTGGGTATCGTTTGGATTCGGGAAAATGGGGAATAAATAATCATACTATATTTCTAATGATGTAGGTTATTTTATTTGCTGACTTACCAGAATTTTTTATTATGCAGTTATTGCGGCAAAGAAAAACTTGAGACAAAAAGAAATATAATAGATAAAACAATTATAAATTTCTTTATCAAATCAGAGACGTAAATGTTATTTATGTCTCTGATCAAATCGATTTCTGATTAATCTCTCTCTCTCTCTCTCTCTCTCTCTCTCTCTCTCTCTCTCTCTCTCTCTCTCTCTCTCTCTCTCTCTCTCTCTCTCTCTCTCTCTCTCTCTCTCTCTCTCTCATCATACATATGTAGTGTTAAGCATGTAAATGTTATGGCATTTTATATATCTTATTTCTGAAAACTTTAAAAGTAAAAAGTAAATCCATAAATTGCGTTTGATTTTAAAAGATTATTGCAAATGTTTCTCGACTTGTTGCAATACTGCTGTTGTCATAGGCAAAATCCCATCGTGAGCTCTGGACCGGTAAATGTCCGAGTAAAAATAAACTGGCGACTTCGAGAGAATAATGCGTATATCTCCGCTATTGTAAGACCCATCAACTTAAAATTCGGCAGGAGTGTATCTCAGACATTACTTTTATGAAAAATACATGCACGTTGCGAGTGTTTTAAAGATTAATTGATTTTTTAGGATTTTGAAGCGAGCTGGTAGTTTTCTATCAGGGTCAGAGTTCGACCTCTTTCTTTATTTATGGTTTCATTGAAATTAATGTTGAAATGGGCTTGGCCCCTGTGCAGCCACGTAATATTTCTGTTGCATGTATATTTCTTTTTTTCCGTTTAGTCTGAATCTACGATAACGTGTGAACCACTTATGAATGTTAGAACTGTGGAAATTACTGCATCAAATTTTTACCGAATAAATTTACGTGTTACTGATTTCGTTATTTCTACATTTATAAAGATTCTATCAATCCTGCTGAAATAAAACAGTCAAACATAATAGTAAACGACACGAACAAAAATTCTCAACACTGAAATACATGGGTAAACTGCATCAGTCATTGTTTTAGGACTTCCCCTAATAGTTGTTACACGAATCCGAGATCCACACCTCAAAATTCTATTTTCGATTTATTTACGACGAAAATCAAGCTCGGGTCTTTTCACCCCCCTCCAGACAAAAACACGCGTCAATATTTCAAATAACATCGCACTGTTACCAAACCTAAATAGTCAGACATCTTACACTTTGTTTTTCATCTCATACAAAAACTCAGCTCTTCTCCCGGGCGGAAACGCCCCAAATTCAAAGACAAATTCGGGAATTATTTCGCGTCAG
Organism: Magallana angulata; assembly: GCF_025612915.1. NCBI lineage: Eukaryota > Metazoa > Mollusca > Bivalvia > Ostreida > Ostreidae > Magallana > Magallana angulata. Next base: position 3,655,568 of record NC_069114.1, read on the forward strand.
CCATGTTTTGAGACACCTGCAAAGGCTGTGTGTTCTAATCTCGCCGGAGCCAAGATTTGTTCTTTCTCTCTATTTCTTTCTCTGCTTTTTATTTAATTTTCTAACTAAAATAATCAACATAAAAGGGTTGTTGGACTGTAGTACAAGTTGAAAAACACTTTTCAATTAAGATTTAGACAAAAAGTCTTTTATTATTAGGGTCTTCCGTCTTCAGCGGAAGACCTTTCTATTCTTATTGTTATTAGGGTCTTCCGTTTACAAAGGAAGGCCCTCTTTTTTTTCTTCGGTTTCTTTTTATTACAGGTTATTAGACCTGTTATTAAGTCAAAAGACCTCTTATTTGATATGAAATAAAATGGGACTGGTCCTTAAAATTAAGGATCCTACAGGTGTATAATCCTTCATCCATCGCTCTTTTAGATCACATCTGCATTTCCTGATATGTTTCGTTGATGAAGATAAATAAAAGGCAAGGTCATTTCCTGTTCTAAAAATCGGACGGATTTCGCAACGAGATTTCGCAACGAGATCGTGTCTAGTTATTATTATTTTTTTCCCAGTTTTTGTCCACAAGATTTCTCAGAGATGACTGGATAGATTTATGTGAAAATTTCTGGAATGGAAGAAAATGACAATATCTCGAGGCATTTTTTTCATTTTGTCAAAAATCGTTTCCGGTCGTCCGTTTCCTGTCCCGCGTTGAAAAAGCTTGTACCAACGAGATCTCAGAAACGGTAAAGACTTGAGCAACAAACTTTGTGGGATGATTGACCTATAGTTGTAAATGTGTTTAAACATTTTTGTTTTGTTCGGCTTAACTTCCGGTCGTCACCGGAAGCTCTTGAATTTTTATGTTTTTACGTATTTAATTTATTATCCGTAAAATAAAGATATAAGTATAGATCCTTACATATGTCATCTATGCGATGTTAAATCAACAAAAAAATTCTTCTTCCGGTGAGACATCTCAATCATCTCAGGTAGCTTTTTTAAAACATATTTTGTACCCGCGAGATCTCAGAAACTATAAGTGATCAAGACACGAAACTTTCATGGATGATAGACATTTGATTGAAGATGTGTTTAACGGGTTTCATTTTGTCTTCCGTCACTTCCGGTCCACACCGGAAGAGGTCAAACAAATCGAGCTGTTTATCAGTTTAACTATTTTCCTTTCATATTTTAGTTACATAAATGAAGAATAATGTACAAAAGGCAAGTATACAAGAAATATTTAATACAAGTTTCCTGTACCGCGACAAAAAGCTTGTCACATCGAGATGTCAGAAAAGATAAAGACTTGAACATCCAAACTTTGAGGGATGATAAACCTATAGTTGTAGATGTGTTTAAACATTTTCGTTTTGTTCGTCGTAACTTCCGGTCGTCACCGGAAGCACTTCAATTTTTTTTTATTTTTACTTATTTAATTTATTTTCCGTAAAATAAAGATATAAGTATAGATCCTTACATATGTCATCTATGCGATGTTAAATCAACAAAAAAATTCTTCTTCCGGTGAGACATCTCAATCATCTCAGGTAGCTTTTTTAAAACATATTTTGTACCCGCGAGATCTCAGAAACTATAAGTGATCAAGACACGAAACTTTCATGGATGATAGACATTTGATTGAAGATGTGTTTAACCGGTTTCATTTTGTCTTCCATCACTTCCGGTCCACACCGGAAGAGTTCAAACAAATCGAGCTGTTTATCAGTTTAACTGTTTTCCTTTGATATTTTTAGTTAGATAAATGAAAAATAATATACAAAAGGCAACTATACACGATAATTTTTATAAAATGTACATTGAACACTTCCGTTTGCCTGTTTCCTGTCCAGAGACCAAAAATCTTATTTCGACGAGATCTCAAAAACGGTGACGACTTGAACAACCAAACTTTGTGGGATGATAGACCTATGTATCTACATGTGTTAACGCTATTTTGTTTTATCCGGCGTTACTTCCGGTCGTCACAGGAAGTACACCCAATTTTGATATTTTTAAAAATATTTTGGTTATTTAGCATTAAAGTAACATTTTAGCTATAGAAATACAAAAAGTCAACTACACATGGTCAAAAAAGTTCTACTTCCGGTGAGACATCTCATATATCTCAGATAGCCTTCTTTTTTTAAAACAAAGTATAAGTAAGATCTCAGAAACTGTGATAGATCAAGACACAAAACTTATATATTATATATCCATTTTCTGTTTACAAGATAACTGGTTTTTTGTGCAGATTAATACATGAAGAACGGAAGACCTTTTTGTTGCTATAGCAACAAGAGTCTAGTAAGGGTCTTCCGTTTTCAAGGGAAGACCCTCTTGTTATTCTTCGGTTTCTTTTTATTAGGGTCTTCCGTTTCCAACGGAAGACCCTCTTGTTATTCTATTGTTTCTTTTTATTAGGGTCTTCCGTTTTCAACGGAAGACCCTTTTGTTATTCTTCGGTTTCTTTTTATTATTATTATACTTTTTCTTTTTTTTTCTGACTCCTTCTCGGCTTTATAACTCAAAAAGTTTCCAACCGATTTTTATGAAACTTTCAGAGATAATGTGAAACTATTATCCCTCAAAGATGTTAAAATTTTCTTGAAAACGTCACTTCCGTTTTTACGTTACGTCATTTTTAAAATTTTCAAAAAGTCATTTTGTCCGCGGCGTTTCTCAAAAACGCTTTAAGATAGAGGCTTGAAATTTTTATTGGTTATGATTTTGTCGATTTACCTCTGTAATAAGGCTCGAAATGAAAATCTGTCTCTTCCGGTCCAAACCGGAAGTAAAACAAATTTTTTGAAAAAATGAATTTTCTGATCAAATCAAAAATGAATATGTGTTTTGTAGAGCTTATCAAGTTGAATCTAACACTGAAATCCGTTTTAAAATCGGACGATGCATTACAGAGATATCGGGGTTTAAAACTTGATTTTTCCGGAAATGTTGATTCCGCGTCCTTGGTTTAAAAAATAGCGTGATGTTCAAAGTAAAATTAACTCGTACCAAAAATAATTGCTAAGTCGTACTTGAACACATTCGGATTCTTTTGTTAAGTCGTTCTTGAAATCAGGAAGGTTTTTGTTAAGTCGTACTTAACATCATTCGTATTTTGTTAAGTCGTACAAGGAATAATTCGATTTTTTTTCATCTTTTTATTTTAGTTTCTCTTGTCATTGGTTTAAGAGCTCTGCTTCTTACAGGAACTTCAAGCTTTACTTTCGACATTAAAGGAAGACCCACTCGTTGCTTTGCAACGAGCTTTGCTCTAGTTATTATTAGGGTCTTCCGTTTCCAACGGAAGACCCTCTTGTTATTCTATTGTTTCTTTTTATTATTAGGGTCTTCCGTTTCCAACGGAAGACCCTCTTGTTATTCTATTGTTTCTTTTTATTAGGGTCTTCCGTTTTCAACGGAAGACCCTTTTGTTTTTCTACGGTTTCTTTTTTTTCTTATTCTTATTATTATTATTCTTTTTATTTTTTTTCCAACTCAAATATTTCAAAAACGCTTGCATCGATTGTTTTGAAATTTACAGATTTAATGTGTATCTAAAAGATCTCTATGATGTGAAAAAATTAATTGATGACGTCATCAATTTCGTCAGATATTGACGTTTTTCACGTTTTAAAAAGTGATTTTGTCCGGAGCTTTTCTCATTTTTGATTTAAGATAAAGCTGTGAGATTTACAGAGATGGTAGAACTATCGTTTTACTTATGACATAAGGCTGGAAACTCAATTCGGACACTTCCGGTCGAAACCGGAAGCAAAACCAATTTTTTTGAATTTTCATGTTTTTCAATTTTAAAAATTTTACGTACGTATCTTACAGTAACTTTCATGCTGAGTTCAAAACTGAAATCCGTTTTTGAATCGGACGATGCATTACAGAGATATCGGAGTTTAAAATTGATTTTTCCGGAAATTTTGATTCCGTGTCCTTGGTTTAAAAAATAGCGTGATGTTCAAAGTAAAATTAACTCGTACCAAAAATAATTGCTAAGTCGTACTTCAACATATTCGGATTTTTTTGTTAAGTCGTTCTTGAAATCGGAAAGGTTTTTGTTATGTCGTACTTAAAATCAGTCGTATTTTGTTAAGTCGTACCAGGAATAATTCGATTATTTCATCTTTTTATTTTAGTTAATCTTGTTATTGGTTTAAGAGCTCTGCTTCTTACAGGAACTTCCAGCTTTACTTCCGACATTAACGGAAGACCCACTCGTTGCTTTGCAACGAGCTTTGCTCTAGTTATTATTATTATTCTTTTTCTTTTCTTCTGACTCCTTTTTTGCTTCATAACTCAAAAGGTTTTGAACCGATTTTAATGAAATGTTCAGAGATTTTTGCAAGTTGGCGTCCCTCAAAAATGTAAAAGTTTTAAAGAGAACGTCACATCCGTTTTGACGTGACGTCATTTTTAAAAATTTCAAAAAGTCATTTTGTCCCGGACTTTTCTCAAAAATGCTTTAAGATAGAGGCTTGAAATTTTCAATGGTTATGATTTGGTCGATTTACCTCTGTAATAAGGCTCGAAATGAAAATCTGTCACTTCCGGTCGAAACCGGAAGTGAAACAAATTTTTCGAAAAAATGAATTTTCTGATCAAATCAAAAATGAATATGTTTTTTGTAGAGCTTATTAAGCTGAATCTAACACTGAAAGCCGTTTTAAAATCGGACGATGCATTACAGAGATATCGGGGTTTAAATATTGATTTTTCCGGAAATTTTGATTCCGCGTCCTTGGTTTAAAAAATAGCATAATGTTTATCGTAAAGTTAACTCGTACCAAAAAAAATTGTTAAGTCGTACTTAAACACATTCGGATTTTTTTGTTAAGTCGTTCTTAAAATCAAAAAGGTTTTTGTTAATTCGTACTTAAAATCATTCGGATTTTGTTAAGTCGTACCAGGAATAATTCGATTTTTTTCATCTTTTTCTTTTTATTACTCTTGTTATTGGTTTAAGAGCTCTGCTTCTTACAGGAACTTCCAGCTTTACTTCTGACATTAACGGAAGACCCACTCGTTGCTTTGCAACGAGCTTTGCTCTAGTTATTATTCTTATTCTTTTTCTTTTCTTCTGACTCCTTTTTTGCCTCATAACTCAACAAATTTTTAACCGCTTTTGATGAAATTTTCAGAGATTTTTGCAAGTTGGCGTCCCTCAAAAATGTAAAAGTTTTAAAGAGAACGTCACCTCCGTTTTGACGTGACGTCATTTTTAAAAATTTCAAAAAGTCATTTTGTCCCGGACTTTTCTCAAAAACGCTTTAAGATAGAGGCTTGAAATTTTGAATGGTTATGATTTGATCGATTTACCTCTGTAATAAGGCTGGAAATGAAAATCTATCACTTCCGGTCGAAACTGGAAGTAAAACAATTTTTTTGAAAAAATGAATTTTCTGATTTAATCAAAAACGTATATGTGTTTTGTAGAGCTTATTAAGCTGAATCTAACACTGAAAGCCGTTTTAAAATCGGACAATGCATTACAGAGATATCGGGGTTTAAAAATTGATTTTTCCGGAAATTTTGATTCCGCGTCCTTGGTTTAAAAAATAGCGTAATGTTCAAAGTAATATTAACTCGTTCCAAAAATAATTGTTAAGTCGTACTTGGACACATTCGGATTTTTTTTGTTAAGTCGTTCTTGAAATCAGAAAGGTTTTTGTTAAGTCGTACTTAAAATCATTCGGATTTTGTTAAGTCGTACCAGGAATAATTCGATTTTTTTCATCTTTTTATTTTAGTTACTCTTGTTATTGGTTTAAGAGCTCTGCTTCTTACAGGAACTTCAAGCTTTACTTTCAACAATTACGGAAGACCCACTCGTTGCTTTGCAACGAGCTTTGCTCTAGTTTATTATTATTTTTTTCCCAGTTTTTGTCCACAAGATATCTCAGAGATGGCTGGATAGATTTACTTCAGGTTTTCAGGAGTGATAGAAAATGATCGTATCTCGAGGCGTTTTTTTCATTTTTTCAAAATTGACTTCCTGTCGTCCGTTTCTGGTCTCGCGGCAAAAAGCTTGTCACATCGAGATCTCAGAAATGATAAAGATTTGAACATCCAAACTTTGAGGGATGATAGACCTATAGTTGTAGATGTGTTTAAACACTTTTGTTTTGTTCGTCGTAACTTCCGGTCGTCACCGGAAGCTCTTCAAAAAATTTGATTTTTACGTATTTAATTTATTTTCAATAGAATAAAAATATTAGTATAGATCCTAACATAAGTCATCTATGCAATGCTAAATAAACAAAAAAGTTCTACTTTCGGTGAGATATCTCGATTATCTCAGGAAGCTTTTTTAAAACATATTTTGTACCCGCGAGATCTCAGAAACTATAATTGATCAAGACACGAAACTTTCACTAATCATAGACATTTGATTGAAGATGTGTTTATGCATTTTTATTTTGTCGTTTGTCACTTCCGGTCCACAGCGGAAGAGTTCAAACAAATCAAACCGTTAGACTGTTTTTATTTGATAGTTTTAGCTACTTCGATGAATAATAATTAAAAATAGGAAAGTAAACAAGATATACAAAATTTTAATTTTATTAAGCACTTCCGTCTGTCCGTTTCCTGTCCCGAGACAAAAAACCTTATATCGAAGAGATATCAAAAACAGTAACGACTTCAACAACCAAACTTTGTAGGATTCTAGACCTGTGTATGGACACGTGTTAACACCATTTTATTTTATCCGGCGTAACTTCCGGTCGTCACAGGAAGTACACCCAATTTTGATATTTTCAAAGATATTTTGGTTATTTAGCATTGAAATAACATTTAAGCTATAGAAATACAAAAAGTCATCTACACATGGTAAAAAAAGTACTACTTCCGGTGAGACATCTCAAATACATGTATCTCAGTACCCACAAGATCTCAGAAACTGTGAAAGATCTAGACACAAAACTTATATAGAATATGTTCATTTGGCCTTATGTCACTTCCGGTTCTCACTCGAAGCGTTCAAGCAATAGAAGTTTTGTTTTAACTTTAAATTTTTTAAACTTTTTACTCAACGTGATGAACAGCAACGTACCAAAGGTAAATGTACTAAAATATCTACTTTCAATTTCTTAAATCACTTCCGTTTGTTCGTTTTCGGTTCCGAGACAAAAACCTTTTCTCAAAGAGATATTAAAACTAACAAAAACTTGAATATTCGAACATTAAGGAAAGAAAAAAATAATGTATGAAGTTATGATTACTATGTTCTGTATGATACGGCGTAACTTCCGGTCGTCACAGAAAGTACTCAAAAATTGACATTTTGTCTTTTGTTTTGTTTAACTTAGAAATAATTTCTTAGGAATTCCTTTACAGTATATGTTATATCTATTTTCTGTTAACAAGAGAAATGGATTTGTATGTGCAAATTGATACTTGAGGAACGGAAGACCTTTTTGTTGCTATAGCAACAAGAGTCTAGTTAAGGTCTTCCGTTTCCAACGGAAGACCTTATAGTGATTGTAATGTTTCTTTTTATTAAGGTCTTCCGTTTCCAACGGAAGACCTTATAGTGATTGTAAGGTTTTTAAGGTCTTCCGTTTCCAACGGAAGACCTTATAGTGATTGTAATGTTTCTTATTATTATTATTATTTTTTTTTTTTGTCCGTTTTTTGTCCACAAGATTTCTCAGAGATGGCTGGATAGATTCTCTTAAAATTTTCAGGACTGATAGAAAATGATAATATCTCTAGGCGTTTTTTTCATTTTGTCAAAATTCACTTCCTGTCGTCCGTTTCCTGTCCCGCAACAAAAAGCTATGGACAATGAGATCTCAGAAACGATAAAGACTTGAACCTCCAAACTTTGAGGGATGATAGACCTATAGTTGTAGATGTGTTAAAACTATTTTGTTTTGTTCGTCGTAACTTCCGGTCGTCAGCGGAAGCTCTTCAAAAATTATGCTTTTACGCATTTAATATATTTCTCGGAGAATTGAAGTATAAGTATACATGCTTACATATGTCATCTATCCGATGATTATTAAACATAACAATTCTACTTCCGGTGAGATATCTCAAATATCTCATGAAGCCTTTTTTAAAATAAATGTTTGAACCCCGAGATCTCAGAAACTGTAAGAGATCAAGACACGAAACTTACAGGGATGATAGACATTTGATAGAAGATGTGTTTAACTTGGGGGTTTTTTGTCGACCGTCACTTCCGGTCCACACAGGAAGAGTTCAAACAAATCAAGTTTTTTAAAAGTTTAACACGATTTCTCAGAGATGCATGGATGGATTTTCTTGAAATTTTTAGGACTGAAAAAGAACGATAATATCTCCAGGAGTTTTTTTTTCATTTTTTCAAAATTCACTTCCTGTCGTCCGTTTCCTGTCCCGCGACAAAAAGCTATGGACAATGAGATCTCAGAAACGATAAAGACTTGAACCTCCAAACTTTGAGAGATGATAGACCTATTATTGTAGATGTGTTTAAACTATTTTGTTTTGTTCGTCGTAACTTCCGGTCGTCACCGGAAGCACTTCAAAAATTATGTTTTTACGCATTTTATTTCTTTAACACAAAATTGAAATATAAGTATAAGCGCTTTCATATGTCATCTATCTGATGATTAATAAACAAAAAAAATTACTTCCGGTGAGATATCTCAAATATCTCAGGTACTCTTTTTAAAACAACTATTATTACAGCGATATCTCAGAAACTGTAAGTGATCAAGACACGAAACTTACAGGGATGATAGACATTTGATAGAAGATGTGTTTAGCCGTTTTTATTTTGTCAACCGTCACTTCCGGTCCACACCCGAATAGTTCAAACAATTCAAGTTGGTTAAGAGTTTAACTGTTTTTGTTTGACAATGTAAGACAAATTGATAGCCAATAAAGTCCTGTTGTGTAATGGTTAAGAAATACTAACTTTCATTTTCATCAAACACTTCCGTTTGTCCGTTTCCTGTCCCGAAACAAAAAAACCTGATTCCTAGAGATCTTAAAAACGGTGACGACTTGAATAATCAAACTTTGTGGGATGATAGAAGTATGTATGTACATGTGTTAACACTATAATTTATTGTTCGGCGTAACTTCCGGTCGTCACCGGAAGCACTTCAAAAATTTGGTTTTTTTTCAAATATTATTCATTTTACATAAAAAGAAAATATCAGTATATAATCTTACAAATGTCATCTATATAATGTTAAATTAGCAAATAAATTTTACTTCCGGTGAGAAATCTGAAATATATCTGTGTAACTCATCTTTACAAATTTGATGTCCGCGAGATTTTTGTCACTGTAAGTGATTCAGACACGAAGCTCTCTTGATTAATAGAAATTTGATTGGGGATGTGTTTAATGGGTTTAATTCTGTCAACTTTAAGAACCGGTTCTTACCGGAAGGGTTCAAACAAATCATGTTTTTAACAAGTTTAACTGATTTTATTGGGTGTTTCATCTAGCCTGATAAACATTGATGTACGCTAAGCAAATGTACGAGAAATACCAGTTTTTGTTTTTATTAATCACTTCCGTTTGTCTGTTTCCGGTCCCGAGACAAAAACTATTGTTTCAAAGAGATCTTAGATTTGGCAGAGATGTGAACAACCAAACTCTGAGGAAGGATTAACTTATGATTGTACAAATGGTTAACATTTTTGTTTAGATCGGCGTTGCTTCCGGTCGTCACAGAAAGTACTTAAAAAATTGATTTCTTTTTCATTCTCGTTGTTTTACATGTAAGTAACGTCTGGATATATCATTCACAATAATTATCATATCCACTTCTTTTTCTATGTCAGAGAAGCAATGTCTTACAGTTAAATTGATACATGTATATCAAAACGGAAGACCTTTTTGTTGCTTTTGCAACAAGTGTCTAGTTTATTATTATTATTTTTTTCCCAGTTTTTGTCCACAAGATTTCTCAGAGATGACTGGATAGATTTATGTGAACATTTCTGAAATGAAAGAAAATGACAATATCTCGAGGCGTTTTTTTCATTTTGTCAAAAATCGTTTCCGGTCGTCCGTTTCCTGTCCCGCGTTGAAAAAGCTTGTACCAACGAGATCTCAGAAACGGTAAAGAATTGAACATCCAAACTTTGTGGGATGATAGACCCTATAGTTGTAGATGTGTTTAAACATTTTTGTTTTGTTCGGCGTAACTTCCGGTCGTCACCGGAAGCTCTTGAATGTTTTTGTTTTTACGTATTTAATTAATTTTCCGTAAAATAAAGATATTAGTATAGATCCTTACATATGTCATCTATGCGATGTTAAATCAACAAAAAAATTATACTTCCGGTGAGACATCTCAATTATCTCAGGTAGCTTTTTTAAAACATATTTTGTACCCGCGAGATCTCAGAAACTATAAGTGATCAAGACACGAAACTTTCATGGATGATAGACATTTGATTGAAGATGTGTTTAACGGGTTTCATTTTGTCTTCCGTCACTTCCGGTCCACACCGGAAGAGGTCAAACAAATCGAGCTGTTTATCAGTTTAACTATTTCCCTTTCATATTTTAGTTAGATAAATGAAAAATAATGTACAAAAGGCAAGTATACAAGAAATATTTAATACAATTTACATTGAACACTTCCGTTTGCCCGTTTCCTGTCCAGAGACCAACAATCTTATTTCGACGAGATCTCAAAAACGGGAACGACTTGAACAACCAAACTTTGTGGGATGATAGACCTATGTATCTACATGTGTTAACACTATTTTGTTTAATCCGGCGTAACTTCCGGTCGTCACAGGAAGTACTCTAATTTTGATATTTTTAAAAATATTTTGGTTATTTAGCATTGAAGTAACAGTTTAGCTATAGAAATACAAAAAGTCATCTACACATGGTAAAAAAGTTCTACTTCCGGTGAGACATCTTATATATCTCAGATAGCCTTCTTTTTTAAAAACAAAGTATGAATAAGATCTCAGAAACTGTGATAGATCAAGACACAAAACTTATATATATATTATATCCATTTTCTGTTTACAAGATAACTGGATTTTTTGTGCAGATTAATACATGAGGAACGGAAGACCTTTTTGTTGCTATAGCAACAAGAGTCTAGTTATATATCTTGTTTAAATGACGCGATATTCTTTAGTAGATTGCGATATGCTTAGAATTACAGTAAAACTCATTTAGTACAAACACAGAAATAGCAAAATCTCGGATACGGTGGTAGCAGTTAGATTTTTTGATACGATTGACTGAAGCCAGGTGTTGCGTTTCTTCGGAACTTTGTAACTAGAATTTCTCAGTTGAATTAAAATTAATTACCTTTAATATTTACTTCTTATAAGATCAATCACAAAAATCTAAGTAAAATTACTAGTCAGAAAGTGTACAATTTTCTACAAAGTGGTTTGTTTGTTTGGTTGGTTTTTTTTTGGGGGGGGGGGTTCGATTTCGACCATTATATATTTCGCTACTTTTCATGATTTTTCAGCTCTAAAGATTTCCTCGGCTCGTTTCCTGCAAAGGGTTTACGTTCCGTACCGTATGCATGTTGCACCATCACATGTCAGAAACGTACGGTGTATAGTTTATTATGTTCCATCCACATACAGCTGTACTTTTCTTGTTAATTTACCTCCCACCTCTGTAACTAGACTGTGTAAGGTCAACACAACAATTATAGCGCAAGTTTTGCAATTCACTTCTGGTTCTCATGTACTTAACATTCGGATCCTACTTTTTGCATATTAATTTGAACAAAAGACATCCCTCTAACTAATGATAATCATTAAAAATTATTTAATGAATTTTAGCAACACTCAAAAGCTTTCAAGAACAACAACTTTCAATTTTATAAAAATATTGCCGGATACTTTTTTCGAAACTGTCCGCTGATTTTGTTTTGTGGCCTTGGTAAATTTTTTTTACAAAATTAAAAAAAGTTTGCACTACCATTTAACATAATAGTTTGAAGTATTTATTTTTACATGAATTCTTTACTTTACAATTGAATATTAAATGGTTTGAAGAATGTATTTTCATTTAAAGTATCAATTAAAAAAACAAATTGTATTCTGTTGAAAGAAAACATATAGTGAAACCGCTATAGTAATCATTACAAAGTTATCTGATATCTTTTCTTTTAAGATTTAATTGAAACATATACCAAAAAACACTTCTGTAAACTATAACGAGATTCGAGCTTTGTTTACAAAACAAAGAACTTTAAACTTTGTAGCTTGCTTGTTACTCGATAATTAACATTCACATATTCAACAAAGCATTAAAAATACCCATATTAATCATTTTAAATATTCGAAATAAATATCAACATTTCTAATTTTAAGCTGACATCGTCTTTAATTCCCTTTAAATGGGATGACGAAAATACACTTTTTAATGTTAATGATAATGTAATATACTATCCTTTCTTTAGCCTATTGTTCCATATCTGAAGCAGATAATAAGTATCCAGGAGTTATTTTTATTGTTGACGGATGTAACGTGCTGTTTTTGGCTGAATCAATTGTTAGCTAAAATGCGGAAATGAAAAAAAAAGTAACTACTTTTCTGATATTTATTCCATAGAACAAACAGCACACACGAGTTCTCTTCCTTCCACATAGGGTGGGCATTTCAATGATCCACATCGTGCCTCAACGGAGTAAAACAGGTAGCCATTTTTATTGGCATGGCCTCCATGTAAGGTATCTGGATGCTCGTCAATACAGGTGTACATTGTACTAGCTAGTTGGCCATGATACCCTGCCATTAGATAGCCATTATATTCCAACTTCCACCCTTTGTAACACGATTTCCTTGCTACAAATGCATAAAATACAGGTAAATGAAATAAAATAAGATTTGTAAAACTGTCCCTCTTTGTTTTGCTGTACAAGATATAAGACCAGCCCCTACTGAGTCATCTCAAAGTGACTTTTCAAACATGAATTAACATGCAACTGTTTACTAAACGGTTTCAAGCTTCATTAATAAGTCCTTAAATAGTCAGATATCTTTATCTCAAAAAACAGCTTGCTCGTCTATTTTATGCTAAGCAATTTTTCGGCCAAATTATGAAAAGATTAATTCTATCTCCGTGTAAAATGCAAACAACAAAAACACAAATTTTCAATATACAGTTTGTAATGAATTAGTCTACTGCGCGACACATTTTTGGATATTAGGTACGATATTGATATACAAACACTTCAGCGAATCATAAGCTGAAAGGTCAACGGCAGTGATTTCATCGCTAGATCTTATTAAGCGTATTTAAGAGGGGCGGGTTTAAAAATCGAATATTAATTGGATTGAAATGCACAATATATTTGTTATCTGTGCCATAATGAAAACGAATGTGCGAAAACTGCATGTTCATCTTTTGGGGGAGAAATGCTATATAATTAATCTATGTTGTTTTGATAAAAATAAGACAACTTTATCCAAACACAAGACAATTTGACATTTTTTGCAAACATTTTCACTAACCTGGAAACATTTTGACGACTGATTTATTTCTAAGAAGACAAACAGCACAGGGTACATCATGTTGATAGAATGTGCGTATGTACCCGGGAGAAGCGTGTGTTTCGTATTCCGCACCATAAACACGAGCTCTGCTATCGTCATCCCCATCAGTGTATATCCCCCACTCTGGATCTCTTGGTAAACACAGGAGATCAACTGCTGCTCCCTTGTGGTCATACCAAGAACCGCCAGTGTAACCTTCAGATTTCATCAAAACATTCGCATTACATTTACATATTGTGATTCAACGCCTTATAATACTGACCTTAACATTTTGTTTAATAGAGAAGTGAAAAGTTTTTCGTTTTTAATTTAAAAAAAACAAATACTGTCTCGACTGAATTGCAAAAGGAAATTGTAAGACGATTTGTGTCAGATAGAAGTGATTTCAGGGAAAACAATTACCTGATAGAACTAACTCGGCATTTGAAGGACACGTCTTCTTTCCCCATCTTGTGTACACAACGCTGCTGTTTTTAGTTTCTTAAAATATTGTCAATTATGTAATTTAAAAAATGCACGTAAAATTAAGGTATTTGAATAAAAAAGTTTTTTTTCCTAGATTTATTTAATAAATATAATATCATATATAATAAAATATACAAGGATCATCTCTAAATAGCATAAAAATGTTGCCTTGTATTTTCTGTGCGCCAAACTCTGTTTTTTCTTGAATTGTTTTTATTGATTTTTCAATTTGGTCGGTGAAACTCTTGAATTCCCGCCTCAGCGCCTCTACTTGGTATGCTCCTAGAGCAGACGACAATTGTCCTGTCAGATAACCCTGCAGCATGTCTTTACAACTTCCATTGCTTGTTTCCGCTCGTACGCCGATCACAAAAATCACAAAAATAAGAGCCACAGTCATCTAAAGTACAATTTAATACATTATTAATTTTGTAAACACTCTAATCTAATCTAACTAAATGTTAACCTAGTTTTATTTTTTTTTTAAATTCCGGTTTTGTTAGATATATTTCTGGTATATTCATTTTGTCAGACTTTTGTTATATTCAAAACAACTATGTTAAATAGATATAAACTGCTTTTGATTAACAATTAACACCATAAAGATGAATGTAAACAATACAGTTTATATCGCATATGCACATATTTATTTTAACCAAAACGACTAGAACGCGGGTTAACGGATTAATAAATAGCACTTTCTTACGATAAACTCTTTTTGGTATCTCTGATTTAAAGTCCTGGTTCAAATATCCTCATCAGAGAATAAAAGATAAGAACATCTAATGATAGATTTGTAAACTGTTAAAATAAACTTACTATTATCAATCCATAAAATATCGCTATTCATCTTTTTCAGTAAGTATTTATATATTTTATAACAGAGCAGGTGCATTTGTTTAACCTACGCATTTTCAATATCCTTATCAAATCTAAATTAAATTGAAACGTATACCACACCTAGGTTTAATGTTACACAAATGAATGTCCCGTGCGTGTAATAGAGTTTTCTGTACATCATGTATAAGTTATCACAAACTATAGAAAACCTTATAGTAAATTTATCTTTTTTATCATTTAAATAATATGCTTCTTTACGACAGATATGGAAATATTAAACACAGTCTTCAGAGAGAGAGAGAGAGAGAGAGAGAGAGAGAGAGAGAGAGAGAGATTATACATCCAACGCAGCTAACATGGTGCATATGGGAATTATTAGGTTGTTATAATTATTGTTTTCAGTAATATACTTTTCATTTTGATTAACTAAATATTATTAGATATTACGTAATATCTTAAGTTAGGTGTTAGACTGACAATTTACAAGGTTGATGTTTCCTACATTCACACTTCTTAATCCGCTAATAGTATGTATTCTATAGACATATAGTTCTTCGCTGATCTTTACGTGAAGTTAAACTTCCAAAGAATTTTGAAGTCCTGACAAGGTATTGTCTATGTTTTTTTTATTGTTGAAACAAAAATGCCCACCACATTTAGAAATTAAATATTTGTGTGGAGTCTGTCTATAACTGCAAATGTATCAATTTTTACCCGGCTTTCTAACATTACATTTAAATTGTGATAAATAAATAAACAAATTATATACAAATAAAATCTTGTAAGTTAAACGCATAACTAACGAATAGTATAACATACTCTAAAATAAAATGCGTTAAATCTGAATTATGTCTTTCTAATCAAAATAAAAATGTTTTTGGCTTTAAAAATATTATCAGAAAATATAAGAAAATATCTGTACTAACAATATGTCTCAGTATAAATTTCAGTTATTATCAAAACTAACGACAAAACCGTCAGTAAATATCAGAACTAACAGCAATATTCAGTAACAGCACCAATAGTATCAGTAAATATCAGCAACAATAAGCAATAACAGAACAAAACCAGTAAATATCAGAAATTATCAGTAAAACTGGCAATTTTAGTATACATTAGAGACAGTAGAACACTATGCTGGCTGTCAAATCATTCTAGTAATTTATGTATTGAAAACAACGAAAACATTAAACTGTTAAAATCGAAATTAATAACAATATTTTGTGCAAACCATATCTTATTGTGTTTACGATTATTATAACAGTAAACAAACGTTCAATGTATTACATAATACATCATTAAAATTATTTCGTACTTGTTTTATCATTTTTCAAATAAATAATTTTGACAAATTTGAATATAACTTTCGATTTTTTCGGTAGAGTTACATAACTATGTAAAGATCTACATTCATATGAAATCAATGCTAGAGCATATGAGCTGTATATTCAAAGATTATTTGCGTGCTTTTAAAAAGTTAGGAAAAACATGATGAGACATACATAAACATGATCAACAATGAATCCTTTTTATACAGCAAAAAAACACAAAAAAAACAAAAAAAAATCGCACCACTGTTTGTGACAAAAGCCTAATTGACCTCGAATTTGAACATACCATGAATAGTCATTTTAATTTAAAATTTTCATCTAAAACAACATGATAATATTTATCTAAATAAGCAACTTTAGGCATTTAGTTTTGATATAAAACGAATACTTAATCTTAAGCAAACCCTCGCCTCAGCATTTGCATTTAACTAAACAATCTGGTAATGTCCCTAAAATGCTCATATACTCATGGTCTACAATTAACTGCATAGCCTGATCTATGCATGTCTATGCTGTTTTTTATACTGATTAAAATGAAGCTGCATAGCTATTGGTTCATGAAGTGTATCAAATGCTGTTGAAAATAGAGACATATTTTGACTTTTTCAAATAATCATTTTTGAATTATAGTTATTTCACACAACATGCAAACCTGATAAAACATGAGATGCAGTTATTTTTATACTTTTCTTGTTTTTAACTAATCATAATTTTCACTTTGCCCTGTTGTCTGATCTTCAATTTCACAATATTGTATCCTTATCTAAAATGTTAAGTTAAACGTTTTTAGTAATTGACTAAACCATCAAAAGAACACTACACAGTTTAGCAAGCATCTGTCATAGTTGGCAGTATCAGATCATCATCATCTTCGACATTATCATTCCTTTCAAAAGTCTCGTCATACAATGTCTGCAAAACAAGAGCATTAGTAACTCTACAAAGTATATCGAACGTCTTCTCAAGGTAGGCTTGTGGTTATTAAACAGGTCCAGTTGGGTCGAAGGAGGCCTTCATAGCAGCAGTAGGTTTAGGTTTTGTTCTGTCTATCCTAATGTCGATGTCGATGATCTCCTTGGGGTTGGATTTCTTTCTAAGCGTATATCAGAAATACTGCGTATTTGTGCCAACTTCTGTTCCCCTGTCTCTCTGTCGCTCGCAAAAAATAGTGAGGGAGGATATTGTTGAATTAATGTCTTTTAGCTTCGTCTTTTTTTTCTGGTACTGTAACTTATAGTTATTTAAGTCAAAATATTTAGAAGAGTATTTAACTTGCGCACGATTTTATCTTTTGACAAAATCAAATTTTTAATTTATTGCTTCAGGAACTTGATAAGCTATCCAATGATCAATTATTTGGTTTTGACAAAAATAGTGGATGCTTAAAAACAGACAGATGTTTAAAAATGCTATGAGAGAAGTCACAAGCTTTAGTGCTCGTATAATATTGAAAAGGGGGAAAATTCAAATTCGGAAGACCTTAATAAGATAGTGAGATAATATTTGATGAAATGGTAGGACTTGTAAGATCGTTTCAAGACTACAAAACACATATTTAAGATTACCACAATAACACAGTTAATACTACAACAACGATATTTTTATTATTTAGAACAAACAGCACACACGAGTTCTCTTCCTTGTACATAGGGTGGACACTTCAAGGAACCACATAGAGCCTCTACGGAATAGAATTTTTACAGTTTTTTAACTTCAATTTTAATTCACATTAACGAAATGATAAAATGTATACGCATCTGTATCACATATAATCATGCATGCAGTCCTCATTTAATTATGCCGAGCTTGCGAAGATGCTTATTATTACAATGATATAAATTATACTGGAACTTGGTGAACTCAGTATATATTTTATTGATACACGGAGAAGCGAATTGTCTCTCTAAGAGTTAAACGTCTCAAAATCTTACTAAGCTTGTCGCGTATTTTCATAAACCGGAATGCCGGGGAGGGGGGGGGCAATGACGGCAAACATTATAATTATATGCTAAGAAATGCGACTTTTCATATAAATGACTTGATTGAATTTACGTTTTTCATATAGACATTATTAATGTAGTAAGGAACAAGAGTAAATATAAAAGAAAGAAAGTTCGAAAATCAAGCCATGAAGAATTAATAACTAATCAAAGTAAAATATGATAACCATTCATTTGAAAGCAATAAAGCGACAGTTATGTGTAAATATACAGAAAAATATAGAAGTTAAAGCAAAATGAGAAAAAAGAAAGATCGATTTTTGTCGAAGTTTCTTTTTTCAAATAGCATGCACAGGAATCCAATGCGCATATATTGGCACCATGCACTTTTAAAATGCCATGTTCATTGTACTTGGTTATTGATAATGAATAATTTTAGATAAATTCTTTGCATTGTGCAATCATGTAGTTTATAAAAGACTAAGCTATGATTTATTCAGAAAAATGAATGTGCGTTAAAAAATACTTCAGAGTTTTTTTGACAATTACATTTTCAATGTGCACGGAATTTATAAAAAAAAAAAAAAGAATAGAGAAAGGCTTATATTTAAGTCAGAAACCAGGAAGATTTGAAATGTTTGAAGCATAATGACTAATTTGTATTAATTGAAGGTTTTTTAACTGATAATCCTGCAATAGATGCAAGTCTGACAGTGCTTTAGATTAGGAATGACATAGCTTTTTTCACTGAACGATGTCTTTATTAACACTCTCTCGTTTTATTTAATTTAAGAAAAGTACACTTATACAAGGAAACATTTCTATGTGTTTGTGAGTAAAAAAAACCCATATGTGTAAGAAACGAATCTTGTTTTGTAGATAATCTTTGATCGATAGTTAGTTCAGCCGCAATTGATTGATGGAGGGTATGTTGGGTAATGGCACACACACACACACACACACACAGCTCATAAAGAATTTCAAAACATGCAGTATAATAGCTAAAATGTATTAGAAGTTATCTTTTAAATCCGTAATTGAGTTTTACAAGCAAACAAGCAAAGAAAAAGATGTTTATATTTCCTGTTGCTTGATTTCAAAGGATTGTTCACTGTAAGAACTATACAAAAATGACTAATATTCCTCAGATAAAAACCTAAATACTAAAAACAAACTTTTTTATGAAGTAAGGCATACCGTATATTTTACGTTATTTATTTTATTACTATTATTATTCTGTGGTAACTTTAAGTCATTTGTACGCACAAACAACTTTTAACTCTATCAAAGGTAATACTTTGTACTCTCATATTATACATTACCCGAACACAAAAACAGTTTTATGAGATTAATTAGATCACAAACATCATTTTCGCAGCGACGCCTCACTGGAAAAATTTACTGTGTAAGAGTTATAAAGTAAAGTTTCAAAGGGATCTAGATCTCTTATTTAAGGGGTTAGTTCCTTTTTTATGGTATAAAATAAAAGCCACTTACTAATATTTGTTGCACAATTAAACAACGTTTAATTGCTCTTTATATGGTTAAAAAATATTCATAACTAAAAAGTTATAGAGCAATAGATAGCAAAAGTTGGCACTTTTTGAATTTTTTAAGTAGTATTCGGGAAATAATCATATAAATAAAACTGGGGTGACAACGTTTAAGATGTCTATATTTAAGATGTGTGATTTAAATTTACTTGCAACCAATCAACTCGGAGCCTTTGCAGGTATAATATTCAAAAGGGGGACAATTCAAATTCGGAAGACCTTAATAAGATAGTGAGATAATATTTGATGAAATGGTAGGACTTGTAAGATCGTTTCAAGACTACAAAAAACATAATTAAGATTACCACAATAACACAGTTAATACTACAACAACGATATTTTTATTATTTAGAACAAACAGCACACACGAGTTCTCTTCCTTGTACATAGGGTGGACACTTCAAGGAACCACATAGAGCCTCTACGGAATAGAATAGTTTACCATTTTTATCTGTATGACCCCCATGTAAGGTATCTGGATGCTCGTCAATACAGGTGTACATTGTACTGGCTCTGTGGTCATGATATCCAGCCATTAAGTAACCACGGTATTCTAACTTCCATCCTTTGTAACACGTTTTTCTAGCTACAAATCAATAAATTCATGAGAATATTTTTCTTCAATACTGTTTATAACATATGAAGAAAATACGAAATCCTTGAATGGTTTAGTATATCCAAAGAAAAAAAAGCATAGTTGGTCTTGATGTCTTATTCACATGTTAATTTAATTTAAAAATCTAACATGAAAACTAATTATTTTGGGACCAAATACATGTACCTTAAAAACAGATACCATAACATTATTCTAAATATAACTATAAGCTCAGATTGTAAGTTAAAAGAGGTTTTGGGTTAACCTTATGACCAAGTTGGATGAAGCAAACAAATATGATAAACTTAGTTGTATAGTTATTTAAAAATTTAAATCTGACGCACCTGGAAACATTCTTACAACTGATCTATTTCGACGAAAACACACTGCACATGGTACATCGTGATTGTGAAGTTTCCGAAGGTTGCCAAGGGAATCATATGTTTGGTATTCTGCACCAAGTACATAAGCTTTGTCCCCATCAGTTCCATCCCTATAGTTTCCCCATTCTGGATCTCTCGGTAAACAAAGAGTATCAACCGTTGCACCCTTGTTGGTATACCATGAACCTCCAGTGTAACCTTCCAAAAATGAAAAAAAATATAATAAAAACAGTAATGTCTTTTATTTATACGGGATAGCACAATTTTTTTACAAAACTAGTTCACATTGTGGTCCTGAAAACGAATATACAGACAGCAACTATATTCAGAAACTGAAAAGTCTTACAAAACATGTATTTCTGAGAAAACAAAATACATAATATGTGAATTAAACTACATGAAATTGCCTTAAATAGAGCCTTTGATGAAAAATAAAATATGATAAACTGTTTGTACATATCATATAAATACATGTAATATGACATGCTAGATGCATTTTGCATTTGGCAAAACACATACATGTATGTAGGTTATTTACGCTGTCCTGTAAAGCAGACTGATGGAGTACAGTATACATATTATTCACCAACCTGAAACAAGTGATTTCAGAATAGAATTACCTGAAAGAACTAGCTCGGCATTTGAAGGACACGTTTTCTTCCCCCATCGCGTGTAAACCACGCTTCTTTCTGTTGTTTCTTTTCAAAAAGACAGTAGGCACGTGAATTCATTGGTATTTCCTTTTTATACATTTTTCGTACATAAAGCGGATAATTGCATTTTTAAACGTTACATCTTTTCTACATCAAACTCTGCCCCTCCCCCCCCCCCCTACTGATTGACACGCACCTGGAGAAGGTTGTCCTGTTAGTAAGCTCTGTACTATCTCTTTACAACTTTCTATGTTTGCCGCAGCCCGTACTTCCATCCCAAAAATCACAAAAATGAGAGGCACAATCATCTGCAGTAGAATAAAATGCATTATTAATCCGTAATAACAGAACAAGTCAAAGTTTGGTTATTTTCATGTTTATTAAAAAAAAAATAGTTGTTGAAGATTTAAAATTTTTTTAGCTGTAATTAATCATTTTGTCAGACCTTTGGAAAAAACTGCAACATCTTATTGCTTGAGCTGTTTTGTTATTTTCAATACGAAAATTTTGTGAAAATTTGTAACTTAATTAAAACAAACTTATTTCAATGTATGGATACACAAAATTATTGATTAACTTTTAGATTGGTAAACTGAACTTACCATTGCAAGTGTAAGATATCACTAAAGGCCTAGTTTATCTAGTATATATATATATATATATATATATAAGTCAAAAAAGGAAATCAATGCCTACATTCAACCTACGCAATTTGACAATGCTAATCAGATAGACATTAAACTGAAATTCTATACCAAAACTAGGCCTAGAATTACACAAATGAATTTCGTGTGTGTGAGACTTTTTTTCCTAATATCAGGTACTACTAATCATAATAATTGAAAACTATGTTACATATGCCTATGGCACCATTCTTAAAAAAAAGGGTATAACTTCTTAAACAGATGACTGATACGGGTACTGGATTTTTGGGATTTTACAATCTTACGCATGCGCATTACATTCACGCTAAATCACTAGAGGCTCTTTAGTTTAATATGTGTTCACAATATCACATTTGCACGTATAAATTCAGAAACGATATAACAAATACGTTTTAATTTTCATTAAAATTTGTCAAAAAATAGTCATCAAAGGAAATAATGGGAGATAACTCTAACTCAGTGCAATTGATAAAAAAAAAATCCCGAGTGTTCCGAATGTCAACATGGTGTGTATATTCGAAGCGAGTAAAAATGTTGTTGAGAAAGAGTTGAACGCTTCATTAATATGAATAAAATTATTAGATGAAAGGTATTTACAACCTCAAAATGGTTTGTTATGAATAATCTGACTGTTATTTTCTATGCAGTTTCATTGATTTTCTACAAAATCGTTTCTGAGCGATTATGCAATTTTTTTCTACATTACGACAGAGACATAAATGGCAATGTTATTTATGTCTCTAATTACGGTTATGTAGGGGGGATTAACTGTGATGAAGGCCTGTCCCGAGATACAGTTAGATTATTCTCACTACGCAGAGTGTAGTAAAGTTAATACCATTTTTGTAGGCTTAAAGCTGGGTTATGTAAATCTCAACAACACGGTGTGTCGATGTATCTTTTTCGTAAATAATCTGATATTATATGCAATGTCAATGTCATATGCAACGGGTCAAAGTTTATTCTTTTTGAAAATTAAAGGGTATCTGGTCATCTCAAAATACAAGTCAATTCACTATAGAGATGCATGGCAAACTTTCTTTTTGTGGCACTTCGAGGTAGTTTTTTAAAATATACTACAATGTTCCATAATTTGTATTATGTACATTGTAATTGAAACTATTACTGTCTACCTTGTGTGTAAAAAGTACTAAATACTTTATGAAAGTCATGTCAAAATATCAAAATGCACCAAAGTGTATTATAAATTTGGGATTTTACAAAGTTTTAAATGTAGTTTTGTACATTAGATTTATTCAAAAATTAAAAAAATATCTCCGACGAACCATAATTCTTTGTGTAAAATTTTCAAAAGCGTATACTTCTTAATTTTTTGTAATGTTATTTCTCATAACGTACGCCTACAAAGTTTTATTGTATTATAATACCATAAAGGCTATAAAATCATTTTAAAATGGTTTTTGTTTAAAAATCTTTTTTTTATATTTATTTTGTTTATTACGTTCAAAATTTACATGGACAATGAAACATAACTCAGCCAACTTAGAACAAATTTTAAAAACCTTGATACCAAACCATTTGCGTCAATCACCTGATCTTTAAAAAGTTTATTATAAAAGTTTATAATATTATTATGAAACAGACTGAGCTTGATCTTTACGATAATAATATCTTTTACCTCCAATACACATATAAACATTGATCTCATTTATAGATCATGTGAATAAACTGAATTCATAGTTTTAACACAAGAACATGAAATTATCGAACTGAAAAATCGGTGAATGGAGAAAAAACGTTATTGTCAACGATGAACATGAAAATTGTGTAAGAAAAATGGCTTTTGTCAAATGTCTTCTATTATTTTTAAATATTGTCCTTTATAGTTAAATATGCTAGATCAAAGAGATGACATTTTAACCCCTCACTAACAACTCTTTATTATGTAACACTGAACCAACACATTTAGGTTCCTACTTTGAATTGCAGCCCCAAATTATTGACGGGGATTGAAAGCTTCTGGATTCGTGATCTTTAGACATTTGAAGACATTTGAATTAACACACGTACATGATCGGTCATTAGAGTAGGCATCGTAACCCAAAGCTATGATTAGTTCATCAACTCCTTCAGCGTATTCCAAGCGGCAGATATACCATTCAAGTACCTCACTGGCTATCTAGTTACCACATCATTTACAAGAGTTGCACATACATACTCTTTTCTGTCGACATACCATCTATGTTCAACCATGATCGCGTCTCCTTACATCATGGTTATGGCCTGTTACAAATTGCAGCGATCTAACTCACATTAAAACCAGTTTCAACAAATCTTGCTGCACAATTAATAATATCACAAGCCAACACATGATTTACCTTTCTTTTTCAATTCAGCCTGTCAGACTCGGCTTTCTATTCGTGTTCAATCCATCAAAATCGGCTCAAAAGCTCTGCATCACCTGAAAGCACTTCTATTTTGAATATTTTTGTTATTGTTTTGTATTCATACGTGCCGTTTTAGTTGCATTATTAACATGTTTCATTAATGACACTTCAGGATTTATTATTTAAAAATGTTTTATTAAATGATAAGAAATTGGTTTTGTTCTATTGATCGCCGCATCAAAGGAAACAAATAAAATGTCTTAACCCAAATAGATTTCCGAGAATTTTTTTTTCAACATTAATAATTTAATTCTGATTGTAACGCATTTGATTGGCTAAACAAATTCATACAACTTAGGTAGAACTTAAATTCATTCCTTGAATATTTTTATTGGCTTGGGGGAATATTAAGAAAAAATACTAATACGAATAAACATGTATTCATTTACATTGATATTTTTGACAGTTATTAGTTATTATTTGACAAAATTAGTTTAGTAATTAAGAACGAAAACCCTATACAATAAAAAGATTATTTTTTGGGAGGTCGTATCAATTGCGTAGAAAAAATACGTAAAAAAACCCCAGAGAAATAAATCAAGAAAAGTTTTTATTAATTTTTTTAAAGTAAATCAACATTGTATCTGAAAGAATAAACACGAAATTCAATTAAGTTTTTGATTTAATATACGTATAACGACGCGTCTATCACAATATATTTTTATTAACCACCAAACATATAGATTCTCTTTATAATTAATTGCATGCTTACATTATAGGTGTTCAAATCAATGTGTATACGTTACTTCTTGTCTTCTGTAAATATTTTGGAAATAAGCAACGAGGAGGTCTTCTGTTACAGCTTCAAGTCAAGAAAGCTTTGTCAATCAGTCTTAATAAAACCACCCCCTTCTCCCTACACTTGTCAGGGTCTTACGGGTATTGATAGGAGCTCATTTTCACACTACCTTTACTTCTGACCAATCAGGACTTCAGAAAATCAATTTGAACTCTTGAAAACTAGTTCATGCCTATTTTCTATGCATTAATGAATCCCCCAGACTGCAGAGTATTGAAGACTTAGATCTCTCGAAAAACAGATAAAGGCATGTCTGTAATAAGTTGGGGATATACTTAGACAAGAAAAGTATTGACTGCTACTTTAAAACACTATTACACGCATAGGGAGCTATTCCCTACAAGCAAAATGAAAACGGGTATGCATCTCTTTATGTGATGCTTTTAACTTTCATTATGCAATATCCAGAAAATACTATATTACAATTAGATTGATAAGATAAGAAAGAACAACTGTTCCTTCTTTCCGGGCGCCTAGATCCCTGAATAAAGGGACCAGCCTCTTCAAACTAAAAAGTTACGAGGCAAAAACACGAGTAAAAATAAGCAGTTTTTAAAATATAGATTTCAATTATATAGTCCAAGTGGTACAATTGGAAGAAACTAAGATACAAAAATCAGAGGACAACATTTAAGGTGTCAATTTTTTTAATATTTCTAAATTTGGATTATTTGCTATTGACCATTTCGGAGCCTTTGTCCGGAAACGAATGCCCCATATCATTTTTAAAAAGGGGAATAACTCGAACCTGGAAGTTACGATTTCTCATCATTTTGTTACTTAAGATCAATTCAATGTAAGAATCAAAATTCGGTGGCCACGCATAGTCACGGATTTTCTTCATACTTGACAATTTGATAGACTTTGATGAGTAAAAAAGCTTAACACCATTTGTTTGTTTCAATGTGGTCCCGTTGCCATGGTAACCGGGGGTAAAGATGTAATAATGGCATTTCAATGCTTATTTGAGAACATATTGTGAGTAATGTGCAGAACTTGGGGTTTCCGGGGAAGAATATATCATTAAAAATATTTGTTTTTTTTCAAAAGAAAGAAAAAAATTCATGTAGAAACGCACACTTTTAGAGCGTTTCCATGGTTACTAAACAGAAATTTTAAAATCTGTTTTCTTCATCTAATTTGAATAAAAAGTGCAAATCTTGGATCTTTCGGTAAACACTATTATGATTGTGCAATTAAGAATTAAATTATGAAAATTGAGAACCGTTGCTATGGTAACAAGCTTAAAAATATGAAAAATTATAATATTTTTAGGCATCTTTAAATGGATATTATTCACTTATAATAAATAAATATATAAAATCAAATGGTGAGAAAAAATAAAGTATGTCCTTAACTTTAATGACATCTGAAAAAAATCTGAAATTTTCTAAAAATAATTACCGTTGCTATGGACTTTTTAAAAAGGAAGAATTTTTGTGTGATTTTTTACGCAACTTAATTTTCCATATAGCAACAACACTTCTCTGTTGCATAACAAAGGTTTTTGTGGTGTATAATGAAAATGTTGACATTTTTTCAAAATTTCCAACTAAAACAATTACAAATAATTTCTAAAATCAGGAATGAAAGCATATCAAAATAATCTTTGATTTCTCAGTTTTTCTTAATTTTTTAACTTGTTGCCATAGCAACGGATGTAAATTTTCATGATAAAATATATTTTGCATGGACATTGATATGGATATAAAAATTTAACAGTTTCCCATTTGGGCTTATTAAAAAACCGCAGAAATCCGATTTTAAAAATTTGTAACGGTTTCCATGGTAACATTTTAAAAGTATTGGTTTCTCCATCAATTTTCTTATATAATTAAATAATTGAAAATAGGACAAAGACTGTATTATGTCTTTGATAGTTTACATAAGTGGCCAAAACCTTTTAATATGGCTTCAAAGTAGATAAGTTTTGCTATTTTTCAATCTTTAGTCTCGATTAACATGGCAACGGTTACCCCCAGCAACCAACTTTTAGTAGTTTTTAGCTTTTTACACCTAGGTGTGTCCATGTATGAAATATAAGGAAAATTGGTGACTATGCATGGCCAGACCCTTTTACAAATCATTGATTCTTACATAGAATTGATCTTAAACACTAAATCTAATTTACAATACACCCTAAAAATTTGAATGAAATCGGATGACAACCAAAAAAGTTATAAAGGTTTTAAAAACGTCTAGAAGAATAACAACTAGATCTCGTTACGAGTAACGAGTAGGTATTCCGTCCGATTTTGTTTGATATGATACGATGAAATATTGATACTCTCTGCCAAATCTGAGATCCAGGTGAAACTAGCTTTCTTGTCTCCAGACCGGAAACAGACGAACGAAAGTGATTATTGTAAATAAAAGCTGTTTTTTTTAACATATATGCCTAGTGTACATCACTGTTTATCATGCTAGATGAAACACCAAAGACTATCTGTTAAACTTGTAAAAAACATGAATTGTTTGAACTTTTCTGGTTAGTACCGGAAGTGGCGATTGACAAAATAAAACCTGTTAAACACATCTTCAAACAATACTTCCGATTTCCACTAACAAAGAGTTAAGTCCCTTATGGCGCTCTTCAATCACCGGAGTGAAAAAACGTACAGATCTCGCGAGATTTTCGGGACAAACATTCCTTGTTGCGAATGACGCTACTGCAGTGTACGTATATATGCCTGCGCGACATTGTATTGCTGTCGGTTGTACTGCCGATAGTCGAAGCAGCTCAAATTTACTCTTCCACCAGTTACCCAAGGTAGAGAGCGAATTGAAAAAGTGGCTAAGTTTGATAAGGCGAGAGGGATTAAAAATAGACAGTTTTTGCGACAACAGACACTATGTTGTCTGTTCCAAACACTTTGTTGACTCCTTTCCAACACCGCAAAACCCTTACCCAACTTTGTTTACATATAATAATTATAAAAAATCAACTCCACGGAAAACGAAGAATTCTAATTCAAGCAGGTCATCTTCAACAAACGTCAAACAGCATGATCAGCCATCCATCAAAACTGTTCATCTCGTCAAATGTGAGCCAGCCACCGACAAAACACAGATATGTTATCCGTATGTAGCAGGAGAATTAGACATTCCACAAACAGATGTCAACAATAACAACAGAATTAAAACAGGTTCGTTTAACAATTGCATGTAAATAGGTTATATTTTGTATATATATTAAATAATAAAAATTAACCCGTAAAATATGCATATATTATACATGTATATACTTTATACAATATTGTTACTATTTTATACAAGTATACCAGTTCTTTATCGGCATGTTTCAAATTATTTTAGAGGTTGGATGTGATATTCAGTGTCAAAATATACAGCATGACCATCATTATATCTGCTGTGACCCAGAGAAGAAGTATTGTGGGGAACATGACCTTTTGGAAAGAATAACATCCTTAGAGGTGAGTTGACACTGACAAAATATTATACATGTACATGGGATTTTTTTAAAAAATGATAATTATGAACATGAGGTTCAATAAACATTTTTTTTTTACTTTTTTAACAAATAGGCTAGGTGTTCGGAGCTAGAAAAAGAAAACATGGAACTGAGAGAGGAAAATCAGACATTGCAAGCCCTGAAAATGCAGAAAAATGACTTCAGGAATGATCTTATGGGAAAAATTATACAAGATGATAACAACATCAAACACTTTCTTGGACTGCCATCCCTCAGTTTTCTCACATTCTTCCCTCAGTTTTTGGCACCATATTACAACAAAGTTTCATTTTGGAAAGGTTCTGGGAGGTCAGGATCCAAGAAGTGGCAATAGAAGAATCAACAAAAACCTGGCAAACAGAGAAAACTAACCATGAAGGAAGAGTTCGTATTGGTTATGCTAAAATTAAGACTCGGTTTAGACAATGCAACTCTATCTGTTTTATTCAATGTGTCTGTTGGATATGTCTCGACCTTGTTCGGCACATGGATTAATTTCTTAGCACAAATTTTAAATCCTGTTATCAAGTGGCCATCCAAAGAAAAAATTCTGAAACACATGCCTTTATCCTTTCAGCTAAAATACCCTAATACTACATCAATAATTGACTGCACCGAAGTGTTCATTCAAAAACCCAAAAACTGTTCAGCTCAGGCAGGTACTTGGAGTAATTACAAGTCACATAACACTCTAAAGGCTCTGGTGGCTATCCAACCCAATGGAGCTTTTACATTTGTTTCCAAATTCTGGAGTGGTAATGTCAGTGACCGAAAAATTACTGTGGACAGCAAATTTCTTGACCTTATTTTCCCAGGGGATGAGGGGACGGCAGACAGAGGATTCCGAATAAAAGATCTTCTTACCCTGAAAGGAGCATATTTGAATATGCCACCTTTTATCCATGAGAGAAGAAATGGGAAGGGGAGAGTACTGTCATCTAAACAGATTCTTGAAACTCGTAAGATTGCTTCTTTACGCATCCATGTCGAACGGGCTATCAGAAGACTCAAATCCTACAAAATGTTAGCAGGAATTCTCCCATTAAATATGAAAAACTTGTCATCAGCCATGCTACGAGTTGCAGCAGCATTTTGTAACTTCATGCCACCTTTGTCAAAAATTTTAAATAAGGAAAATTACAGTTGTTCATGTGTACCGTTAATTTGATTGGCGGTTTTCTTTTCCAGCAACATAAATAATTGTATCAATTGGACTAAGTGCTCTAAAAATGTTTTAAGCTAGTGCATTTATTCATGATTGCACAATATTTCAAATAATCATATGCCTTTTTTTTATTTACTTGTTATGATGAAAAATGATTGAGATAAATACATTAATTTCAAGAACTTTATATATTACTTATGATGATCAATAAATTGTGAAATTATGGTACAGTGTAATCCATACAATGGTTTTTGACATTCATCAACTTTTGAATTAGCACAATAAAACAAACACCATAATCATTAACCTTATTCAAGTTTTCTGATGCATATACATGCACTTAGACCAATTTTGGGAAAACATATTGCACATAAAAACTTTTGAGTTTTTCAAATAACAGTTCCCAATCTGCTTGTGAGAAATTAACTCTTTCTACATAAATATCTTTTTGTGTGTACAATACAAAATCACAGTAAGATAACTTGCAGACTGCCATTTGGCCAAGCATTTTTGACATAATAGGAGCAGGAAATACTCTTTTTCAATGCATAATTACCATTGACAATTGCACATGATGAATTTTTTGACTTAGCAACCTGACAAGTTTCATTTTGTGAACTATATGGACACTTGATTTCAACAAGACCTTTGCCACAGCATTTGCATTCAGAAATACCATCAGGGGATGCAGCAAGATAGGGGAAATCTTTAAAAACAAAGATTCCAGTCTCTGAACACTTAAATGAAGGATGACAACATGTCATGTGATCTACATATTTCTCACGTGCAACAGATTCATTAATTTTTCCATATTCAACTGACTTCGAAGTAAAATTATATTGACCCATAATACTGCGCACAATATAATTGTCTGCTTTATCCCCTCTATAGTGATAAGCTTTGAAAAAATTTGAAGCAGTCAATCTTCCCTTTCTTTGGTACTGCCACATAAGGTTAATGGACTGTCCTTTGGTAAATTCATTAACTTTCTTAACATAACAATCGTCTACTTTCACATTTTCTTGACCAAGCATTGCCACTAAATCAATAATATTTTTGGGCGTGTCCTCAATAGACATGGACATGTCATTGTTATCATCAGAGTCTGACATTGTATACAAAGCCACTGCCGATGTTTTGCTCTTCTTTAGGACTTGAACAATGTTCTTTTCCAATGACTCCATATCAAAATCTGAAGATTTAAGAGGCAAATAACCAGAATCTTCAGATGGTCGTGGTTTATCTGGTACATTCACGACAGTCCTGTAATTTATATGGAATTATTATAACGCATTATAAGTAAATTTCTAAATAACGCACATTGTAATTGCAAAATATTAATTCTTAGTTAAAGGATATTAAACAATTCAGTTTCGTAATTCATTCTGCAAGATTTGCTTGGTTTTCGAATGAATAAAAGGGCTGGCATAAAATTAAAACTGAATATTTAAGCACAATATATGTACATGCGAGAAGCGCCAGAAAAGAACAGTTGAATTGACAATGTTTATAAAATAAGTTAATTCAATTACTGGGTAATCCCCAAAAAAGAACATATAAAAATAGGGTAACACACCTGATATCTAAGTCATGAACAGGCACTGGCCTGCATACTTTCCGTGGTTTATCCCAATATGCTGCAGTATTAGTAACTCCAATTGAACTTCGATCTTCCATTGAAGTGATGTGATCTATTATGCCAAACAGTAGGGCAACAACATGCTTACATGATCCATCCCCTCTGTTAAATATTAATAATGTGGTTATGAAAAATGATAATAAAATAGTATGACCAGCTTTGCTTCAATAAGATATACAGGGAAGTAAAAATCTAGAAAATAAACTTACGCAACACATGTACATTCAGCTGAAAATATATGTCCTGATTTCTCAACCAGAATCCATGGGATATAGGGATCACTGGACTGCCTTGTTTCAGGCACATATTTGCCTTTACCATAGGACACATCTTCATCTGAATTGAAAAGTGATAAATTATTTTCAGTTCAAATATTCTAAATTCCTTTTTGTTGACATTGTTGTTGACAATACATATATTCTTTTAAGATTTGTTGCATGACTGTCTCTAATCATGTTTGATAAATCAATAAAGGTATGTCTTGGTGTGACATTAATTTCCAGTCCCTGTTTACTGGGTAGAAAACTGTTGGTCAACAAGATTATGTTTCTGTTGTAACATTTATATTATATATTGCTTATATCGATTTTGACAACAAAATTTATGAATATATGGGTACTATTTCATATTTCAATGTCAATAAAACTATAAAATGGTATGCTTTACGAAGTTTACGTCCAATTTGTTTTATATGATACGATACAAATATTGATACTCTCTGCCAAATCTGAGATCTTGTTGAAACTAGTTTTTTTGTTTCAGTACCGAAAATGGACGAACGGAAGTGAATAATGAAAATAAAAGCTGGTATTTCTTGGAAGTTTGCTTAATGTACATCACTGTTTATCAGGAGAGATAACATACCCAAGAACGTCTCTTCAATTTGTTAAAACATGAATTGTTTGAACCCTTCCAGTGAGTACCGGAAGTGACGGTTGACAGTTTATAACCCATTAAACAGATCCTCAATCAATTGTCTATCATTCAGAAAAGTTTTGTGCCTCAACCACTTACAGTTACTAAAATCTCCCGGGTATCAAATTTGTTAAATTTGTTGAAAATAAAAGTCTGCATTTTTAAATTTTTTTTACTGTTTTATTAATTTTACTAAAAATTTCTAATTAAAACTGTCAAACTTTCAAACAACTTGATTTGTTTTAACCTTTTCGCTGGGGACCGGAAAAGACAGTTGACAAAATGAGAACAATCAAACAAATATTATATCAAATGTCTATCATCCATGTAAGTTTTGTGTCTTGATCACTTCCACTTTCTAAGATCTCGCGTGTAAAACATTTGTTTAAAAAAATCTACCTGAGATAATTGAGATCTCACCAAAAGCAGAACTGTTTTCGTTTATTCAACAACAAAATGAATTATATACGTAAAGATTTATACTAATATATTCATTCTATGTAAAATAACTTAGGGAATTAAAAAAAATATGGTTTTTTTTTTAGCCAAAGGCTCAAGTGATCTTTTCTGAATTTGTGCGTTGTCTGTCGTCGTTGTCGTCGTTGGTGTCGTCGTCGTTGTCGTCGTCGTTGTTGTAAACTTTTCACATTGTTGTCATCATCTCAAGAATTACTGGGCCAATTTTAACTAAACTTGCCATAAATTATCCTTAGGTGAAAGGGATTCAGATTTTTTCAAATGAAATGCCACGCCCTCTTTCAAGGGGAGATAATTAGGAATTAGTGAAAAAGTAATTGTGTATTTTAAAAATCTTCTTCTCTAGAACCAATTGGCCAGAAAAGCTGTAACTTGCGTGGAAGCATCCTCAGGTAGTGTAGATTCAAATTTTTTCAAATCATGATCCCTAGGGGTACGATGGGGCCACAATTTGGGGTCGATTTTTTACTTAGGAATATATAGAAAAATATTTGTAAAAATCTTCTTCTCTAGAACCGATTAGCCAGAAAAGCTGTAACTAGCATGAACGAATACTCAGGTAGTGTAGATTCAAGTTTGTTCAAATCATGATCCCCTGGGGTACGGTGGGGCCACAATTGGGGGTCGAATTTTTACAAAGGAATGTATAGAGAAATATCTTTAAAAATCTCTTCTCTAGAACCAATTGGCCAGAAAAGCTGTAACTTGCGTGGTAGAATCATCAGGTAGTGTAGATTCAAGTTTGTTCAAATCATGATCCCCTGGGGTACGGTGGGGTCACAATTGGGGATCGAATTTTACAAAGGAATGTATAGAGAAATATCTTTAAAAATCTTCTTCTCTAGAACCAATTGGCCAAAAAAGCTGTAACTTGCGTGGTAGAATCCTCAAGTAGTGTAAATTCAAGTTTGTTTAAATCATGATCCATGGGGGTACAATGGGGGCACTATGGGGGGGGGGGGGGTCGAATTTTTACATAGGAAGATACAGAAAAATATCTTTAAAAATGTTCTTCTCAAGAACCAATTGGCCAGAAAAGCTGTAACTTGCATGGAAGCATCCTCAGGTAGTGTAGATTCAAGTTTGTTCAAATCATGATCCCTGGGTGTACAATGGGGCCACAATTTGGGGTAGGAATGTAAAGAGAAATATCTTAGTTTTGAAAATCAATTGAGCAGAAAAGCTGTTACTTGAGTAAAAGCATTCTTAGGTAGTGTTATATTTAGAGAGAAAAATCTTTAAAAATCAAATAAAAAAGGATGAAACTATAAAGGAGGGGGGTCAGATTTTTACATTGGAAATAAATTTGATCATTCTCAAAAATATTTAGTATATAGTATTACTAATATGCAATCATATTGACATTTGTTGATTCTCATTTGTTTAGACTTTGGACCTGCATAATTCTTGTGCCACGTATAAGGTTCAAAGTTTGATGTAGGTTTATATTTACCTGAATTTATTATGTCTAGTGTTGAATAGGTGAGCGATGTGGCCCATGGCCTCTTGTTTTGTGGTGGGACAGGAAACGTACAACTGGAAATGAATTTCTAAAGAAATGACAAAAAAGGCTCGAGGATGTTATCACAATCTATTATTCTTTAAAATTTCAGGCAATTCAATTCAGTCATATCAGAAAAATCAGAAAAGTTTTATGTCTCAACCACTCACAGTTATTAAAATCTCGCGGGTATCAAATTTGTAAAAAGGAAAGCCACCTAAGATAATTGATATATCCTTTTTTTTTATTCAAACTTTCATGGGGAACACTATCTATCAAAAACTCATACATATGCAAGATACATAACAGTAGACTTAAAAAGTATCAAAAACTCATACATATGCAAGAGGATACATAAAAGTAGACTTATATTTTTTTGCCATTATTTGCTTACAATTTCCTTGCAGCTATTATAAACACATTTTATAACAAATCGCAAATAGTTTGCCAATACTTTTCATATTCAGCAAATTTACAACTCTCCAACAACAGTAGTTTCTCAATATGTATTCTATCAGTGACAGTTCGTTTTAACATGAGCGTCGAGAGGTTTGGGACATTCTTATATTTACTGGCAAAAATAAATTGTTTTACTGTAAGAATCAATATGTTTTGAAGTCTATACATATTTCTGTTTTTGAATTTACCAAAAAGTATAGTTTTTTTATCAAATGTCATTAAAAAATTAAATTTGCTTCTTAACCATTCTTCAAAGTAGAACCATATTTCTTTGACATGAAAACAGTCCACAAATAAATGTTCTATAGTTTCTATATTTTGATTACAGAAAGAGCAGGTTGGCGAATCAATTATATTGAGTTTGAAAAGGTACTCATTTGTTGGCAAAATTATATGTAAAATCTGGAATTGCACATTGAAATTGGATTCTTTCGAGGTTTTAAATGGGGGTTCAAAAATATTCCATTCTATTTCTGTATAAGCAAATCCACTTTCTGTCCACTTCTATACTGAACGAATTGATTCGTTTTTGTTATCGATGAGTACATAATACATATCCTGACATCCTTTGCTTTGTTTATAAAAAATACTAAGAGAATTTGGAATAAATGGTCCATATTCTACCTTACTATTATTTAAGGCTTTTAATCTTTCAAAAAATGTTCCTTTCAAACTCCTATATTCTAGAAAATTGGTCTTAACATTTGAGTTTTCAAGAGTTTCAAGGCAAATTGCCTTCTTCTGTCATCAAATCTTTTATAAATTTATAACCACAGTTGAAATAATTCTTAATAAAAATTGATGAGTTATTAATTTTAATATTAGATTAAACCATATATGTTCATTAAGTACTTTTATATCATTTTGGCTATAGGACATAACAATTTTAACCCAATCTAATAAAACTTCTTTCCAAAACTTGTTACTTATCTTATTGCTAATATTGATAATAAAGTCTTAACCTTTTTCCCATAGGGTTCCTATTTTTAATCCTAATTCTGATTCAAAAAGTTTTATCCACTTTGTATTAGAGTGGATAAGTCTTCTTATCCATGTAGATTTCAATGCACAAACAAATTCCATATAGTCTATCATTTTTAATCCCCCACATCTGTAATCTTGAATTATAATGTTTTTCTTTACCTTATGGACCTTGCCTACCCATAAAAAAAAGTAAATTTCTTTCTCAAACTGTTGAGGGTATTCTACACTAGGTTTTGGTATAGTTAGTTGATATATCTTAGCGGAAGTAGAATAAGTTTGCTTCTTTAGAATTGGATAGTTTATATATACAAGATTTTATACTGATATATTCATTTCATGTGAAATAAATTAAAAAAAGAAAAAAATTAAAATTTTTAAGTGCTTCCGGTGTCGACCGGAAGTGACGACAATTCAAACAAAATAATGTAAACACGGATACATACATAAGGCTAGAATCCCAGAAAGTTTGGTTGTTCAAATCGTCATCGTTTTTTAGATCTCATGAAGTCAATGATTTTGTTTGTCTCTCGGCAGGAAACGGACAAACAGAAATGCTTAATGAAAACTAAAGTTAGTATTTCTTGAACATTAGACAGCTGTACTTTATTGTTTTACTGATTTTACAAAAATTTACCTATAAAAACAGTTAAACTTTCAAACAACTCGATTTGTTTGAACCCTTTCGGTGAGGACCGGAGGTGACGGTTGACAAAATGAGACCAGTCAAACGATTTTTTTTAACAAACAGCTATCACCCATGTTTGTTTCTTGATCACATGCACTTTCTCAGATCTCGCGAGTAAAACATTTGTTTAAAAAAGATACCTGAGGTAATTGAGATTTCACCAGAAGCAGAACTTGTTGGTTTATTTAACATCCCATAAATGACATAGGTAAAGATTTATACTATAATATTCATTCTAATATGTAAAAAATTTAAAGACGTAAAAAATATATTTTGATTACTTCCGGTGACGACCGGAAATTACGACGAACAACACAAAATAATTTGTTTACATCTACAGACATTGGTCTATCATCCTAAAAAGTTTGGTTGTTCAAGTCTTCATCGTTTCTGAAATCTCGAGGAAACAATGTTTTTTGTAGCGGGACAGGAAACAGACAACCGGAAATGATTTTTTAAATGACAAAAAAATATAAGAGATAAAGTCAGATTCTATTGTCCCTGAAAATTTCAGGCAATTCTATGCAGTCACTTCGGAGATATTCTGCCGACAAAAAAGAGGGGAAAAAAGAAAAACAAAACTCGTACCCAAATTTCGTGCCTCGTTTGCCTCCAACAAATGGCGCCACTGACATAAGATTTAATAGGGCCCAATTTCAAGCTATTGTCTACATACCTGAAAATTTCATAGTCATATTTCAAAAAGTTTCTGAGATCATCTCTGTATAAAAACGGTCGTAAAATGTACAAAACAGCCGATACGTCGGTACCGGAAGTGACTACAGAAAAAATATCAAAGACGTATAAAGATTATAATAAGTTTCATCATCTGTGAAAAAAATGGCCGAAATCGGTCGAAAAGTTTTCGAGAAATCGCGTGCACAAAATTTGTGGGGAAAAAAATAGATACGATCTCGTTACTAGTAACGAGTAGGTCTTCCGTTCAATTTTTTAAACGATACCATTGAAATATCAAAGAACTTTTAGAATTTCCACTCAACATCTCCCTTTCAGATAGTGTATACGCTTGTCATTATCCTTTAAAATGCTCAACAAAATGATTTGCTTTTTCACATGCAGCACATTAAAGGTTTAAGATTTTAGTCCCCGAAAATCTATAATTACGTCATCAATGGGTGCGGCAATGAGTTTTACAAACTGATATTGTTACGATCAAAAACTTTGTTTCTAAAATGCATTACAAAATCTTTATCGTTTTAAAGGTATGTGTAAGAGACTTTACTTGTGTCTTGGCCCCTAATTTAAGGGGCCAGTCCTTTTTTCTTGAGTTTATTAAAAAGTTCCTACGAATACAAACATTTTTTGTTCTTATTGTCCCTAAACTATTGATTGGCATTGATTTTTTCTGATAGATATTGTTATGATCAATAACTTAGCTTCTATAATGCATTACAAAATCTTTATCGTTTTTTTTAGTTATTTGTAATAGAGTTTACGAGTGTCTTGGCCCCTAATGTAAGGAGCCATCCCCTTTTTCTTGAGTTCATACAAAGGGCCAAAAAATACTAACATTTTTAGTTCTTACACCTATCTAATATTGTTGTTCATTTTTCAGATACAAATGATTGAATATTTTAGGGTCCAGCCCTCTATATCCCTAATTGGGACAGACATTGGTGTTTTGATAAGTGGAATCGATTTAAATCATCAATGTAAACATTTTCTCTTTTATAATGTCTAACAAATTATGGCTACTTCTCTAGATATATTGCGTCCAAGTTTAAGTACTTTTGCCCCTAAAAAACCCCTAATTACGTAATTAATGGGCGTGACAATGATTTTTTTTCTAATAAATATTGGTAATATCAACAACTGATTACAATATCTTTATCATTTTTAAGTTATTCTTTAAAAAAAACTTTACGAGTATCTTGGCCCCTAATTGAAGGGGACAGCCCCGTTTACTTGAATTCATTCGAAAGTTCTTAAGAATACCGACATTTTTTGTTCTTATACGTATCTAAAATTGATGTTCATTTTTAAGATAAACATGATTGAATATTTTACGATCGTATCTAGTGAGTGTTTCTTTTTTTTCAAGACCTTTATATGAGAAGCTTTTTGTCTAAAAGATAAGAACACATGAACCTATGCGACGGCAATAAATTATAAATGCAATTAATTAAAAGGTTTTGAAAATTCTGCAGATGTCCTATCCGCTATGAACAGACTACGAAGAACGACACATTTGACTAGAAGTTCCATGTTTTCTCGTTACAGTTTCCCCTAGTCTGTCAGATCAACAATTAATCCGCGCGGCTCCTGGGCTGTGTTTATATACTCCCCCCCCCCCCTTTCCACTTTAAAAAAAAATAATAAAATGAATCAATGGTGTGCGATAGTTATCGTTTTGTATTTAACTTAACGCCGGTTTGAAAATTAAATGTTTTTCAATTTTAATAAATATATATATATATATATATATATATATATATATATATATATATATATATATATATATATATATATATATATATATATATAGATAATGTCTGTATCATTTTCAAAATAAAGTAATATTAATTTAGATTTAATCACCGTTTTGTTAACCTAGGAATTCAACATGTATATTATTAAATACAGTCCCATAGTTGTGTTTTTTTTTGGGGGGGGGGGGGGGGTTGCTGATTTCATGATAGACTTACCTTTATTTGTATAGTTATTTCCTGTTATTTTCTGCAATCCATTTCCCTTCCCACTGTCACACGGAGACTGGATGATATTGCGTACTTATTCTGTCACCAGGGAACAACTCTCGGCAGAATTGTGAACACATGGTCAGCTTAATCAACAAATTCATCAAAATCAGACATGAAACATGGCTTTAATTACTACTTATCCAGTTTATCTGCATAACACGTAATTTTGTTGCTATTTGTGATTATAACACCTGATAGAATTTTGCAATGGGCTAGATCCTGTTAGTTAAAAAAATTAATGAGTGAGTGTTGTTGTCTAATTTTCTACCTTAAGGCTATTCAGTAATAAATGTAGATAAATAAAGCCTTGGTACAGCAAAAAATACTTAAATAAATAAAACAGATTGCGACAGTATATATATATATATATATATATATATATATATATATATATATATATATATATATATATATATATATATATATATATATATATATATATATATATATGAAGTAAGTGAAGAATTTTTATGAGATAGAAAAAGCGACATACAGATCGCCTGATAGTACGTATTCAAGGTATTGTGAGCGTCCATTTTATTTCATATTATTCATTGGTTAATGCAATGATTTTTCATTCAGTCCCATTAAGAAAACCTAGTATTTTGCACTATGGAACTAATTAAGAATTGTATATGCTATTTCATAATAAAGATTGCTAATAGTTGATATGTTTACAAAATGTTTTTATTATGAGGTCTTAATTTCTATCCAGAACAATGGGAATCTTGATTTTGTTATTGCTCTTTGCTGCTACACAAGCTGAGACAAACGCCGGAAGTTGTAAAGACATGCTGCAGGGTTATCTGACAGGACAACTATCGTCCGCTCAAGGAGCGTACCAAGTAGAGGCTCTCAGGCGGAAATTCAAAAGTTTTACTGACGTCATCGAGAAATCAATGAAAGAGTTTAAAGAAAACATAATGTCTGAAGTAAAGACACGTAAGATGGTATTATTTAAGATGATTATTTTCTAATGACTTAAATTATGATTCTTAAGAACATCTAACTTTATTTACACTTTGACAGACACCAGTAACAGAAGTGGTGTTTACACTAGATGGGGAAAGAAAACGTGTCCTTCTGATGCCGAGTTAGTCCATTCAGGTAAGAAATAAATACTATTGTCTGTCGTCGATACTTCTTAGTCTATTAAATATTATCATGCATGTACTCATCTTTGGAATCAATCATGATTCACTGCCTGAGAAAAATATGAAAAGGTAAAAATAAGTGGGTAAAATAACTCATGTGGAAATATTATTTGACAGTTCGATTAAAAACAGAATTATGATATAGCCAATTGAAAATGTTATTGTACATAAAAGAATTAATTTTTAAAAAGAGTTCATATGATAGATTAATTGATTTTCTAAACTGTTGTATTTACTTATTTGTATTTACCTCTTTGTTTACCGAGAAATCCACAGTGGGGGATTTGCACTGATGGACATGATGGATATAGAAATTACATTCATGGTGCAGAATATGAAACTGGTTCTTTCAGAGGCTACATGAAAACTGTTCATAATCACGATGTTCCATGTGCTGTTTGTCTGGTTCACCAACGATCTGTTATTAAGATGTTTCCAGGTTAGTAATCTACGATCAAATAAAAACAAATATGTATCTTGTGGATAATTGTAAAGGTTTTATACGGCTTGACAAGGTCGCTTTTTGCCATGAAACAACCAAGGCGTTTATAATTAATTTAAGTTTTGGGCTCTTTGGAAGTTGGAACAGCGAATGGCATGACTATATAATAGCTCGATACTGTTTTTTAGATATGGTAGACACATTTTTTTCTGAAAAAATATAACCTATCTCTATTTAAAAATATTTCGATATCTTAATAACTTTTGGTTTTTTTTAAATCAATGCTAGGAGAACTGAATATGTTACATGTTACTGTTTTCCCCTTTCCTTATTTATGATTTGAAAAGAAATCAGCTGTTCTGTCTTTTTATATGGCTTATCGCCTCTATATAAATGAAATATTTTTTTTTTGCATTTATATTCCTTTAATGAAAAAAACATTCTTTTGTATGGATTTAAAATGCCATTGTAGCAAGAAAAATGTGTTACAAAGGATGGACATTGGAAAACCATGGTTACCTTATGGCGGGGTATCATAACCACGCAGCTTGAACAACATACACCTGTGTTGATAGTCATCCAGACACCTTAGCTGGGGGCTCTGCGGGAAAAGATGGTAAACTCTTTTACATGGTTGAGGCTACATGCAACCCCTTGAAGTGCCTTCCTTATATAGAAGGAAGAGAACTTGTGTGTGTTGTTTGTTCTAAAGAATAAAACATTAATTCAAGTATTACTCAATTTTAGTGCATTAATATTTCAAGTTTTATTGTTCAAAACGGTTTGTGTTAAATAACATGCTGAAATGCATTAATTTTTTAATTGTTGCCTTTAAAATTTTTTACAATGGGATATTATTATTTACCTATGAACAATACTGTAGAATTAGCCAGCAACATAGTCATTTCCACTTTCGAAAATAGTAATCTTGTAAGTTTGAAAACAAGATTTACACGTTTTGAATGAACTGTGGAAATCTTTTTAAATTAGAAAATGCCAATTTTCGTGGATTGTGGGGTTTCAATAACTTATGGGAAATTCGATGTAATTTCAGTATAAGTAAAAAAAAAACTGTTTAAGTTTGTTTTTCGATAAAGAAGTTATTTGCCGGTAATGGCTAGAAAGAATGACACAAAAATTGAGCATCCATGAATTCTTATGATTCCACATATTAGCTAGCCAAAGGTTCACGATCCATTTTGATTGTCTACCACCTTTAGATGTTTTTAAACGTAGCACAGCGCCGTTTAGCCATTAAGTTAAATTTAAGCACAAAAACTTTTTATCTAAGAGGTATTAGAAGAAATGGTCGAGTAAAAAAGAAGAATAATTAAATAAAATGAACTAAATTGTTTATGATAAAAAATGTTTTCTTATTTCATCGAAGTCTTCCAACATTAAATATTTTTTTAACAGATATTTGGTTTCACTTAATACAAACTTAGTTTAAAACAGATTTGTTTTTAATATAAAACTTCTAAACGTTCTTCATCCATCTTATAGATACATTGTAGTAATTATTATTAAATCACATGAAAGTATAAACTCTGTTTGTTAGGGAGATATCTTCTCTCCCCACCGTGTGTACACTACACAGTCATTTTGTTACGCTCGTCTATAACCATGATATGACAAAAATAATGAGAGAAACATTTTAGTGTTATCTTATATTTTTGATTTCTTGTGGCATCATACATACCGGTTTATTAATAGTGAGTTCATAGTAATATTACCAGTAGCGAGATTGATTTGTATAAAATACTGCATTCTTTACAGCCGACATTGCCTCAAAAGAAGACAGATTAGAGGAAAATCTTTTTATAATCGGATTTATCAAAATACTCAGAGTATGTTAGGAAAATTGTATATCCCTTAAAAAGAACCCTTATATTTATTGCTGTTAGAGAAACGCGTTAAAATTATTTATACAATTTCAGATAAACATCATTTTTGGTCAACATCCTCTAATGGTGCCAAATAAAATACAACGTTGATTATATAAAATACATTGTGTTGATGCTTTAGATTATGGATTATGGACATGCGCTCCATAGTAAAAAAAAAACGTAGGAAAATTATGTATATACTTTTGTCTCTGTCATATAACCTTTAACAAAGTGTGAATTAGAACCTTTTTAATTTTGTGAACTTGGGATGGTAAATTGAAGCCATAGCTTTCGGGTACTGCAAGACTTTTAAGGTTCTAGAGTAGTTATCCAGTGAATTTGAATTTTGAATAAATGGTACGTCTATAATATTAAACTATATTTGATTTTGACATGATTTTATTCTGAATCAGAGCAAAATTCTTGAGGAGGTTATTGAAATTAAATTTATGGAGCAATTGATCTTAAAAAGAATTTAAAAACATGCACAGATGATTTCACAATGCATAAAAGGTATAGAACTAGACTGAGATCTTATATTTTTAGTTTCATGTGCATCGTACATACTGGTTTATGAATACCGAGTTTAAACTATTGTTGCAAGTAAAGCCTGCATTCTTTACAACCGATTTTGTACAAGAATGTTTTCATTGATAATTTTAAGAGGACCATATACCGGTAAAATACAACTTCTGTTGCTGGTAAACTGCAAGCTTTAAGCAATATTCAATTTTATGTGTTGTGGGACCATATACTCTTTAAATGTAATAAATATATGTATATGTTTTTTTTAAGTTTTCGTTATGTACTTTAATAAATGACATTTGTTCATTTCTGAAGCAATTCTATTTTTTACTATGCATAACACTAGAAACCCAAGTGTAGTCATATTGACATCAAATGACAAAGAAACATAAAACTATTAATTTTGAGAAGACTTCTTTATTAAACATGTCGTGTAATAATTTTTAGAGGAAAAATATATATATCGCTATAAATAGTTAGGAATGAAATACACAGATGCATAGTAACAAAAAAGAAAGCAATACTATAATAATCTAATAAACTGTTAAAATACATTTAGGGACTGCTAAACAAATGTTTCAAATTACCTTAAGAATATTAAATGACAAGAAATAAAATGATAATCTAATCAAATTTATTCTTTTGAACAAAGAGCACACACTAGTTCTCTCCCTTCTATATATGGAGGACACCTTAGCGAACCACATCGAGCCTCAACAGAATAAAGTAATCTACCATTTTTATTGGCATGACCTCCATGTAAGGTATCTGGTTTTTCGTCAACACAGGTGTACATTGTACCGGCTGCATGACTATGATATTCCGCCATTAGGTAACCATGGTACTCCAATTTCCATCCTTTGCTACATGATTTTTTGGCTAGAAAAAAAATAATTCATATGATTAAAGTTAAATACAAACAAGCATTATTTTATAGACAGAGAGTTCAATCAATTTATGCCCTTACACATTCAATCTACTAAATTGTAGCAAAAATATGAAAATGTACTAGATTATAAAACGCGCAAACGCGGGACTTAACTTTTTAAACATTATCATAATACAATGCCTATTTATCTTCTATATTTTTTTATTTCATCATTTTTATTTTCATTTTTGTATGCAGTTGACTGAAGAATACAATTTTATTTTTATGTAATTTTAAAATGGGTGGGTGTATAGTGCGTCGTTTTTCTTCGTTAGGTCAAATATTACTTTAACTGTATATGGGATAAGAATTTTATATAAAAGTGATCCCCCTCCTCTCCCTACAAATTCCTTGTTTTATGCATA
The DNA here is from genome assembly GCF_025612915.1 of Magallana angulata. Lineage (NCBI taxonomy): Eukaryota > Metazoa > Mollusca > Bivalvia > Ostreida > Ostreidae > Magallana > Magallana angulata. The sequence continues at coordinate 3,700,019 of NC_069114.1, forward strand.
CAACATTTATTCACATAGAAGTTAACCATATAGATATATAAGATTTACTATGAATCTGTCGCAGTACTTTTAATAAATGTGATTTTAAAACGCTAGTGAGTGCATAAATGTATTTACATGATAAGTAATTATAGTGAAATAAATTATAAACCTTTCATTTTCGATGAACCAGCCTAAAATAGCAAATATGAGTGTACAGTTTTGAACACGTTTTGGCAGATCCAAGTCAGTGGGAGTTTTCACAAAAAATACACTTGCAATGAAAACGATATTAAGTTATTACGTAAAAAGTGGATATATTAACTAGAAAACTATTTTAGATATACATAAAAATTAAGATTTAACAAATATTTAATGCTAGTAATTAATTGAACCAATTCGTTGATTAAATGCGCGAGTTTAGTTTGGACGAATAGAACTTTCTAGAACGGGGTAATCAAGAACGCGGGTTAACTAATTTTTATCAAGGCGGGTATTTTAGGTTAAGCTCTGCATCGCTGACAGATACATTGAATCGGACATCTTTGGTTAATACAAAAAATAATAGATAAAATGGGACATTTTACGCGATTTTAGTTTTGCTGGAAATAACTTTCATAACGGGGTGCCAAAAATCATGGGTTAACTAATTGAAGTGAACTCTAACTGAACTTCATTTATTTTTTACAAACTCACCTGTCCAAGCAGGCGACCGCAATTCCCTATCACTTACATCCACTGTCGATCACGGGGATCGAACTCGGGTCGCAGCGGTAGAAGCGAGTGGATTGTCCATTACGCTACTTAGACAAAATAATATCTTAGCAAAAAGTGTAGGGCAAGCTGATCATTGGGCAGTACCTTGGATCCGACAACTTTGGTTTAAGCCATGCAAATAAAATTCAGTTATAAATTACGGGCATCAATTCACACTTGTTAAAATACCAAAGGTGTATTCAGTTTTCTGGTGCAGACAAAAATGGCACATTCATATATGAGTTTAAACAGGGAATCTTAATGTAAATTGAAGCTTTAAAATCATGATTAAGACTATTCGCGGGGATGTTAAGGAAGCATATGGAATCTGAGTTACATGCAATTCTGTGAGTTCACAAATCTTAGTTATTATTTACTTATTCAAATATCTAAGCAACGAAACGTAGACCAAAAACAAATAGAAAATACTGAAGACAATTCTTTATCCGGAGATTAGTTTGTATTACGTAGATTTACACATTGATGACGTCATGACTAAAAGTTAAATGTCGTGTGAATTTGATTGGAAAGCATTGAAAACATATTCAAGATATAACTAATCTAAGAACTCTAATATAGTAAATAACTAATGGTGTGATTTATTGAGAATTGAACAGAAGAATACTGGGGGAGATGTGAGTTAATCAATCATTCGCTAAAAGGGATGTCAATTTGCTTTTATTTCTCGGCCAGGCTTTCCTCTGTCGTTGTTTACGATATAAAAATCCGACTAGAAAAACACTACCCCGTATAAATTAAACTTGATATTTTATACGTATCGTTAGTTGATCAATGCTTTAATTGAAAAGTGCTGTTAGAATCCCATATTTTGTGTTGTTTTGATGCAACATACCGTTTTCCGTGCAAGCTTTATAAAAGTTGGGAAGGTTTTTCGAGAGCCGGATAATTAACTATTGAATTCAGAAGAATATAGAATTCTAACAGCGGTTTTGATTAAACGGATATGGTTTGCCTTCACTTGTTATGTTATTTTATTTTGGAAACCGCGGGGTAGTGTTTAAAAATTTAAAAAATAAAAAAGTGAAAGCACATTTTCTATTCTTATATTAATTAAAAGTATGTCACTATCTTTAGAACATTCAAACTCGCATAGAGCTCTCAAAAAAAATGATATCAAATTGCATTGATATCACCTGGGAACATTTTGACAACGGATCTATTTCGACGAAGACAAACAGCACACGGTATATCATGATCCTGAAGTTTCAGCAGGTTGCTATGAGATGTGTCTGTTTCATATTCTGCGCCGAAAACATAAGCTTTGTTCCCATCAGTTCCATCACTGTAAACCCCCCATTCTGGATCTCTAGGTAAACAAAGAAGATCAGCAGCAGATCCTGCATGGCCAGACGATGACCCGCCGGTGTAGCCTAACAAATACCAATGAAATAAACTAATCTCAGGTTAAAAGTTTAGATAATTGAATTGAACTTGCATAAACACATGTAGATGATTCTTTTGAGATAAAACCACAATATAAGTCAGCTAAACAGTACAAAAATGTTTCAATTGTCTTTACAATTTTAAGTGCTTTATTTTTTAAAGATAACTATACATTGTACCTGATAAAACTATTTCAGCATTAAGGGGACAGGTATTCTTTCCCCATCTTGTGTAAACAACGCTATTGTTTGTTGCATCTAGAAATATACGATTATGTAATAAAGAAAAAAAAGTTTATGCATATATAAAATAATTTTTAATTCTTATTTTTTCCTCCTTTTTTTATTAATAATGATAAAAACATATCAAAGAAAATACAACAAAAAAAGAAAGAAAATATATAATTTTAAGGTAATGTTCATATTTTACCTCGGTTCTTTTGCGCGTCAATGTGTATTCTTTCTTTGATTTCTTTCACCGACTTTTCAATTTGATCGGTTACAGTTCTGAATTCCCGCCTCAGAGCAGACGACAGTTGTCCTGTTAGATAACCCTGTAACATGTCCTTACAACTTCTACTGTTTGTTTCATCCACTGCCTTGATCACAGGAATCAGAAGAATAAGAGCAACGATCATCTGCGTATAATAGGAAAATACTATGATTATGACCTAGTACATAAGAAAAAAGTATATATTGTATGATTTTTTTAATAAAATATTAATATCTTTGTACTAAGTCTATTTTATGCAATTTAATAAAAACATTAATTCGTAACAAATAAACAATCGAGCAAATTTATTGATTAACTTGAATATCAACAATTAAAATTAAATAACCTTTCCCACTACCGTCAATTATACCCAATGTGTTTACGAGGTTTTTTCAACAATTACAATAGGAAAGTACTAAAGTCATATGGTTTTATTTAACTGTTGTTTATAATGCTTATCAGAACGAAATTAAAATGAAATGGTATACCATGACAGAGTCTTAAATTACATGAGCGTATGTCGTGTTTAGCAGCATAATGATTTTATGTTTAAATTACATCAATAATAATAATCATAAACACGCAAACCTGGGTCTACGAGCTCAGATGAGACCTTTACATGAAACGAAAATATAACTTAACACCAGATGGCTGATATGGAGAAGATATTTTATAAAACATTGTATTTAAACTCATGTTTAGAAACATCCACAAGGGATTTACCATGGAAGCCTGACGAAAAAAATAAAATGATATCAATGTTTCTGTTTGGTCATTTTCATGCAATACGTACAAATAGTTGAGTTACTTTCATGATTGACAAAATCAGATAAAAGTTTATCTCTAATATATTAATGAATAAAACTTTAATAGATGATATTGTTGTTATCAATTATTGGTTAAAGAAGATAGCCACAATAATAAAATAACCTAAACTTGATTATATATTTCCCTACAGAATGTTTCGACTCTTTTAATCATTCAAACTTAAATTATCGAGATTAAATTTTGGTCTTAAACGATTATTTTATAATCATGAATGGATTCTTTTTAAATAAATGATGGTCATTTCACAATATCTTTCAGAGAATTGGGTTCATTTGTCACGAAAATCGGTCCTCTCTTAAGATTACATTTATTTATGTATATACATTTATAAGAAACAATATCTAAGGCATATCCTTTAGTTTTTTATCCTTTCACTGATAAATGTTAGAATGGAGCAGTTGTTATATATCATTGTTTTGCATTTTTGGCGACGTCACGACGTCAGTGAAATCTACGGTGGCATTATTTGACATTATTAAAAATAACAAAAATCAAAGGGTTTCGGGCAAATTAAATACAATGTTAGTTGAGATATATTTGATAAAGCACTGTAGTGGATTACTATTGACAATAAACAGTTTGAAGATCCTAAAAAATAAAGCTTATTCTTCACGTCACAAGCATCCACTTTTCGTTTTAGGTCTACTCGAAACAACCACGTTTTAACTGTTTTAGTTATTTTTTTTTATTATGTTGTAGCTGTTCGTGTACATTGGTTTTTTTCCAAATATTTATAAAAAATTATTTTACATTTGTTGTAAGACAGTTTACTCTTGTTATGCAAAAAAATATTTTTTTTCTACTCTTGTTATGCAAAAAAAAATATTTTTTTTCTTATAATACCAAGGTCTATGACAAAATTACCAAGTTAAACTTGTTTCAGGAAGGATTCTTTCAGCTTTTATAATTTTATATTCAATTTTTTTCTTTAAAAACATTAATGAAAATAATTAAGTAAACTTATTACACAAACACAGAATGATATTGACTTACATTATATTTGTGTGCGTCTGCTCTGTGTACGATTTTATTTTCCTGTTATTTTTATGAACTTGTTTTTCAATTTATTAAGAACATGTTTATTTGGTGTACGACATCTTAATCAATGGTGTTAGTCTAACTGATAAACTGCATAAATATTGATGTAGTCATATTAAAAAATCCTATTTTTTCCTTTTTTATTATTCACTACATCAGTAGATTTTAAATTTGAATTGATTTTTAATGGATACCTGAACTTTTAGATTTAAGGGCTTTATCTATCATGTTTGATTGATTTAAGTTTTCTAAAACATTGACTCATATTCATCGTCTCACCTTCGTTGTCTCCCTGATGCTGAGGATGACCACTCATCGTTCAATGAATTTGTTATTTATAGTTAAATTTTACATTTTTTTTACTGCAATTCATTCAATCAATTAATTTTTTAATTGTTATCGCAGAAATTGTATTTTTTGGAAATGTTCGATAATAAACAAAATAATCATAAGATAAACGATTGCAAGAGCTTACACATTTAAGTGTTCCGTTTTAACTAGATTTAACTTAGTTTGTTAGTCAATTACTTCCTTTTCCCTGAACATACGAGGGTTGTTCGGAAATTATTGAGACAACATGGATATTTTCCTTCCTAAGAGACGAATTAGGGTGAAAATTGGCATGAACATTTAAGAAACCTTAATAAATACTTAAACAAAAAATACTTTAAAAATGTTTAATATTTTGTTTACAACGGTAGATAAACAAATCGCGGGTCGGGGTACCCGGCGCAAGAATAAACTCGAAGAATAATAAAACTAAAACATCGTCTATCTAAGTGTTCGGAAAGTAACAGTTCATAATAAAATAAATCAGATTATATATGTTCTTTTTGCTATTTATTGTGACAATTTTTTTATCAAGTTTCACTTCTGTTCGAGGTGAAATACGGATATGGTACAGATATATTTACCAAGCAATAGAAATCTGACAACGACGGTATACTGAATTTTGACGTCAAGGCGGCGCAGCAAATATACATCAAACTGGTGGAAATTTCGCAAAAAACCCTTTTCAGGGCACCCAATTGCTTTATCAAAAAATATACGATGGCAAGGGATAGAGGGCTTCAGTGTTACAACTTCTTTTACTAATTGTTTAGCTAGAAGTCAGACAAAAGTACTGTTTGCACACTGAATGATGTCAACAGTTCTAAAATATGTACACAGAATGACTGTAGGAGACATTTCACAGTTATTTGACTTTCGGTTAGAAATAACCCGATTTTACCCCCAAAAATCAAGAATGGAGAGAATATGTAAATGTTGACATCTTGTAATGTAAACAAAAGATGAGAAATGAAGAATTAATTCTAATATCCTTTTGTTTGTTTAGTGTTTAAAACTTAGGATCAATGAGAAGCGTTAAAATGACGTTACGGTAAGTTTGCGGTTGCGCCAGGTCACTGGACGAAGGCAAGATGATCCGTTCACCAGGAAGGATCTAAGCATGCTATGGACACGAAACTTTTCACATTGATAAACACTATCCTGGTGTACGTTTAGGTGAAATTTCAAGGGTTTCTTTTTTTCCCCATGGAAATGTCTCAATAATTTCCGAACAACCCTCGTAAATTGAAGTAAGAAACACCAATCCTTTTAATTTTAAATGCTTTTATTGTCATCATGAAATGATATATTACATCCCTTATGTCAAATGTGTTTGAAACAAAAGTGGTTATTTACTTAATTTAAATTTACTACAAAATTAGTATTGAATCATTTAATGAACCTTTCTCTAATTCCCGGCAACTTTGATGAAAATGTCGAAACCAAGAATCTTAATATCAGAATGAATTTGTAATAATATATCTGTAGAGACTTCTTATTTTTTGGAACAAACGGCACACACGAGTTCTCTTCCCTCAACATAAGGTGGACACTTCAAGGAACCACATCGAGCTTCTACTTGGTGGAACAGATAACCATTCTTATCCGCTCTGCCTCCATGCAATGTGTCTGGGTGATTGTCAACACAGGTGTATACTGACCCAGCACTATAACCGTAATATCCGGCCATTAGGTAACCATGGTACTCTAAATTCCATCCTTTGTAGCATGTTTTTCGTGCTATAATAACAAGTACGTCAGTTACAGTTTTAAATCAAAAAGTTATAAAATTGAATAAAACAAAATACATTAAGAAATGCGAAAAAGACATTAGTTAATACTGTGTATTTAGCTAGAAGCTAAATGATATAAACGAGTGTAGTAAGAAAAGTTTGCGGACAAGTTCGATTGTGAACGGACTATTGGCGTGATACGAACGAAATTTTTAAGATTCAGTCTTGACATTTTTTTCTAACAAATATGTTATGATTTGTTTTTCTTTTAAATGCGCCATAAAAATATATATCTTGATTACTTTCATAAGATATGCTCCATTTCTATTGTGTACGCATTTTTCCTTATTAAGCTAATGTCGCGTTAAAGAGCATAAAAACTAATCATATTAAATAGGACATCACAGTAACAAATGAAAGACATTTTGTGACAGTATCAATTAAATTGAAGAGTTTTTTACTTTTCTATCGCGAATCAACGCACGAAAATGGGTCAAAACGTTAACGTCATTGGACATTTTGGAATAAGGAAACTTTGTTTGTACGGCGGAAAAATTTCCTATGGAGATCAAAGGTTCTTAGATGGTGCTTTTTTGTAACACAAAGGTTTATAATTAGAATCACGGAGGTTAAAAGATGGGAGAACTGATATTTTGAGCTCTTCAAGCACCCTCGCCACTCTTACATCCCGGATTTTGCGCCTATTCGTTTTGCTTTATTGCCTAATCTAAACTGCGTGGACAGATATTAACGGAATTAAATGATCTACGATATCCACAATAGGCATTATTCAAATACTTGACAAATAATGTTATGAACGTGCATTTTATAAATGGGTTGAATTTAAATGACATGAAAAGTGTGTGAAACTGAAAGGTTTAAACTTTGAAAAAGGGTGACAGGTTTGCCTGTGTGTTGTTTGACGTCACCTGGCCTCGTAGAAATATGATATGCTGCTCCGTAATCTAACGTATGCAAAGTAAAAACCGCTCTATTTTTCTAAAAAAAAATATATATATATATAATAAAATCAAAATCATATGATTTTTGCATACTTATTTCCATCGTAGTTTTTTTATAAAGCATACGTTATCTTACAAAGTTTACAGTAATTTTGCCGTAAATAAGCTCTCTAACAGCAATCGTCGATATGCATATTGGCTTTGGTACAAAAATGTTTTTAAAAAATTCAAAAATATAAAACAGTTTCTTTTTATTTCGTAAAAATACTGTTTTAGGTATCAAATTCGTCTTTTGACGACGATAATTTTTTTCCGGATTAATTCTTTTGTTCTTGTTGGACTAGAAAGATTTTATGGAATGAAATAACAGTGTAAACACTACAAACATTATTTTTCGCCAGAATTTGCTTCCAAAATAGAACAAATTCAATAATAAAATGTACAATGAAACCAATGGTAATGTACACTTATCTTCTGAAAACATAACTCTAGATTGACCACGTGTAGCAGGATATGGTAATGTTATTTTGCATGAACTTTGGAAAGACACAAAGTTGACATTCTTTGTTAAGACTGGTCTGTTTCTAATATAAGACGAGCAAAGGAAAAATTTTAATAATATATTTTAATCGACATCATAAAACGCACGACGCTAGTTTACTACTGTGAAATCATTAGATTTTGTGGTTGATTAATTTCGTGAATTCGTGGGTACGTCATATCAACAAATTAACATTCTCCATGAAATAGTAAGATAGGGTAATAAAGTCATATATGATTTTGTGGGTATGAGTGAACACACGAAAATAGGTCTCCACAAAGCTGTTGAATTAAAGCAAAAATTGCCCCCACGAAAATTAATGACTCCATAGTATGTCACCTAGTGGTTACTGATTTACCATCAACAAAAAAATTAAAGTAATCAATTAAAGAGGGGAAAAAATCATAGTGAGATTGTCATATTTTACCTGGAAACATCTTGACTACCGATTTGTTACGAGCCAGACACACAGCGCAAGGCACGTCGTGGTTATGTAGTGCTTGTAAACTGCCAGCTGAGGTACTTGTTTCGTACTCTGCCCCACATACAAACGCTTTATATCCATCAGTTCCGTCTGTGTATACACCCCACTCTGGATCTCTGGGTAAACAGAGAGGATCTACTACTGCTGCAGTATGACTATAATGAGATCCTCCAGTATATCCTTAACGAATGAATAAGAAATATTTGAAAGTAAAATATTGGTTTTGACACAGCTGCATAGAGTATTTTTTCGCTTTTGTTTTAATTTGCTTTGTTTTAGGGTTTTTTTTTAATGAGAGGGGATTGTTGGGGTCATGTGATTTGATCATTTTTTAAACATCAAATTAGATTCAAAGTGTGCATATTTTATCATTACTTCATTTGTTCAAACTACACGTCTTTATTAAATTTAAAATATATGAAGAGTGTTGATTATTTCAGGTTAATACAAAGTATAATTTGTATTTTTCCTCTATGATTTATGAATATCATTGTTGTTGTTTAAATTTGACTTTGAAAAAAAATATTTACCTCATGTTCAATTAAAATCATTTTGGATTTGCAATATATTTTTTTTATTTACATTATAGAATTTATAATAATTCAACTAAAATGATTTTATAAGATTTAATTGAATAATTTTATATATATTTAAATTACATGCAACACATGCATGTGTTTGTAAGCATAAAATGAAATGTTTTTATTTTTGAATAAAAAGAAAGTTTTGTTAATAAATATAGATGTATACTAGTTGGCTCAAACGAGTTAGTGCTCAGCCAACATACCTTTCACTAAAAAAAATAGCTCCACGTACCTGAGATAACTAGTTCAGCGGTTGCAGGACAGGTCTTTTTCCCCCATCGTGCGTACACAATGCCACTGCTTCTGTTTACTTAGACATAATTAAACAATTTAGTTGGGTTATTTAAAGAAGAGATATATTTATGCTTTTAATTCATAGTTATGCATTTTAAAAAAAGTACCTATGTGTCTGCTTAGAGCAGCTTCTGTTTTTTCATCCAATTTATTAACCGATTTTTCAATTTGATCTGTAACAATTTTGAACTCTCGTCTCAAAGTTTCTACTTGGTACGCTCCTAGAGCAGACGACAGTTGTCCTGTCAGATAACCCTGTAACATGTCTTTACAACTTCCGGTATTTGTCTCGACTTCTGCTACAGCTAACAGTATCAGAAAGAGTAGTAAACCCATACTCTGCGAATGAAAAAATAACTATACGTATAACAAATATGCATTGCTTTAAATAGAATGTTACTTCCTTATAAAAGTCACTTTAAAATGACATGATTTGTAAACATGAGCAGCCGAAAACAAAAAAATATTATAATATTCTTTTTTCAATATAAGAAGAGTCTTATTTGTATTCTTGGTTCATACTTGATCAATCACCAACTAGAAAATTTAAGATCGTCATTTATATTTTTAATCCTTGTAACACTACGACATAATGTTTGACTATTGTTATTTTAAATGTTCCTTTTCGGAACTCTAGTTTGATCGTTGAAGAATTATGCATAGACATGAAATTAAAACGCAAAAATCAGTGCAATATATAGAGCAGTGTTTTACCAAATATCTTGATGGGGTAAAGTAATGACTTTAAAACAAATTTTAAACAGAAGATAACGGTTGGCCATAGATGTTTACTTACGGTAATAAACTGCACAAACCAACTACAGTATTTCCCCTTCTATGTATTTATATTGTCATACAGTGCAATCACAAAGAAAGTTAATACTACACGTCCTACGCATTTTAGAATAACCGTATTGATATACGATCAAAATGAAATTTAATATTGACGTGTACTCGACTGTTTTATATAATTTTAATATCATGCAATATATTAAAATAGTTTATTCAATCTCTATATTTTCTCGGGAATTATAGTGTAGCTTGTAATATATCTATGAAACATGTAGGAACAATATAAACAATTTAGTTGAAACAAGCTTTGGGTTTTTTTTTTTGCACCCAATGAAGAGTTCAAAGTTTTACATTTGATACTAACATTTCAAAATTGTTATATTGATTTCAAACTGCTCAACCGCGCGATCTCCCAATTAGTACAGGAAGGTCAATTGATCTACAGCTTAAGTTTGAAATAGTATATGTATATGTACTTTGCAAGCATAGCTATAGAGTTAATATTCAAAGTTTTTGTATACCAAATCTCATTAACTGTGTTTGGCTTGGGGAGGTGGTGATAATTCTTCATTAAAATATGTGGAAAATAATTCTTAAAGTTTAATTCTTGAAAGCATTTAGATGCAGTGTTTGTTTTGGGGTTTTAATGTGGTAGTCTATAAGCAAACACTAATGAAAACAAACTTTAAAGTGTCAACCATAAAAAATAAATTCCATTGAATCAGAAAACCAAAATCATTTACTACCACGCCAACTTTAAGAGAAAGAACTTTATATCTATCGAAAAACGGGAGATACTCTGTAGTTTTATGCTTTATTCTGGGTATATATATTTGCACTCGAATTCTCGGACGTAACAAGACCAACTATAAACTTCACGCCTGTTTATTTGAATGTTTTGACAAATTTGTTTATTGGTTTAATTTGAGAAAGGAATTTATTAATTTTTGTTTTAATCGACTTATCAATGGAAAGGTTGACAGGAAAACATCAATGCACGTAGTCACTTTTAATAAAAACTTTATCTAAAAATGCAAGATAGGTCTTACAAGGCTTTTGTAGAGAAGTTTCTTTTTACATTAACCTTTAAGTAAAATTGCATTAACCTATAAAAACAAATCCGTATCTATGATGTTTGGTATTTGTGACATAGAAGTTTAACTTGTTTATAGAAAATTCAAAGGAAATGAGTTTGACAAAAATAAGAATTAAAGTCGCCGCACATTCTCTTCCGGCGAGCTCTCGATTGAAGGCATGACCAAGATCGCAAAAATAGAAAATTAAAGGGGTATAATTACTAACATTCTTAACAAAATAGGAAAATATCTTAAATAGGATTCAGTAAGACTTCAAATTATAAACAACATTTAATATTTTGAATGAAAACGTAATTAATTTATTCTTTAGAACAGACAACACAGACGATTTCTCGTCCTTCGACGTAAGGTGGGCACTTCAGGGCACCACATCTAGCCTCCACGGGATAATATAGGTAGCCATTTGTATCGGCTTGGCCTCCAGGTACAGTGTCTGGATGCTCGTCAACACAGGTGTAGGTTGATCCAGCCTTGTACCCATGATAGCCAGCCATGAGGTACCCATTATACTCTAACTCCCATCCCACGTAGCACGTTTTTCTTGCTACAAGGAAGAGTTATGATTATAATTTTCATTTTCAACACGTGGTCCTTGTCCAAGCAATAGTTATACACTATAAACAGTGAACAACTTTTCCAATAAATCTATTTATTATCTAAATATTATATTAAAAAGATAAAGAGATCTTTAAAATAGGCGAGCGATCCTTCTTCTGTGATGTTTGTTATGTTCTTTACATCATTGCATTTTAATGTTTACCTCACCTGGAAACATTTGCACAATGGATCGTTTTCGAACCAAAATAACGGCACAAGGGACATCGTGCTGATGAAGAGTCTTCATGTAGGATGGGACTGAATTCGTCTGGTACTCTCCACCATATATGTACGCTTTGCTTCCATCAGTTCCATCGTTGTAAATTCCCCACTCTGGATTCTTTGGTAGGCAAAGAGGATTTACAGCTGCCCCAGTGTGTAGATACCATGATCCTCCGACGTAACCCTTAATTATTTAATTGATTTGCTCTTCCGTAGTTCAAAAATCGTTATCTTGACAAACCTGCTAAATGATAGTGCAGTTTTAGCCATTTTCGTTAAGTATAATTAAACTAGAGAGCAATAAATAAAGAACGTTCGGGAAATGTTAACTATGACTTAAAACAAAACAACAACTCAAATATGCTAATAAATAAAATAATTTCCTATTGTATGGGTGCGAAAACATTAAACTATATATACATTAAAAATTACCTATACGTGCAACTTTGTACTCAAATAAGTCCAACAACTATCAATATAAATTTTAACGCATATTATGTGTAGAGAGAGGCGGATCCATCAATTTTTTAACACGAGAAAATGCATTTTATAAATGAACGGAGCATAGTCATAAAACAACTACGTTTGTTTTGATTCGGCATGTAATTATTTTTAGAGCGTGTATTATTTCTATTTTAGAGTGTTTAATGTGCAAGTGTGCTGTGTTTGTCATTGGGAAGCCTATGTAAATCCGCTTTACTCAAGGGCATACATATAAGGAGGTTGGCTCTTGAAATAATAGTCATGCCAATTATCCGAAAACCAGTTAGATATAAAGAGCTGGGCCTAAAATGTTCATTTATTTTATTTGTGCCCCTGTCACATGCCATTTTTTGGAAATATAGGGCTCTAAAAGAAATGATAATTCTCCTGAAAGTTTTGGTTAATTTTTACATAGAAATTGATGATTTGAAGAAATCAAACAAATATTTATAGTTTGAACTATTATTTAGTTACGATTTTAATACAGTATGAACTTGGACACATGAAGTGACTATAAATTAAAATCGATGTCAAAGTTTAAAAATTCTTGCTTTACTTGTGGCTTCAAATGCCAGTTCACTTTGAACACAACAACAGATGTTACAAAATTTTGGAGTAATCAAATTATAACGCAAATAAAACAAATATAGTAATGTCATCCAAAACCTTTCACGCAAAGAGACACACATTTAATGTCTCATTTAAAGGTAAAAACAACTAGGTTTCACATTTAAAATTTGAGATAAAGCATGAAATAAGCAAATATTAGGCTAAAATTGGAGTTCATTTTCCTTAATTTCTATAAAATATAAGGTAAATATGCCAAAATATATCGATAGAAATATCAAAACATTGTTTAAATGTTTTTTTAGAATATCATGAATATATCGTAATACACAAACTCCATGTATTTAGAAGTTTAAACTGCGCTGAAAATTAGGAAGCTAAAGTGACACTACTCTATAACTTGTGAGTTATGAAAATTGTTCATTTCTTTCTTGAAAACCTTCCGCCACAAAATATAGTCCTTTACCAATCTCTGTAAACATGTATTTTTTAAACAATTGATTCAGTATTGTTTATTTGGCATTGTAAAAAATAGATATACTACTAGAATTAATATATGATGCAAAATTTTCAGACGAGAGTTGATCCAAAATGGCTACCTTAAAAAGGAGCGAACCTCTTAAACCTCTTCGATCTTTTGGATATAATTAAGGGACTGTTATATCTATGTAACACTATTGCTGCTTCAATGAAATCTAATCAGAATTAATTGATAAATGCAATACATAAAATATTAAGCGAAGGTCATATAAATTCCAAGCGGAGCTCATTTCTTTGAGTTAAATTCTTATAAAAGCTTAACCCTATACAAAGCAGCAGCACTTTTCAGAATCTACCAGAAAAGTAGAATTTAATTATAATTTAAAATTTTTATTCAAGTAAATGCAATATTAAAATTTGTTTATGACCTCCATTCGGGAGAATTATCTACACATATGACGTGGCTTTCAATTCAAGGGACCACACTAAGTGTCATACAAAGTAGTATATACTGTACTTTTCCGTTTAATATAACATTTATATCAATATAAAATAACTTTGCATAAATATTTTGTAATAATAGATGCATCGTTTCATGAACGTTTAAATCCGCTAATATTTTCATAGTAAGCCTAAACATTGCTGCGTGTGTGTTTTTATGAACACGCAAAATGCATTGACTGGCAATGGTTAATCAAACTTTCAAACAAAAAACTGTAATTTTAAAATCTAGTGTCTGCACATGAATTCAATTTACCCGAAAGAACTTGTTCAGCATTGGAAGGACATGAATCTTTCCCCCATCTTGTGTAAACGATACTGCTGTTTCGTTTTTCTAAAGTACAAGAAACAGTGGGAATTTTTTTATCAATTGCCAATTGAAAGATAAAATATCATATGTGTAATAAGGATTGTTAAAATAAATCATAATACATTAGAACATGTTGAATTTGAATTTCTACCCTGACTCAATTGAGTATCAGCCACTTGTTTTTCTTTAACTTCCTTTAAGGTTTTCTTAACATCATTAGAAAAGCTTTCGAATTCCCGCCTCAAAGCCTCTACTTGGTATGCTCCTAAAGCAGACGACAGTTGCCCCGTCAGATAGCCTTGCAACATTTCTTTACAACTTTCGTTATTAGTCTCAACACTGACTACGGCGATGACCATCAAAAATATTTGAAACTCCATGGTCTGACTACAATTTAGAAATATACAGTATCTAGACTTGGTGTAAATAATATTTTTTTCTTCAAACTCTAAACGAAGTGCACATTTTTTTCTATTTGTTTGTTTGCAAAATCGTTCCTCGTGTATGTTAAAGGGACATGGCCACGATTAAAGTCAAAACTTATATTTCCGTTTTAAATGTTTACAATGCCTAAGTAAGACATTTCTAATAGTCAACCAAAATTTTTCATTTGTCTTGTTATAAGCGAGATATAGAGCTCACAATTCTCTGTCATGTTAAGAAAGCTATTGTTTACGTTTTGAAAGCTGAAGTAAAAATACTAATTTTACACCTAAAATGAATGTGATAAATGCTAGATACTATATATGTATGCTTAAAACGAATTAGAAGAGTGAGAAATCAGGTTCAAAAAGAACTAATACCGATTTATTGAGCCAATGTTAACAAAAAAGGCATGAGACTTGTTTACATGAAAAAGAATTGTGAGCTCTGTTGTTTGCTTCTAACTGAAACTCTATTTCTCGTTGATAAAAAGAAATGCATTTCTTAAGCATTCTAAACAATTAAAATTTTAAAATTGACCCAAATCATGACCCTTCCATTTTGACTCTGATAAGCACCAATGAAATAGTATTTTATCAAGAATTAATCTAATTTTTATATTTGTCAAAATGGGTCTGTGATGGAATGATGTCACATCGGTTTTACGCATTTTTTTTCATCGAAATGCTGAAAAAATGTCGCTCTTCTTTTATTCACAAATATCAAAAGAAGCATGTCTCATCAGTTTTTTAAACTAAACTGCGAGTTAGTGTTTAATAATCCCATCATTTTGGCTGAACTTAATTTACAATCCACAAAAAGGAAAGCGCAGTAGGAAATTTAAACCTTATACTCAATGTAAGATAAAATAATTTAAAAAAATAATCAATAACATTTTAACTGATTAAAAAGGATTACAAAAAATTGGAAGGATTTGTTTAATAATGTTTTTATTTTATTTTTCCTTTACTGTTTTTATATTGTTAGAATTTAAAAAAGGAAACTAAATCAATAACGTATCACCATTAAGAACCAAAGCAATGAAAGAAAATTATATTTTAAAAAAAAAGAAAATAACATTATAAACGTGGTGATAAAGATTGACTTACCGCACACTCAATATGGTTAATATTGTCAATGGGACAAATTTAAATTAATTTGAGGCGTGAAATCCCACACCAGGCACTTCAATTCAACCTACGTCTTCTGACAAGCAATTAAAATGTTATTGTACACATTTTCTACTTTATTTAGTAGGTTTGTGGTTACAAAGTATATGCATTCCCTAATTAAAGAACAAATATAACGTACCATCAAACATTATTGCATTTAGAAGAATTTTACTTTTTTCTACTTTATTTATTTTGTACTATAGGCACAGAGAACGGCTATTTTATGAGTGACTTATCGTCAAATATTTATGTATTAAAAAGCTATAAACATTTTAAAACACTGATTTAACAAACGTTTGTATTTTGGGGTAAGCTGATTTTTATATTTTTAGTGTTTCGGTCTTCTTGCGTTGCAAATGTGAATCACGTTTTGGGGTTTTTTTCCTTATCATTATTATAAATTTTTACATAACAGGTATATGTAATGGAACTGCTTTTGATAATAACGCCAAAAACCGAATGGTATGGCTAATGAAATAATTACTAAAACTTTCAAGGCATATCTAATAGGTCAAATTGTCAATGCCCACCTTTCTTAGTACTTAAGATAGTGGTAAAAACTCTATTATCTCATACAGGAGGGCAAATGGTCAAGCAAATATAATTTAATCGGTTTAAGGCTGTTTTTGCTACATAAATACATAATTCATGGTTGCAAATTTATTTACAAAAAACAATACATTTATAAACATGTTCCACATTTGTGGTCAACAATATTCTTTTGCACATTTTTATTCCCTATAATAAGCGGATGTGGATTTAAACCATTCTTATTTATCATTAATTGACAGAAATAGTTTGTAATCTGAACACGCATGCAGCTCTTAAGTGGGTGGTGTTTCATTATTACGATTACTAGAGCGTCCAAACAGAGGAATATATTTTTAATCTGAGATTGATTATTTTAATGTATATTTATAAAATTACGCGTCGCAATATCAATGTGCATACTATTAATAAAGAGATTTTTAAAAAATCGATATCAAAAAACCTCAATCCGAAAGTCGGTCGTTCTGATACGCTACCGCCTTCGAGAGCGGTAGCGTATCAGAACGGTTGATTTTAATCCGATTGCAATAAACTTATCACATCAATCTTTTTTACTTTTATTTATTTATTTTTTCAAACATTGCTAAATCGTTTTAAATGCGACATAAATCATACCTTATTATTCAAGGTGTTAGCCTCGTGGTTACGATCTATTTCCTCAAATGTTGATACTTATAGTTAACTTATAGAACACCGTTGATTTAAAATTTATCTTCTTTAATTGGTGGATAAATGAGTAATAGAAATATTTTTTTTCTACTGTTGCAACAATTAACATCCTATTTAACAGGTAGCACCCAAAACTCTCTCTCTCTCTCTCTCTCTCACACACACTCACACCCATACACACATACACAGAGCTCTGATTTAAGGTAGATTTTAAATACATGGAGTTAATAACTAAAATGCAATGCATAGCTTTTTTTAATTCTTATTTTGTGTTTTACTAGAAAAGAAATAGATTGTTTTGTTTTCCAATTTCCGTTATAAAAGATTGTGCATTATAAAAACTTAACAACAATCACTAAAACTCCTTAAAAAAAGCATGTATTCTAAAAAAGAATTCTTATGAATTATGCCTCCTGTATAAACCAGCATACTTTCTGTGGTAACTTTATGCCAGTTGTACGCACAGAGACTTTCGTTAACTTGTCTAATGAAAACAGGTACATGTCAACATGTAAAGCTTTTAACACTCATACTACACAAATCACTTGCAAAAAAAAAGTGCAACGACCTTTATGAGATCGAAACAAACAACATTTCCATCGACAGCCATATCAAAATCCTCACCGTTTTTGAGTTATAAAGCAAACACTTTTAGAGTCTATTGGCCCTTAAATGACGGAATCAGCCCTTTTTTATTTGTGTCAAATGAAACCCCTTGATATTTTGCACAACTTTTATTCTACATGTCTTAACAAACCATTGATCGTTTTAGAGATTAAAAGGAATATATGTCTAAATTGTTGCACTTTTTGGAATCCTGTTTTTGATTCCCTACCTTTTCCTAAATAAAAAACGTAATCCAAAAACAAAAACCGATGTGCACAACTACAATGTCTCTTTTATTCAAATTTGTTGGAATCCTTTTCCCCGCTATCATAGTCCCGGAGCCTTTGTCTGGAAATCAAAGGCCGTGAAAGTTTTTAAAAGGAGAATAACTCGTTAACGGAAAAGGATTTCCACAATTTATGAATTGATTAAGATAGTGTATTGTAAAGTCTATTAGTTCGCGTCTAGCAAGGAAAAAAAAGGAAAATAAGAATAATTTTAACAAGCACAATAATAGTAAGGTCTTCCGTTGGCACGGAGGACCTTAAATACGATTTCAGCTTTAATGAAAGTAATTTTCCAGAACGGGTGCCAAGGAACGGGATTGGACTATCTAACGTCATGACAGAAAGTGAAGGGGGTGTTAAGCATTGGGCAAATACTTTATTATTTTACTTTTGCTTACAATATGCAAACAAATATATACATACCGTATAATAGCGCTTTTTTTCATTTCATCCATTTATAACACGACAGATTGGAACAGAAAATAGTTTTGCTATTATATCGTGCAGGACCAGAATTAAATTATGTCCAAGCACACCAAGAAGAAAGTCTATACACCTTGAACATCTATAGGACAGTTCATTACAAAAACAAAAAAACCATAAGTCTTTTGTGACTTTACAAACTAAGATGAGCAAAATCGTGATCAAGTGATTAAAAAGACTCACAGAGCCAGAAGAAAGCTGTAAGAAAAAGGAAAACCGTAAAACTGAAGCAGTTCATAGTAATAGCAGCTACATTTTAAATGATAAAAGTGCAAGCAAGATATATTGATTATATGATATGGTAGCCATCTTACAGATCTCAGGGACATGCTACAAACCAAGACAAACCGAATTAAAAGCGTTTTGTGTGGTAGAGAAGGACATTTTGCCCAAGATCTGCCACGACATCCGACAAGTCACAAGACAAAGTGACAGTCACACACTCATTGAGGTATGCACTGGAATTCGTCATCGATAGAGATTCAATAGCTTATATCATCGAAAAGCATTTTGGAAAGTCCTAAATAATAAAAAAAAAAAAAGCTTAAATAATTTTTCCAAAAAGTGCATGTAGTTGTACATTACCGCTCAAAATACTTTAAACATTTAGACACATGCACGAACTGATCGAAGAAACACGCACCAGTAGCGGAAAAGAATTACATTACTATTTTGTTGAATGGAAATGACCAGCAATGTTAGGCAAAGGCACTGCTTTGGCTGTCGGAATTCTTGAACTTTGTGTAAACGTGTAAAAATTGTGGTAATCATGTTTCTGACAAAACACAATAATTTAATAATTGTGGAGCAAGGAAATGGATTACCTCCATCAACCTTTCACTGAGAGTGTTAAATTGATAAAATCTCATGATAGAAATAAACAAACTGGTTACAGACCTCATTTTTAAGTTTCAAAAGGCTTTTAAAATCAAACAACAATTAATTTTTTTCAAGTTGAAAATGTCAACCGTGCATTAAGACAGTTTTTTAACGTTTTAGGACTTTGACTAAAATATAAACGTTGTTTCCATCTGCAAGAAATGTTATCTTGAACGAAACCGTGACTAAGAATTTAAAATAAAATGTGTCTCTCCGGCGTTTTTGACAGTATCCTTTATTAAGAAAAAATCCCATATTTGTAATATTAATATTTTGTGAATTATAATTGTTAAATCCTGCAAATGGGGTATTGTAGCTTACCGATTTACATGTCTTCAGGGAGATAACTCTGTGTATGTGTATTTATTTTTGACGAGAGTAAGAGTCATGGTTCGTTGATGTTTCGGAGGGGTGTTCATCCAGTGTTTCGACG